>NC_080045.1:38610555-38917754 GCF_012489685.1 Lotus japonicus | reverse complement strand
TGTTTTGATGATTACAAGTTAACCTTTTGATATGAACAATTGTGGTACTCTAACGTGTTTTTCTGAGTGTGCTATTTACAGGCTCTGACCTCAACTCAATCTCACACAAATCAGAAGCACTGTGTATAAAGAGTGACCCAAGCAACGCTTTCGCATTCACCATGTTCAGTATGAACAGTGGAAAAGCTTCAGAAGTTCTGAAGCTATACAAACTCTGATGTGGACTCAGTCGCTAGAAGCTCTGAAGATCAAGAAGTTCTGATAACCAAGAAACACTGAAGGTTCAGATGTTCTGATGGTGTAGAAGACTCTGAAGATCCAGAAGCTGAATAGTGGAAACTCTGAAGTCCAGAAGCAAGAAACTCTGAAGGCCATGTTCTTCCCTCTGAGTTCAGAATCAGAAGATACAATGGTCAGAGGATCTGTGCTTTCCCTCTGACTCTGATCAACCGGCTTCACAAGTTCCAATATGAAGTATTCCTCTGATCAGAAGTCTCCTAGGTTAAAAGGTCAAGTCGCTATCCAAGTACAAAAGCAAGTGTACCTTCCTGACGACCTACCTAATGTTCTCAGCCACAGCAGAAGCTGGATTTTCCAGAACTGCCCTCCAACGGTAGCATTTCCCATGCAACGCTCAACCCTAATCCTTGGAGTATATATAGAGGCTGAAGATTGAAAGAAGCGGCTAGAAGAAACTAGCAAGAAGCAATACACACGCGCAAGACATATTCAAAAATATTCTAAGCTTTCTTTCATCTTGTAATTTATTTAGTTTACACTCAGCTTATTTAGAAGCAAACCTTTGTAAACACCAACCTCAAACAGTTGTTTGATTTTCCTTAAGGGACCGGGTAGGTCAGTATCCTTAAGAAGACTAAGAGAGTGAATCTTAGTGGTAGTTCCTTTAGAAGATCAAGGTTGATCGGATCCTAGAGAAGACTAAGAGAGTGAATCTTAGTGTGAGCTAAGTCAGTGTAATTGTTAGTCACTTGTAGGTTTCAAGTGCAGTTGTAACTCTTACCTGATTAGTGGATTGCCTTCATTCTAAGAAGGAAGAAATCACCTTAACGGGTGGACTGGAGTAGCTTGAGTGATTTATCAAGTGAACCAGGATAAAATCCTTGTGTGCTTTTCTATCTCTTATCTTTAGCATTTAAGTTCTCGAAAGATTTGTCAAAATCTTTAAGGTGGTAGTTTTGTACTGAAAACGTTATTCAAACCCCCCTTTCTACCGTTTTTCATACCTTCAATTGGTATCAGAGCGCAAGTTCTGATTACCACACCTAACAGTGTTCAGTGATCCGGGCCGGTGTGAAAAACAATGGCTGCCACCACCAGTGAAACTCAAAGTGATGGTTACAACGCAAAGCCTCCTATGTTCGATGGTCAAAGGTTCGAATATTGGAAAGATAGACTGGAAAGTTTCTTTCTGGGTTTCGATGCAGATCTCTGGGATATTATTGTGGATGGCTATGAGCGTCCAGTTGATGCAGATGGCAAGAAGATCCCAAGGTCAGAGATGACTGCAGAACAAAAGAAGCTGTACTCACAACATCACAAAGCAAGAGCAATTCTTCTAAGTGCTATTTCTTATGAGGAGTACCAGAAGATTACAGATCGTGAGTTTGCTAAAGGCATTTTTGATTCTCTGAAGATGTCTCATGAAGGAAACAAGAAAGTCAAAGAATCAAAGGCATTGTCTTTGATCCAAAAGTATGAATCCTTCATCATGGAGCCAAATGAGTCCATTGAAGAAATGTTCTCCAGATTTCAATTGCTTGTAGCTGGCATACGACCTCTCAACAAGAGCTACACAACAAAAGATCATGTCATAAGGGTCATCAGGTGTCTTCCTGAAAGCTGGATGCCTTTGGTGACTTCAATAGAGCTCACGAGAGACGTTGAGAATATGAGTTTAGAAGAACTCATCAGCATTTTGAAATGCCATGAGCTGAAACGCTCAGAGATGCAAGATCTGAGGAAAAAGTCCATAGCCTTGAAATCCAAATCTGAAAAGGCTAAGGTTGAGAAGTCAAAGGCTCTTCAAGCTGAAGAAGAAGAATCTGAAGAAGCATCAGAAGATTCTGGTGAAGATGAGCTGACTCTGATCTCCAAGAGACTCAACCGCATCTGGAAGCACAGGCAGAGCAAGTTCAAAGGCTCTGGAAAGGCAAAAGGCAAGTATGAGTCCTCAGGCCAGAAGAAGTCTTCAATCAGGGAAGTCACATGCTTTGAGTGCAAAGAATCTGGGCACTACAAAAGTGATTGTCCAAAGTTGAAGAAAGACAAGAAGCCAAAGAAGCACTTCAAGACCAAGAAGAGTCTGATGGTGACATTCGATGAATCAGAGTCAGAGGATGTTGACTCTGATGGTGAAGTCCAAGGACTCATGGCCATTGTCAAAGACAAAGAAGCAGAGTCAAAGGAAGCTGTTGACTCTGACTCAGAATCAGAAGGAGATCCAGACTCTGACGATGAAAATGAGGTATTTGCTTCCTTCTCTACCTCTGAACTGAAACATGCTTTGTCTGATATCATGGATAAGTATAACTCCTTGTTGTCTAAGCATAAGAAGCTGAAAAAGAACTTATCTGCTGTTTCTAAAACTCCATCTGAACATGAGAAAATCATATCTGATTTGAAAAATGATAACCATGCTTTAGTTAATTCTAACTCTGTGCTTAAGAATCAAATTGCTAAGTTAGAAGAAGTTATTGCCTGCGATGCCTCTGATAGTAAGCATGAATCTAAGTATGAAAAATCTTTTCAAAGATTCCTGGCTAAAAGCGTAGATAGAAGCTTAATGGCTTCAATGATCTATGGCGTAAGCAGAAATGGAATGCATGGCATTGGCTATTCTAAACCAATTAGAAATGAGCCTTCTGTGTCTAAAGCTAAATCCTTGTATGAATGCTTTGTTCCCTCTGGTACCATATTGCCTGATCCTGTACCTGCTAAAGTTGCTAAACATCCTCTTAAAAAGGGATCTTTCTCTATGACTAAATATCATGCAAATATTCCTTTAAAATATTATGTTGAGACACCCAAGGTGATCAGAACCTCTGGGGTAACTAACAAAAGAGGACCTAGAAAGTGGGTACCTAAGGACAAGATCATCTATGTTGCAGATATCCTTGATAGCTCCACTGAAACACCAATCATGGTATCTGGACAGTGGATGCTCGCGTCACATGACGGGAGAAAAGCGTATGTTCCGAGAGCTGAAACTTAAGCCTGGAGGCGAAGTTGGCTTCGGAGGAAATGAAAAGGGTAAAATTGTTGGTACTGGTACTATTTGTGTAGATAGTAGTCCATGCATTGATAATGTTTTATTGGTAGACGGTTTAACACATAACTTATTGTCTATAAGTCAATTAGCTGACAAGGGTTATGATGTTATATTCAATCAAAAGTCCTGCCGAGCTGTAAGTCAGATCGATGGCTCTGTTCTGTTTAACAGCAAGAGGAAGAACAACATTTATAAGATCAGATTATCTGAGTTGGAGGCTTAGAATGTGAAGTGCCTTCTGTCTGTTAATGAAGAGCAGTGGGTATGGCATAGACGGTTAGGGCATGCCAGTATGAGAAATATTTCTCAGCTGAGCAAGCTAAACCTTGTCAGGGGCTTACCCAATCTGAAGTTCGCTTCAGACGCTCTTTGTGAAGCATGTCAGAAAGGCAAATTCACAAAAGTCCCTTTCAAGGCAAAGAATGTTGTCTCAACCTCAAGGCCGTTGGAACTTCTGCATATCGACCTTTTTGGACCAGTGAAAACTGAGTCTATAGGTGGCAAGAGATATGGGATGGTTATCGTTGATGACTATAGCCGCTGGACATGGGTAAAGTTTCTAACCCGCAAGGATGAGTCTCATGCTGTGTTCTCTACCTTCATTGCTCAAGTGCAAAACGAGAAGGCTTGTAGGATTGTGCGTGTCAGAAGTGACCATGGTGGAGAGTTTGAGAATGACAAGTTTGAGAGTCTGTTTGATTCCTATGGAATTGCACATGATTTCTCTTGTCCCAGAACTCCTCAACAAAATGGTGTTGTTGAGAGGAAGAACAGAACTCTTCAGGAGATGGCTAGAACCATGCTCCAAGAAACTGGCATGGCTAAGCACTTTTGGGCAGAGGCAGTAAATACAGCATGTTACATTCAGAACAGAATCTCTGTGAGACCAATTCTGAATAAGACTCCTTATGAATTGTGGAAGAACATAAAACCCAACATTTCTTATTTTCATCCTTTTGGCTGTGTTTGTTATGTTCTCAATACTAAGGATAGATTGCATAAATTTGATGCTAAGTCTTCTAAGTGTCTATTACTTGGTTATTCTGATAGATCTAAAGGTTATAGATTTTATAATACTGATGCTAAGACTATTGAAGAATCTATTCATGTTAGATTTGATGATAAGCTTGACTCTGACCAGTCAAAGCTAGTTCAAAAGTTTGCAGATTTAAGCATTAATGTTTCTGACAAAGGCAAAGCTCCAGAGGAAGTTGAGCCAGAGGAAGATGAACCAGAGGAAGAAGCTGGTCCCTCTAACTCACAAACTCTGAAGAAGAGCAGAATCACTGCAGCTCATCCTAAGGAATTGATTCTGGGCAACAAAGATGAACCAGTCAGAACCAGATCTGCCTTCAGACCCTCTGAAGAGACCTTGCTGAGTCTGAAAGGATTGGTGTCCTTAATTGAACCCAAGTCCATAGATGAAGCTCTTCAGGACAAGGATTGGATTCTGGCCATGGAAGAAGAATTGAATCAATTCTCCAAGAACGATGTTTGGAGCTTAGTGAAGAAGCCTGAGAATGTCCATGTTATTGGAACGAAATGGGTATTCAGAAACAAGCTAAATGAGAAAGGAGATGTAGTCAGAAACAAGGCAAGGCTAGTTGCTCAAGGCTACAGCCAGCAGGAAGGAATAGACTACACTGAAACATTTGCTCCGGTAGCAAGACTGGAGGCAATTAGACTGTTGATCTCCTTCTCAGTAAATCACAACATAGTTCTACATCAGATGGACGTAAAGAGTGCCTTCCTAAATGGTTACATCTCAGAGGAAGTCTATGTTCATCAACCCCCAGGTTTTGAAGATGAAAAGAAACCAGACCATGTGTTCAAATTGAAGAAATCACTCTACGGTCTGAAGCAAGCTCCCAGAGCATGGTATGAGAGCCTTAGCTCATTCCTTCTGGAGAATGAGTTTGTAAGGGGTAAAGTAGATACAACTCTTTTTTGCAAGACTTATAAAGATGATATCTTAATTGTGCAAATTTATGTTGATGATATTATATTTGGTTCTGCTAATCAATATCTATGCAAAGAATTTTCTGAGATGATGCAGGCTGAATTTGAGATGAGTATGATGGGAGAATTAAAGTACTTTCTGGGAATACAAGTTGATCAAACACCAGAAGGAACATATATCCATCAGAGCAAGTACACTAAAGAACTTCTGAAGAAGTTCAATATGCTGGAATCTACAGTGGCCAAGACTCCAATGCATCCTACATGCATTTTGGAGAAAGAAGATAAAAGTGGTAAAGTATGTCAGAAGCTCTATCGTGGAATGATAGGTTCACTTCTATACTTAACTGCATCTAGGCCAGACATATTATTTAGTGTTCACTTATGTGCTCGTTTCCAATCAGATCCAAGGGAAACCCACTTAACTGCTGTTAAGAGGATCCTAAGGTATTTGAAAGGCACCACTAACCTTGGCTTGATGTATAAGAAAACATCAGAGTATAAGCTTTCAGGTTATTGTGATGCTGATTATGCTGGAGATAGAACAGAGAGAAAAAGTACTTCTGGAAATTGTCAATTTCTGGGAAGCAATCTAGTCTCATGGGCAAGCAAGAGGCAATCAACCATTGCACTATCAACTGCAGAGGCAGAATATATCTCAGCAGCAATATGCAGCACTCAGATGCTCTGGATGAAACATCAGCTGGAGGATTATCAGATCCTTGAGAGCAATATCCCAATCTATTGTGATAACACTGCTGCAATCTCATTGAGTAAGAATCCTATCTTGCATTCAAGGGCAAAGCACATTGAGGTAAAGTATCATTTTATTAGAGATTATGCACAGAAGGGCGTACTTCTTCTGAAGTTTGTTGATACTGACCATCAATGGGCAGATATCTTTACAAAGCCCTTAGCTGAAGATAGATTTAATTTTATTCTGAAAAATCTAAACATGGACTTTTGTCCAGAGTGAAGATGGATCAGAACCTCTGACTATGATACTTCTTGATCAGAAGATGTCTAGTCCAGAAGGTAACTCAATCAGAGTGTGTGTGCCCACTGGTACTGACTCTGAAGCTGAGACAACAACACGTGCGTCAGAATTTCTGATGCATAGTTCCTTGTGCCCGTGTGACAGTCTGTTATGATTGCGTGTAGATATGCTTATCTCCTATGTGTGATTGTGTATTTTACTGTTACTATCTATCTTTAATTTTCAACCGTTGATCTTAAAGTGCTTTTTGAATCAACAACGGTTATTTGATAAAACCCACTATACACACACGTTCTCTCTCACTTCCGGTTTTCACTCTCGCTCTCTCTGCTTTTCAAAACCGCCTCCTTCTTGATTTCTCTCTCGATCTCTCTTCATCCTTCAAACTTCATCTTCTACCTCAAACCTTCAACCTCTTCAAAATGGTGAGACAAACCAGAAGATCTACTGCAGATGCACCTCAGTTCCCTCACATGGTAGTCGGTTTGGCAACGGGTCAACGAGGCTCTGAGAACCCGGCACAAGAACAAGTTCAAGCTCAAGAGCAGGTTGTTCCTATTGCAGAACGGGGCTGTGCCGTTCACTGTATATTTCCTCCTGAGGAACTCCAAGTCCTGGCAGAATGGAGATTCAACCTCGACAACTTGGCTGCAAATGGGTTTGATCTTCGTCCTGAAGTCCAAGCTCAAGGTTGGGGAAACTACTTCAATCGACTTCGAGGACCGGTGTATGAGAAATTGGTAAAGGAATTCTGGAAGCACGCAGACTGCGATGACACTCAGGTGGTCTCTCACATTCTTGGCAGGAAGATCATCATCACTGAGAAGTCATTCGTGAATCTGCTAGGAGCAGAAACTGCTTATGGGTATCGGTTCCAACTGACGGAATCCAAGCTGAAACCCAGCACCAAGGACATCGTCAACAAGGCCCTGTACACCACCTTCAAACCGGGCAAGACGAGTTACAAGGTGATGGACCTTCACCCCAAACTGAGAATCTGGCACAAGATCCTGCTCAACTGCATCAATCAGAGACCGAAGGGTAGTTCTCCAGATTACATCAACTTTAACCAGAAGGCGATGCTGTTTTTCATTCAAGACAAGGAGAAGATCTGCCTTCCCTACTTCCTGTTCTCCTATTTGAAGGAATGCATCCGGAAGTCTCGCACCACCGCCTCCATCAAGTCTGCAATCAAATATATCCCTTTTGGGAGACTGCTCTCAGACTTTCTCATTGAAAGCAACTTGGTGCAAGATTTGATCAATGCTGGTTGCACAGAGGACTTGAGCACCATTGTCAGTGATGTCTTCACTGCCAACTCTCTGAAGAAAATGGGCTTAATCCAGAAGAAGATTGCTCCTGCTCATGAAGACACATCTTCTGAGATCAGAGGAAGAAGAATGCCTCTGAATAACTACCCTCTGTGGACTCAAGCAGACCATCCTGACGCCATCAGATGCTATGTTGAAGACCTCAGGGCTCAAGGATTCGAGATTGACCTTGATGATTTTGTCAGCAGACTTCCACCAGCACCAGAGTTTCCTTCTCCTCCCAAGAAGAAAACCAAGAGGAAGATGGTTCTGGAAGAATCCTCAGAGGAATCTGATGTCCCTCTAGTCAAGAAGCCGAAGAGCAAGCCTGCTGATGATGATGGTGATGATAGTGAGGATGGTCCTCCAAAGAAGAAGCAGAAGAAGGTCAGAATCGTGGTGAAGCCCACTCGGGTGGAACCAGCTGCTGCAGTGGTCAGAAGGACTGAACCTCCTGCCAGAGTGACTCGATCATCAGCACATACAAGTAAGCCTGCACTTGCTTCTGATGATGATTTGAATTTATTTGATGCACTTCCTATTTCTGCCTTACTTCAACACTCCTCAAATCCCCTCACTCCTATTCCTGAATCCCAGCCAGCCGCACAAACCACCAGTCCACCACATTCCCCAAGATCTTCCTTCTTTCAACCTTCTCCTACTGAAGCACCTCTCTGGAATTTGCTTCAGACCCAAACCTCTAGGTCAGAAGATCCAACCTCTCTCCTTACCATTCCATACGACCCATTACCTTCTGAACCCATCATCCAAGACCAACCCGAACCCAACCAAACAGAACCACAACCCAGAACGTCTGATCACCCTGCTCCCAGAGCATCAGCACGTCCTGCTGTCAGAACCACGGATACAGACTCTTCATCAGCCTTCACACCTGTATCCTTCCCAACCAATGTCATTGACTCTCCTCCCTCCAATACCTCTGAATCAATTAGAAAATTCATGGAGGTTAGAAAAGAAAAGATATCTGCCTTGGAAGCGTATTACCTTACCTGTCCAAGCCCTAGGAGATATCCTGGCCCTAGACCTGAACGTCTAGTTGACCCAGATGAACCTATCTTGGCCAATCCTATCCAAGAGGCAGACCCCTTAGTTCAACAAGCTCATCCTGTCCCTGACCAACAAGAGCCCATTCAACCAGACCCTGAACCTGAACAATCAGTGTCTAACCAATCCTCGGTTAGATCACCTCACCCTCTGGTTGAAACTTCAGACCCACACCTTGGAACCTCTGAACCCAATGCTCCCATGTTTCACATTGGTTCTCCACAAGGTGCCTCTGAAGCCCATAGCAGCAATCACCCAGCCTCTCCTGAACCCAACCTCTCCATAATTCCCTATACTCACCTTCAACCCACATCTCTCTCTGAGTGCATCAATATTTTCTATCATGAAGCCTCTTTGAGGCTCCGCAATGTGCACGGTCAGACTGATCTCAGTGAGAATGCTGACCATGTGGCTGATGAGTGGACCAATCTGAGCACTTCGCTAGTGGCTCAAGTTCCAATTATGATGCAGCTCCTGCATACAGAGGGCAGTCAGAGCATTGAGGCTGCAAAGCAAAGGCTTGCTAGGAGGGTGGCTCTTCACGAACTAGAACAGAGAACTAAGCTTCTTGAAGCTATTGAAGAAGCCAAGAGAAAGAAAGAACAAGAAGAAGAAGCTGCACGTCAAGCAGCAGCTCAGGCTGAACAAGCCAGACTTGAGGCAGAGCGTCTTGAAGCTGAGGCTGAGGCAGAGCGACTTGCACCAGTTATGTTTACTCCTGCTGCTTCTGCTTCCATTCCAGAACCTCAAGCTGCTCAGAACGTTCCTTCCAGCTCTACTCAGACAAGCTCATCCAGACTCGACATCATGGAACAACGTCTTGACACTCATGAATCCATGCTGATTGAGATGAAGCAAATGATGATGGAACTTCTGCGACGCACTGACAAACCTTAGTCTTAGGATCTCTTCTTTTTCTTCTTTCGTTTACCTTGTTTTCCTTTTTGTTAAACTCTGTTTCTTTTTTATTTCCTTATTTTCATTTGTTCGTTTGTGATTCTATATGCATATATCTATATATATTTGTGTCACATATGTTTGCAAAACTTGTTTTATTCATAATTGTTCTATGTTTACATCACATTCTTTACATCATATAAATCTAGAATGGAGGATCCTTCCTCATTCTTCTGCACTCCTGGCGCTGCTCTGACCTATTCTTCTCCAGACGCTCCAGTACATGCTGGATGTTGTTGAGTCTGACCTCTAGCTCATCTTTCTCCAGAATCTCTTCTGAAGTCCTGAGCTTCTCTTCCAAGATTTCTTTTTCTTCCAGCAGCTTGAGTTCAAGCCGGCTGAGTTCTTGCACCTCCTCCACGAAGGCAAGAAATTCCTTCAGGTCCCTCTCCAACTCTGGATGCAGGTCCTCTTCCAGCAGTGTCCGTGTCAGCTCCGCGATGGTAGTTTCACCCTCTGGATGCCTGATGTTCAGGAACAAGTCCTCTTCAAAGGCCTTCTTCCTCAGTTCTTCTAGTGCTACGTTGTATGATGCCATTTTTTTTCTTCTGAAAATTATTCGAGGTGTGAAGCTTACCTTTCTCTCCAACGCTTTTTATAGGCTTCACTTTCTCTCTGAAAGTTAATGCTCCTACAGTTTCTCGAGGTTAAGTTCTTGGTAACTGACCCTTCTATTTACTCACTTGACCGGTGGTAAACGCTCATCCCTTACATTAACTCTTCTATTTATTTTCGCCTAACTCTGATTCTTACATCGTTTTCTTTTTCTTTTAAACTTAGACCTTCTCTAAGGGGGAGTACCTTGTACTTCAAGCTGAGTTTTTCACACCCCAAGCTTTTTGCTTATGACAAAAAGGGGGAGTACACCCAGTTTTTGATGTGTAAGATGTGTTAGTGTGACTTATTTTTCTTTTGGAGATTTTAAGAGTTCCACCTTCATGACCATAGATGTGTCACTGGGCAAATACAAGGAATACATTTCACTTCTTCTGAAGTGATTCTAAGTTGACTCTGATACCCAAGACTCTGATACCTTGTCCATGACTCTGATCACTTATGCGCTCTGATTATTCGTTTTTCATCTATGTCATAAGCTTTTCACTCTGAACTCTTATATGTTTTAGCTCAGAATCTAGACTTTACTAACGTTTTCATCAAGTATTAGATTCAGGGGGAGCTAAGCTCAGAATCAAGCAGTGACTTGAATTCAGAACGAGCAAGATAAACTATTCACATCAGGATAAGTCTTATTCTATATCTCTAAACTCTGAGTGAATTCAGTTTAATGTTTAAGAATTGTTCATCAAAAATCTTAGTTTTGTCATCATCAAAAAGGGGGAGATTGTAAGATCAAGTTTTGATCTAGTAGTACAACTCTATGTTTTGATGATTACAAGTTAACCTTTTGATATGAACAATTGTGGTACTCTAACGTGTTTTTCTGAGTGTGCTATTTACAGGCTCTGACCTCAACTCAATCTCACACAAATCAGAAGCACTGTGTATAAAGAGTGACCCAAGCAACGCTTTCGCATTCACCATGTTCAGTATGAACAGTGGAAAAGCTTCAGAGGTTCTGAAGCTATACAAACTCTGATGTGGACTCAGTCGCTAGAAGCTCTGAAGATCCAGAAGTTCTGATAACCAAGAAACACTGAAGGTTCAGATGTTCTGATGGTGTAGAAGACTCTGAAGATCCAGAAGCTGAATAGTGGAAACTCTGAAGTCCAGAAGCAAGAAACTCTGAAGGCCATGTTCTTCCCTCTGAGTTCAGAATCAGAAGATACAATGGTCAGAGGATCTGTGCTTTCCCTCTGACTCTGATCAACCGGCTTCACAAGTTCCAATATGAAGTATTCCTCTGATCAGAAGTCTCCTAGGTTAAAAGGTCAAGTCGCTATCCAAGTACAAAAGCAAGTGTACCTTCCTGACGACCTACCTAACGTTCTCAGCCACAGCAGAAGCTGGATTTTCCAGAACTGCCCTCCAACGGTAGCATTTCCCATGCAACGCTCAACCCTAATCCTTGGAGTATATATAGAGGCTGAAGATTGAAAGAAGCGGCTAGAAGAAACTAGCAAGAAGCAATAAACACGCGCAAGACATATTCAAAAATATTCTAAGCTTTCTTTCATCTTGTAATTTATTTAGTTTACACTCAGCTTATTTAGAAGCAAACCTTTGTAAACACCAATCTCAAACAGTTGTTTGATTTTCCTTAAGGGACCGGGTAGGTCAGTATCCTTAAGAAGACTAAGAGAGTGAATCTTAGTGGTAGTTCCTTTAGAAGATCAAGGTTGATCGGATCCTAGAGAAGACTAAGAGAGTGAATCTTAGTGTGAGCTAAGTCAGTGTAATTGTTAGTCACTTGTAGGTTTCAAGTGCAGTTGTAACTCTTACCTGATTAGTGGATTGCCTTCATTCTAAGAAGGAAGAAATCACCTTAACGGGTGGACTGGAGTAGCTTGAGTGATTTATCAAGTGAACCAGGATAAAATCCTTGTGTGCTTTTCTATCTCTTATCTTTAGCATTTAAGTTCTCGAAAGATTTGTCAAAATCTTTAAGGTGGTAGTTTTGTACTGAAAACGTTATTCAAACCCCCCTTTCTACCGTTTTTCATACCTTCAGCATATTCAATCCATTAGCTCTTCCACTTTTACTTCACCTCTTAATTCTAAAAGAACACTTCTTCTTCAAAACATTCTTCATGTTCCTTCTATCACCAAAAACTTGATTAGTGTACGGAAATTTGCTGAAGATAATGGTGTTTTCTTTGAGTTTCATTCTAAACATTGTGCTGTTAAATGTCAGGATTCCTTTGAGACACTTCTTAGAGGACGAGTTGGTTCAGATGGTTTATATTCCTTTGATGACTTCTCTCCTTCAAGTCTTCACAAGCCATCATGCCAAGCATCTGTTCATACTTCTCTTGTTCCCCCAATGTGTGCTACTTCTACATCAAGTCCAGTATTGTCATCTAGTTCTACTAATTGTGTATCTTCTGTTTCTAGTTCAAGTCATGATCCCACTTCTTATGATCTGTGGCATTGTAGGCTAGGTCATCCTCACTATGAGGCACTGAAATTTGCTTTAAAGCATTGTAATATACCCATACCTAATAAAATGAGATTGGATGTTTGCACAGCTTGTTGTCTTTCTAAGGCTCATAGATTACCTTCTCATGAGTCTACTACTGTCTATACCTCTCCCCTAGAATTAATTTCAGCTGATCTATGGGGACCATCTTCTACTGTTTCTTCTTGTGGTTTTTCTTATTTTTTAACCATTGTAGATGCTTACACAAGATCCACTTGGGTTTTTCCTCTTATGAAGAAGTCTGATACATATACCACTTTTGTCAATTTTCACAAAATGATAGAACTTCAGTTGAACAAGAAAGTTAAGGTAGTTCAAACTGATGATGGGGGAGAATTCAAACCTCTTACACCTTATTTTACTAACTTGGGAATTGTTCACAGATTCACATGTCCACACACACATCATCAAAATGGCATAGTTGAAAGGAAACATAGGCATATAGTTGAAATGGGTCTTGCTTTGCTTGCACATGCTCATATTTCATTAGAATACTGGGATCATGCATTTCTCACTGCTGTTTACCTCATTAATAGACTTCCTATTGTTGTTCTTGATAATGAGAGTCCTTTTACTAAATTGTTTCAAGTCAGTTTTGATGTCAAGTTCCTTCGGATTTTTGGTTGTGCTTGTTATCCTTATCTCAGACCTTATAATGCACACAAATTGTCTCTCCATTCTAAGGAGTGTGTTTTCTTAGGTTATTCCACTACACACAAAGGTTACAAATGCTTAGATCCTACTGGTCGTCTTTATATCTCTAAGGATGTCCTATTCAATGAGTTCAGATTTCCCTACAAGGAATTGTATGGCTGTACTTCTTCTCCACAATTATCTTCAGTAGATTCTGTACACTCCTCTATTCCTCTCTTTTCTTTTCCACAGTTAACAGCTCTTTCATCACCAGCCCCTCACTCACCAAATACTACACTACCTGAATCTTCCTCCCCGGCCTCTCAATCATCAACTCCTCTTTTACCAGAACCTACATCACCAGTCCCTCAATCTTCACTAGCTCCTATATCACCAGCACTTTCTTCACCAGCCCCTCAATCATCTTCCACAGATTCATCCTCTTCTGTTTCTCCTATAGTTAATCCTCACAACACTCATTCCATGGTTACAAGAGCTAAGGATGGAATTGTTAAACCAAGATTAGTCCCTACTCTCTTGCTCAGTCAAGCAGAGCCCACAAGTGCTAAGCTAGCACTCAAGGATCCCAAATGGTACTCAGCGATGCAAGATGAATTTAATGCCTTGCATTCTAATCAGACGTGGACTCTAGTTCCCTTGCCATCTCACAGGAAAGCCATTGGCTGTAAGTGGGTTTTCATAATCAAGGAGAATGCAGATGGGTCCGTTAATAGGTATAAAGCTAGACTTGTAGCAAAGGGATATAGTCAAGTGGAGGGATTTGATTACAAGGAGACCTTTTCTCCTGTTGTTAAGCCTATTACAGTAAGGATCATTCTCTCTTTGGCAGTTTCAAAGGGCTGGCACATTCATCAATTAGATGTCAATAATGCCTTTCTTAATGGCAAGCTAGAGGAAGAAGTATATATGGTTCAGCCTCCAGGCTTTGAAGCAAAGGACAGGTCTTTGGTTTGCAGGTTAAACAAGGCTTTGTATGGTCTCAAACAAGCTCCAAGGGCTTGGTTTGAGAGGTTGAAAGCAGCTTTGCTTAAGTTTGGATTTACTGCTAGCTGTTGTGATCCTTCTCTGTTCACTCTTTATTCATCTGGCTGCAATGTGTATGTCTTGGTCTATGTGGATGACATCATAATAACTGGCAACTCCTTACCTGTTCTACAGCACCTCACAGCCAAGTTGAATGCAGAATTTTCTCTCAAACAGTTAGGAACTCTGGATTATTTCCTAGGTGTTCAAGTTCAGCCCTTACATGATAAATCACTTCTGCTAACTCAGTCTAAATACATCAAGGATCTTTTAGAAAGGGCCTCTATGGCAGATGCAAAGGGCATTTCTACTCCTATGATCAGTAATCAAAAGCTAACAAAGCATGGTGCTAACTACATGGCAGATCCTAGTTTATACAGGTCTATTGTAGGAGCCTTGCAATATGTTACTATCACAAGGCCTGAAATTTCTTACTCAGTCAACAAAGTGTGTCAATTTTTATCTCAGCCTCTAGAAGAACATTGGGCAGCTGTTAAGAGAATTTTAAGGTACCTCAAAGGGACAGTTGACTTTGGCTTGCATCTTAAGCCTTGTTCTCTTCATCAGCCTCTATCACTTATTGCTTTTTGTGATGCTGATTGGGCTGCTGATCCTGATGATCGCAGGTCCACATCAGGTTCCTTAGTATTCTTGGGTCCTAATCTAGTATCTTGGTGCTCCAAAAAGCAAAGTCTTGTAGCCAGATCTAGCACGGAAGCTGAATATCGCAGTCTAGCTAATACTGCAGCAGAATTGCTTTGGGTTCAATCTCTTCTTCAAGAGCTTCACATTCCACACAAGACACCTCTTATACTATGTGACAACATGAGTACTGTGGCATTGACACACAATCCAGTGCTCCATACAAGGACAAAACATATGGAGTTAGACATTTTCTTTGTTAGAGAAAAGGTTCTCAATAAGAGCTTGATTATTCAACATGTACCTTCTCTTGATCAAAGGGCTGACATCCTCACAAAGGCTTTGTCTCCCCTACGTTTTGAAGATTTGAGAACCAAACTCAATGTGACTGACAAGTTCACACTTGCTCAACCACCTTGAGTTTGCGGGGGTATATTAGAGATAATATCTAGCCTAACCGTATGTGGTTAGTCTAGTGGTTAGTTAGTTAGTATAGTTAGTATTCTAACTACTGTGGTTAGTTAGTTAGGGTAGCTTGCTGTCTAAGCTACTCATTCCTATATAAAGGAAACTCTTGTACAATTCTCATCACCTTTTATCATAATACTATTCTGTTACAATTCTGTTATTCTTTCTCTCTCTCTCTCTCTCTCTCTATCTTCTTCTCTCTGGTTTTCACTATTCTAACAGGCCGAAGCCTCAGAAATCATTTTCCCAATCCAGTACAACAGTCATAATCAAAAGCAATAAACAGGTCGAAGTTATCGATGCCTAAATCATATAGCTAATAACTAGGAGAGTTGCCCTTGCCTTAGCCAATTTCCTGCCTAAACTGCAACTCCAATCCAATCACCTCCTTGCTTTCCCGTGTCGTCTTGCTCCCTTTTATTCTTTGGCTTCGTCGCCAAGCGCTCCCATTATTCGTACTCTTTATAACTACACTTAACGAAATCACTAAGTCAACCCACTAACTCAGGGTCTTAACTACGACTTTAGACAATTGACTCGAAGCACACGCAATTTAAACGACTCTTTCTCATTCACAGCTTAAACAAATAATAGAGTACATAACTCTTTTGAAATGAAATCATTTTGTAAAACAACACAAACTCTTCACAAATCAACTTTTAAACTTCGATTTTCACAATAACATCGAAAGGTTTATTTTTCTTTAAGACTTGCTTGCCCGAGGCTAAAGCATATACAAAGGTTGAAGACTTACGAAATCCAAGTTCTGAAAGTTTGTCGGCGAAGAGTCGCCGGAGAAAGTTGTGGTTCGCGGTGGTTGAGGGAGGAATTGTCGCCGGAGACACAAAAGAGATAGTGGTTCTTTATTCTTTCGCGGCCAAGAACTCAGTGGCGCTGTCCGTTTCCCCAAAAAGTCAACAGTTTGCTCAGAAAGTCAAATTGTAGGTCGGCGGAGCTCGCCGACAAAAGTTGTCCAAAACTGAAATTGATTTAGGGCTATTGTTCCTCTCGCGACAAGGATCGTCGTGGTATACTCCGTATTCCCATCGGTCGCCGGAGTTGATCGGAAAACGGCTCCAAAGGTGGCGGCGGCGGCGGCCGACGGCGACGGAGCGGCGATCCGGAATATAGGTTTTGTTGTGGACGTCACTAGGGTTCCAACGGTACTAACCTCGCTATGAACGGAGGCCCGAAGACACTGGAATCGAAGGCCGAAGTTAACGATGTCGGCGGCGTCGGCGATGTCGTTCTCGTCTGCTCTACGTTGTTTCCATGGAGGTGTTGGCGGCTGGTTGTGGTGCGGTGGTGGAGCTTCGTGTGGATGAAAGGATCAGCCATGGTGATGAGGATGAGAAGAGGAAAAGAAGGAGCTTGGTGATGATGGCTGTCCACGGGAGGAGAAGAAGCATAAACATGGTGATGATTGGTGGTGCGGTCACGTTGAAGGAGAAAATAAAACCATTTTGATGGTGGTCTCATGGTGGCTGCTCACGTGAAGAAGGAGAAGCTCGTGGTGGCTTGCTCCATTGAGAGAGGAGATACGGTGGTGATGAGAGGAAGTATTAGTTGAAGATGTTGATGGGGAAGAAGTGTGGCATGGTGGTGATGATGGTCTCGTGGCTGGTCTTGCCAAGGAGGAAGGAGAAGAAAATGGGTTTTTAGTGATAAGGGGGAGTTGTGCGCGTGGTGCTACCATAAGGAAAAAGAAGTGTAGTTGGTGTTGCAACGTTGGTGACTTTCAGAGAAAGAAAAGGAAAATTGGAAGTGAAGAAGAGAAGAAGGTGGTGTGCGTCGGTTTTACTGCTGCCAGGGGAAGAAAATATGTGGAGAATTCAACAATTGGCCAACAAGTGTGACGTGGAGTAAGATGGCCAAGTAGGAGGAGATATTTATTAATTAGTAGGAATTGATTTAGACACCGAAAGATTTAGCTAATAGAGTTAAGAGAAAAATATAAGGATGATATATTTATGTATCAAAAATTATGAGGAACTCTATGAAATAATAAAATATAAATTTGGATCACTTTGAGCAAATTCAAATGATCTATGAACAAATAAACAAGTAGAAACTGAGCTAAAGAATAATTGTGAGACAATTAGAACAAATATGACATTGTAATATTATGTAATTAAGCTAAGTTTCCTTCCACCGGATTCATTTTAAATGAGAAAATGGATTGAACGCAGTCTGCTTCAAAATATGCCGCAGAACTACTTTTTTGCAATTGACTTCGGATGAAGAAACTTCCTTCTGGAAAGAGATTACAAATATCGAAAGAAATGAGGTAACACGGATGGAAACTTAGTTAGAAGCTCCGAATATAAAAACTATTTGTTCAAGTTCCTCTCACGCTTACATAGCACCCTAAGCGTGAGTCGGAAATTAATTAATTTGTCTAATTCTAAAAATGTGGGTCTTACAGTGGGGTTGGTGGTGAAGAGTAATGATGGTCAGAGTTGGTTGTGTGATAGGCAGTGATGGTAGTTGAGAGTGTAATTGGGGAATATGCCTTTGGTTTGGTCTTAACTTACTGCATTCTACTGTAAGATCAAGTTTTGATCGAGTAGTACAACTCTATGTTTTGATGATTACAAGTTAACATTTTAGTATGAACAATTATGGTACTCTAACGTGTTTTTCTGAGTGTGCTATTTACAGGCTCTGACCTCAATTTTACCTCACACAAATCAGAAGCACTGTGCTTAAAGAGTGACCCAAGCAACTCTTTCGCAACATCTATGTTCACTCTGAACAGTAGAAAAGCTTCAGAAGATCTGAAGCCATACAAGCTCTGATATGGACTCAGTCACTTGAAGTTCTGAAGATCCAGACGTTCTGACAACCCAGACACTCTGAAGGTTCAGATGTTCTGATGGTGTAGAAGACTCTGAAGATCCAGAAGCTGAAAAGTGGAAACTCTGAAGTCGAGAAGCAAGATGGCTCTGAAGACCGTGTACTTCCCTTTGAGTTCAGAATCAGAAGATACAACGGTCAGAGGATCTCTGCTTCCCTCTGACTCTGAAGGTCATGTTACTATCCAAGTACAAAAGCAAATGTACCATCCTGACGACCTACCTAACATTCTCAGCCACAGCAGAAGCTGGAATTTCCAGAACTGCCCTCCAACGGTAGCATTCCCATGCAGCATTCAAACCATAATCCTTGGAGTATAAATAGAGGCTGAAGATTGAAAGATGCGGTTGGAAGAATCTCACACGCGCAAGCTATATTCAAACCTTCTAAGCATTCTTTCATCTGAATTCATTGTGTTTACTATTAGCTTTTCAGAAGCAAAGTCTTTGTAAACATTCTTTCTTAAACAGTTGTTTAGTTACCTTTACTAGATCAAGTTTGATCGGATCCTAGAGAAGACTAAGAGAGTGAATCTTAGTGTGAGCTAAGTCAGTGTATTGTTAGCCACTTGTAGGTTTCAAGTGCAGTTGTAACATTTACCTGATTAGTGGATTGCCTTCATTCTAAGAAGGAAGAAATCACCTTAACGGGTGGACTGGATTAGCTTGAGTGATTCATCAAGTGAACCAGGATAAAATCCTTGTGTACTTTTCTATCTCTTATCTTAAGCACTTTGTTCTCGAAAGATTTGTTAAAATCTTTAAGATGGAAGCTTTATTCTGAAAACGTTATTCAAACCCCCCTTTCTACCGTTTTTCATACCTTCAAATGGTATCAGAGCGCAAGTTCTGATTACCACACCTAACAGTGTTCAGTGATCTGGGCCGGTGTGAAAAACAATGGCTACCACCAGTGAAACGCAAAAAGATGGTTACAATGCAAAGCCTCCCATGTTCGACGGTCAAAGGTTCGAATATTGGAAAGATAGACTTGAAAGTTTCTTTCTGGGTTTCGATGCAGATCTCTGGGATATTATTGTGGATGGCTATGAGCGTCCAGTTGATGCAGAAGGCAAGAAGATCCCAAGGTCAGAGATGACTGCGGAGCAAAAGAAGCTTTACTTACAACACCACAAAGCTAGAGCTATTCTTCTAAGTGCTATCTCTTATGAAGAGTACCAGAAGATTACAGATCGTGAGTTTGCTAAGGGCATCTTTGAATCCTTAAAGATGTCTCATGAAGGAAACAAGAAAGTGAAGGAATTGAAGGCGTTGTCCTTGATTCAAAAGTATGAATCCTTCATCATGGAACCAAACAAGTCCATTGAAGAAATGTTCTCCAGATTTCAGTTGCTTGTAGATGGAATACGACCTCTCAACAAAAGCTACACAACAAAAGATCATGTCATAAGGGTCATCAGAAGTCTTCCTGAAAGCTGGATGCCCTTGGTGACTTCAATAGAGCTTACGAGAGATGTTGAGCGTATGAGTTTAGAAGAACTCATCAGCATACTGAAGTGTCATGAGCTGAAGCGCTCAGAGATGCAAGATCGGAGGAAGAAGTCAATAGCCTTGAAATCCAAATCTGAGAAGGCTAAAGCTGAAAAGTCAAAAGCTCTCCAAGCTGAAGCAGAAGAATCAGAAGAAGCATCAGAAGATTCTGATGAAGATGAGTTGACTCTAATTTCAAATAGGCTCAACCGTATCTGGAAGCACAGGCAGAGCAAGTACAAAGGCTCTGGAAAGGCCAAAGGAAAGTCTGGATCCTCAGGCCAGAAGAAGTCCTCGATTAAGGAAGTCACATGTTTCGAGTGTAAAGAATCAGGGCACTACAAAAGTGACTGTCCAAAGTTGAAGAAGGACAAGAGGCCAAAGAAGCACTTCAAGACCAAGAAAAGTCTGATGGTGACTTTTGACGAATCAGAGTCAGAGGATGTTGACTCTGATGGTGAAGTCCAAGGACTCATGGCTATTGTCAAAGACAAAGGAGCAGAGTCAAAGGATGCTGTTGACTCAGAATCAGAAGGAGATCCTAACTCAGACGATGAAAATGAGGTATTCACTTCTTTCTCAACCTCTGAACTGAAACATGCCTTGTCTGATATCATGGATAAGTATAACTCTTTATTGTCTAAGCATAAAAAGTTGAAAAAGGACTTATTTGCTGCTACTAAGACTCCTTCTGAACATGAGAAAATCATTTCTGATTTGAAAAATGATAACCATGCTTTAGTGAATTCTAACTCTGTGCTTAAGAATCAAATTGCTAAGTTAGAAGTAGTTATTGCCTGCGATGCCTCTGATAGTAAGCATGAATCTAAGTATGAAAAATCTTTTCAAAGATTCCTGGCTAAAAGCGTAGACAGAAGCTTAATGGCTTCAATGATCTATGGCGTAAGCAGAAATGGAATGCATGGCATTGGCTATTCTAAACCAATTAGAAATGAGCCTTCTATGCCTAAAGCTAAATCCTTGTATGAATGCTTTGTTCCCTCTGGTACCATATTGCCTGATCCTTTACCTGCTGAAGTTGCTAAACCCCCTCTCAAAAAAGGATCTTTCTCCATGTCTAAATATCATGCAAAAATTCCTTTACATTACCATGTTGAGAAACCCAAGGTGATCAGAACCTCTGGTGTAACTAACAAGAGAGGACCCAGAAATTGGGTACCTAAGGATAAGATTATCTATGTTGCAGATATCCTTGATAGCTCCACTGAAACACCAATCATGGTATCTGGACAGTGGATGCTCGCGTCACATGACGGGAGAAAGGCGTATGTTCCAAGAGCTAAAACTTAAGCGTGGAGGCGAAGTTGGCTTTGGTGGCAACGAAAAGGGTAAAATTGTTGGTACTGGTACTATTTGTGTAGATAGTAGTCCATGCATTGACAATGTTTTGTTGGTAGACGGCTTAACTCATAACTTATTGTCTATAAGTCAATTAGCTGACAAGGGTTATGATGTTATCTTTAATCAAAAGTCCTGTCGGGCTGTAAGTCAGATCGATGGCTCTGTTCTGTTTAACAGCAAGAGGAAGAACAACATTTATAAGATCAGATTATCTGAGTTGGAGGCTTAGAATGTGAAGTGCCTTCTGTCTGTTAATGAAGAGCAATGGGTATGGCATAGACGGTTAGGGCATGCCAGTATGAGAAAGATTTCTCAGCTGAGTAAGCTAAACCTTGTCAGGGGCTTACCCACTCTGAAGTTCTCTTCAGATGCTCTTTGTGAAACATGTCAGAAAGGCAAATTCACAAAAGTCCCTTTCAAGGCAAAGAATGTTGTCTCAACCTCAAGGCCGTTGGAACTTCTGCATATCGACCTATTTGGACCAGTGAAAACTGAGTCTATAAGTGGCAAGAGATATGGGATGGTCATTGTTGACGACTATAGCCGCTGGACATGGGTAAAATTTCTAACCCGCAAGGATGAGTCTCATGCTGTGTTCTCTACCTTCATAGCCCAAGTGCAAAACGAGAAGGCTTGTAGGATTGTGCGTGTCAGAAGTGACCATGGTGGAGAGTTTGAGAATGACAAGTTTGAGAGTCTGTTTGATTCCTATGGAATTGCACATGATTTCTCTTGTCCCATAACTCCTCAACAAAATGGTGTTGTTGAGAGGAAGAACAGAACTCTTCAGGAGATGGCTAGAACCATGTTCCAAGAAACTGGCATGGCTAAGCATTTTTGGGCAGAGGCAGTAAACACAGCGTGTTACATTCAGAACAGAATCTCTGTGAGACCAATTCTGAATAAGACTCCCTATGAATTGTGGAAGAATATAAAACCCAACATTTCTTATTTTCATCCTTTGGGTTGTGTATGTTATGTTCTTAATACTAAGGATAGATTGCATAAATTTGATGCTAAGTCTTCTAAATGTCTAGTACTTGGTTACTCTAAGAGATCTAAAGGTTTCAGATTCTATAATACTGATGCTAAAACAATTGAAGAATCTATTCATGTTAGATTTGACGATAAGCTTGACT
The DNA here is from genome assembly GCF_012489685.1 of Lotus japonicus. Taxonomy (NCBI): domain Eukaryota; kingdom Viridiplantae; phylum Streptophyta; class Magnoliopsida; order Fabales; family Fabaceae; genus Lotus; species Lotus japonicus. The sequence goes on along the minus strand of NC_080045.1, from coordinate 38,895,446 downwards.
CTGACCAGTCAAAGCTAGTTGAGAAATTTGCAGACTTAAGTATAAGTGTTTATGACAAAGGCAAAGCTCCAAAGGAAGCTGAGCCAGAGGAAGATGAACCAGAAGAAGCTGGTCCCTCTGATTCACAATCTCAGAAGAAGAGCAGAATCACGACAGCTCATCCTAAGGAATTGATTCTGGGCAACAAAGACGAACCAGTCAGAACCAGATCAGCTTTCAGACCCTCTGAAGAGACCTTACTTAGTCTGAAAGGATTGGTGTCCTTAATTGAACCCAAGTCAATTGATGAAGCTCTTCAGGACAAGGACTGGATTCTGGCTATGGAAGAAGAACTGAATCAATTTTCCAAGAATGATGTTTGGAGCCTAGTGAAGAAACCTCAAAGTGTCCATGTAATTGGAACCAAATGGGTGTTCAGAAACAAGTTGAATGAGAAAGGTGATGTAGTCAGAAACAAGGCAAGGCTAGTTGCTCAAGGCTACAGTCAGCAGGAAGGAATAGACTACACAGAAACATTTGCTCCAGTAGCAAGACTAGAAGCAATTAGACTGCTGATCTCCTTCTTAGTGAATCACAACATAATTCTACATCAGATGGATGATAAGAGTGCCTTCCTAAATGGATACATATCAGAGGAAGTCTACGTTCATCAACCCCCAGGTTTTGAGGATGAGAAGAACCCAGACCATGTTTTCAAGTTGAAGAAATCACTCTATGGTCTGAAGCAAGCTCCCAGAGCATTGTATGAGAGACTCAGCTCATTCCTTCTGCAGAATGAGTTTGTAAGGGGTAAAGTAGAAACAACTCTCTTTTGCAAAACTTACAAAGTCGATATCTTAATTGTACAAATCTATGTTGATGATATTATATTTGGTTCTGCTAATCAATCTCTATGCAAAGAATTTTCTGAGATGATGCAGGCTGAATTTGAGATGAGTATGATGGGAGAACTCAAGTACTTTCTGGGAATACAAGTTGATCAAACACCAGAAGGAACATATATCCATCAGAGCAAATACACTAAAGAACTTCTGAAGAAGTTCAATATGCTGGAATCTACAGTTGCCAAGACTCCAATGCATCCTACATGCATTATGGAGAAAGAAGATGCAAGTGGTAAAGTGTGTCAGAAGCTCTATCGTGGTATGATAGGATCACCTCTATACTTAACTGCATCTAGACCAGATATATTGTTTAGTGTTAATTTATGTGCTCGTTTCCATTCAGATCCGAGGGAAACCCACTTAACTGCTGTTAAGAGGATCCTAAGATATCTGAAAGGTACCACTAACCTTGGCTTGATGTATAAGAAAACATCAGAGTATAAGCTTTCAGGTTATTGTGATGCTGATTATGCTGGAGATAGAACAGAGAGAAAAAGCACTTCTGGAAATTGTCAATTTCTGGGAAGCAATCTAGTCTCATGGGCAAGCAACTTAGTCTCATGGGCAAGCAAGAGGCAATCAACTATTGCACTATCTACTGCAGAGGCAGAATATATCTCAGCAGCAATATGCAGTACTTAGATGCTCTGGATGAAACATCAGCTGGAGGATTATCAAATCCTTGAGAGCAATATCCCAATCTATTGTGATAACACTCCTGCAATTTCATTGAGTAAGAATCCTATCTTACATTCAAGGGCAAAGCACATTGAGGTAAAGTATCATTTTATTAGAGATTATGTACAGAAGGGCGTACTTCTTCTGAAGTTTGTTGATACTGACCATCAATGGGCAGATATCTTTACAAAGCCCTTAGCAGAGGATAGATTTAATTTCATTCTGAAAAATCTGAATATGGACTTTTGTCCAGCATGAAGATGGATCAGAACCTCTGACTATGATAATTCTTTATCAGAAGATGTCTAGTTCAGAAGGTAACTCTATCAGAGTTTAAGTACCCATTGGTGCTGACTCTGAAGCTGAGACAGTAAACGTGTGTCAGTATCTCTGATATATAGTTCCTTGTGCCCGTGCAGACAGTCTGTCGTAATGAGTGTTGATGTGCTTCTCTCCTGCGTGTGATATGTGTATTAACTGTTACTATGATGTCTTTAATTTTTAACCGTTGATTTTAATTTGCTTTTTGATCAACAACGGTTATTTTCAAAAAACCCACTATACACACACGTTCTCCTACACTTACGGTTTTACCTTCTCTCTCTTCAGTTTTTCAAATCCTTATCCCCACGATCTCTCTCTCTCTCTATTCATCCTTTTCCTTTCTACCCAAAACTTTCAACCGCCCTCAAGATGGTTAGACCCAACAGAAGTGAAACTGCAGATGCATCCAGATTTCCTACTATGGTAGTAGGCCAAGCTACAGGTCAATCGGGTCCTGAAACTCAAGGTCAAGCTCAAGCTCAAGGGAAGTTGATTCTTATTGCAGAACGGGGTTGTGCCGTTCATTGTGTTTTTGCTCCTGAAGAACTCCAGGTTCTTGCTGAATGGAGATTCGACCTGGACAACATAGCTGATAATGGGTATGATCTTCGTCCTGAAGTTCATGTTCAAGGATGGGAACAATACTTCAACAGACTTCGAGGTCCAATCTATGACAAATTGGTCAAGGAATTCTGGAAACATGCCGACTGCGATGACACACAAGTGGTTTCTTACATTGCTGGTAGAAGGATAATCATCACTGAGAAGTCAATTGTTGACCTTCTAGGTGCACACACCGGGACAGGCTATAGATTCCAACTGACGGAATCAAAGGTGAAACCCAGAACAAAGGACCAAACCAACCAGGCTCTCCACACCAACTACAAACCTGGCAAGAGTGACTACAAAGTGGTGGATCTTCATCCCAAGCTAAGGATCTGGCACAAGATTCTGCTCCACTGCTTCAACTAGAGGCCAAAGGGAAGCTCTCCTGATTACGTCAACTTCTGTCAGAAGGCGATGCTGTTCTTCATTCAGGATCATAGGAAGATCTGCCTTCCTTTCTTCCTGTTCTCTTACCTGAAAGTGTATCAGGAAATCCAGAACCACTGCTTCCATCAAGTCTGCTATCAAGTACATCCCTTTTGGGAGACTGCTTTCAGACCTCTTCATTGAGAGCAAATTCATAGAAGATCTGATCAAGGCAGGATGAACAGAGGATCTGTCGACAATTGTTAGTGATGTTTTCACATCCACATCTTTGAATAAGATGGGATTGATCAAGAAAAAGGTTGCCCCTGCTCATGAAGATACTTTTGATGAAGTAAGACAAAGAAGGGTGCCTCTGATTGATTACCCTCTGTGGTCTCAAGCAGATAATCCGAATGCAATCCTGTGCTACATTGATGATCTGAGGCAACAAGGGTATGGGATAGATGTGGACGAGTTCTTCAGAAACTTGCCACCAGCTCCAGAGTTTGACTTTCCTCCCAAGAAGAGAACTCAGAGAAAAATGGTCTTGGAGGAATCCTCTGAAGAGTTTGATGATCAGAAGAAGAAGAAGAAGGCTGACAAATCTAAGAGGAAGCACGAGGAACCCACCAAACCAGATGCTCTATCTGATGGTGATGATGGTGATGCTCCTCCTCCTAAGAAGAAAAAGAAGCAAGTTAGAATTGTGGAGAAGCCAACTCGTGTGGAACCAGCTACTCAAGTAATCAGAATGGAGACTTCTGCCAGAGTTACTCGGTCTGCCGTGCGATCATCAAGTAAGTCTGCTGTTATTGAATCTGATGATGATTTAAATTCGCTTGATGCACTCCCTATCTCTTCACTCCTTAACCGCACTACCACCCAACTCACTCCTATCCCAGAGTCTCAACCAGCTGACCAAACCACATCTCCACCAAATTCACCTAGGTCTTCATTTTTCCAACCTTCCCAACAAGAAGCACCTCTTTGGAACATGCTTCAGACTCCTAGACCCTCTGAACCAACCTCACCCATAACCATTCAATACAACCCACTAACCTCTGAACCCATTATTCTCGAACAACCAGAATCTGAACCCAGACCTTCTAATCACTCTGTCCCCAGAGCTTCAGAACGTCCTGTTCGTAGAACAACTGATACAGATTCCTCAACTCCCTATACTTCTGTATCCTTTCCTACCAATGTTGCTGACTCCTCACCCTCAAACAACTCTGAATCTGTTCGCAAATTCGTTGCAATTGCAAAAGAAAAAGAGTCTGCCATTCCTGAGTATTACCACACAGTACCTAGCCCTAGGAGATACCCTGGACCTAGACCAGAACGTCTAGTTGACCCAGATCATCCTATCCAAGCAGACCCTCTGAATGCTGCAGACCTTTTAGCCCAACAAGTTCAACCAGACCAAGTTCAACAAGAACCCATTCAACCAGAACCAGAAAACTCAGTGTCTAACCACTCCTCGGTTAGATCACCACACCCTCAGGTTGAAACCTCTGAACCAAACCATGAGACCCACACTTCAAATGTCCAAACTTTAGATGTTGGTTCTCCTCAAGGTGCCTCTGAGGCAAATAGCAGCAACCACCCCACCTCTCCTGAAGCCAATCTCTCCATTGTTCCCTACACCTACCTCAAGCCAAACTCTCTTCTTGAGTGCATCAGTGTCTTTAATCATGAAGCTTCACTGATGATTCGCAATGTGCAAGGTCACACTGACCTTAGTGAGAACTCTGACTCTGTTGCTGAAGAATGGAATCGTCTGAGTACTTGGTTAGTTGCTCAAGTTCCTGTTATGATGAGTCATCTCACTGCGGAAAGGGATCAGAGGATTGAGGCTGCTAGTCAGCGGTTTAACAGAAGAGTTGTTATGCATGAACAACAACAAAGAACTGAGTTACTTGAAGTTGTTGAAGAAGCCAGAAGAAAGAAAGAACAAGCAGAAGAAGCTGCACGTCAAGAGGCTGCACAAGCTGAAAATGCTAGATTAGAAGCTGAGAGACTACAAGCTGAACCTGAAGCTATCAGATGTCAAGCTCTTGCACCAGTGCCTTTCACACATGCTGATTCTGATTCCACTCAAGCTCCTCACTCTGCTCAGAATGTTCCTTCTACCTCTACACAGCCAAGTTCTTCCCGACTTGACATCATGGAACAACGTCTCAACTCTCATGAGATTCTGCTGATGGAAATGAATCGAGCTCTTAAAGAACTTCTGCGTCGCTCTGACAAGCCCTAGTTTTTAGGATTTCTTTCGTTTTTCTTTCTTAATTTATTTTACCTTTTATTTTAATTTACATTGTTTGCTATATTTTTGCTTACTCGTCGTTTCTCATTGCATATATATATATATATATATGACATTGTGTTTGCAAAAAAAATTTTTATTCATATCAAGACGCTTATTACATCATACATTATTCCCTATATCTAGAATGGAGGATCCTTCCTCATTCTTTTGCATTCTTGGCGCTGCTCCACTCTCTCCTTCTCCAGACGATCCAGTGAATACTCTAAGTTGCCGAGTTTGATGCTCAGCTCATCTCTCTCCAGACTATCTTCTGTCGTCTTGAGTTTCTTTTCAACAGCTTCCTTCTCTTCCAGCAGATTCAGCTCCAGCTGGCAAAGCTCCTGAATCTCCTCCACGAAGCAGAGGAATTCTTTCAGATCTTTCGCCATCTCTGGACCAAGATCTTCTTCTAGCAGTGTCTTCGTCAGCTCTTGTATGGTCTTTGTAACACCCCGATTTCGGTGGCGTCACTTTAGTAACCAAAAATAAACTTAATGCGGAAAAACGTGAATATTTTTTTTTTTTTCGATAATAACTAAGACAAGACTGAATTAAATAAAACCCAAATGCGAAAAGCAATAGAACTAATATACAATGTATATAACAGCCCCCGCTGTAAGTAGCAACCTCGTCACGAGTGAACCTCCAGTGACGGGTAAGAAAGTGTAACGCCCGTAGGCAATATATACAAACCAAATATAAAGGTAAGTGTCCGCAACACTATCCCTCAAAACTGAGAATAAGCTGACCCAATGGCCTGAAAATAAGACCTCCTAAGTCCAACCAACTCTCTGTGATTCCCGTAAGGAAACCACACAAAAAGCTATAGGCGGAACTACCATGTCCCCAAAGAAACAAATGATGCAATGACTGTCAGAGCTAAGACTCTACTCCTACACTAATCCTATCTCGAGGAGCTCACACTAACACTCAAAACTATGTGTCAGCATGATCATCGTCTGAATCAGAATCCAGAACGACTAAGTCTACAAACACTACCCTGCCCCCTCTCGCAACAGCGATGCGCTCCGATGCTGGACTAACGGGCTTTGGGCCCGATCCATGATCATCAATGATCGCAGCGGTGGGTGCACTAGACTCTGCCGAAGGCACTCCCACTGGCTCCTCCTCTGAAGGATCCTCGTCCTCTGAAGATGACGGTGGCGGTGGTGGTCCTCCTGCTCCTGGTCCGCAATGCACACCCGGTGGCAAGTTGAAGCTGACAGAGCACCTCCTCAGCACTCCCTCTACCAAGAGTCCTCCGCTATCTACCCTATCCTCCATGATCCTCCCGGAATAGGTCGCGCGGTGGCTAGCGGGGTCTACCACCCACGAACCGGGGTCATCCTGGTCAATCATCTCATATCTGATCCCCCCCGAAGGGTGGACCATTGTGAACCAGTCCGCAATGGACATCTGACAAAAGGCGTTGTCCGCCAAAACACACACAGAAGACGCGAGGGTCAACTCTAATGAACTATGTAGATAATAAACCCAATAGGTACAAATAATAGATAGCCACTTAGGCTTATAGCTAGAGATATCATTCCTAGGGTTGCATGTTCCACAATAACATAAACGCAATAATAGCAGATAGCATGTTCCAAATAGGATTAACAAATAACAATCACATTCGACAACTAAATTAGTATGCATGTTGCATGATATGCAATGCAGGTTAACCCAGTCAACCAATATGCATTCCGGAACGGATGGACATCAACGGATCAGCCCTAGCACCAGCCACGGTGGGACCATTTCGGCCCGCGTGCCTCTTACTCCAACAACAACGGTAGTCAGATCAGTCGTAACCCGTAGGTCTGCCATTTCGGTCTGCTACAAGAGACGTCTACAAACGCTCTTACACGGCATTCCGGGTCTTATGACCATTTTGGAAACCGACGAGGTCCAGAGTACGTCCTGTGTTAATACCTCATTAATGTTGCATGAATGCGGGATGATTAGTCAAACAACGTCTCCGAATCTCACTCGACACGTCGCCACGTGTTCTAGCTAAATCAAAGTCTCTAAAAGCTTACCCTAAGGTAAAGTCGATTCTGCCACAAAAGACACTTCTTCACAACAACACATAACCCACGATGATCTCCAAATCATCCGACTCATCTCAATCCGATGGTCACAACTGCTCAACGAGCATAGAGTATCACACTCTCGGAAACTAACGATTTCCCGGACTTATCCCCAGGATAGCCCAACAACACATAGCTGCTCCAACAGCACAAGAGCACCAACATACTCAACACAGCTGCTCCAACAGCACAAGAACATCAACATACTCAACACTTCTCAACTCCCTCGACGATTGGATCCGACGACACTTCTCGTTTTCCAAAAACTAAGATTTGCATCCGAAGCTTCCTTTCGAGTTTATTATCATTAATTGAAGATTTAGAGGTTGTTTAATGTCTTATGAGTTTTCTTTTCAAAATAATATCCTTTTAGTCTTATCGTAAATCCTATAAGTTCTCGGGATCTCCTAATCCCCAACTGACTCCAGAGAATGTCTCGATCCATAAGAACACCATACAAGGTCCGAATCTCATTCGTCCTATCAAACTTTCTCAAAACTCTCAAAATAAAATCGGCATGACCTGCCCGCTATTCTCACTAATCAGAAACGCAGATTTCATTGCAGACGCATAATTAATTCATCACAGTCAACAAACATGTCATATATCAATACATATCAGAATAAACACGTAGCACTTAGCATATAAAGCATGCACCACACATCCTAGATTACCCACATAGCACATAGCATGTAAGTCAATCTCAAAAACATTCAATAGATGAATCATCTACATTGTCAGCCGAAGCCTCAGAAAACATTTTTCCAATCAAACACAAACAAGTGCATAAACAGTAAACAATGTCGAAAACATCGACCCTAAGCATTAACTAGAGATTCAGTGAGAAGCCCTCACCTGTAGGTTCTCCAGAATGATCGTCTAACGCTTCCTCACAAGCAAAGCCTTGTTCCTCGGGAAACTCTTCAAAAGAACCTTTAGAACAAAACCACAGAAATCAATCAAAATCTATCGGAAACTAAGCTATCAATACTTACTAAGGTTACACAAAGTAATATATACTCCAAGGTACGATAATCTAGCGCGAAAGGACAAGTTTTCGAAAAAGGAATTTTCCTCCTCCTCCCCTAGGGTGCTCGGCCACTTTTCACAATTAGGAGGGTCGATTTTTCTTCGATCAAACTTGGTTCCTATGCTATCATTAGCCGTAACTAAGGGTATTCTAAACTCGGAAAAATTATCGGATCAAAAACTGTCGCAGGGGTATTTTGGTCATGATTTTTAACTTAGAATTTCAAAACTGAAATCCCAAAAAGCAAATTTGACAGGGACGTCACCAACGACGTTTATGACAACTAATCCTACTAGCACTAAGCTAAGGCGATAGTTTTCAGCCTAAAGGTTGAAGCTTTACTCCAAAAACTCCAAAAATGGGTATTTAAGGCTAAAATTGATTCCGGCGGAAATCCGGCGGCATAACGGAAAATCTAATCCGGCAGAAGTGATCTTGGGCACATAAGGAAGAGGTTTAGAATCAGAAATGAAATATTAAGGATAGTTTTGCAAAAACCTCAAAACTATCAGCTCAGAAAAGTCTACAGAAAAGCTATGGAAAAAGCGATTAGAGGTAAGGATTAGCGACTATACCTCGAAACCTTGAAGCAGCAACTGATTGATCGACGATCAAGCAAGTAATGAAGAAAAACTCTTCCTCCTTCTTCTTCTCTTGGCCGCGGGTTTGGGTGGGGAAAATGGGTAGTTTTTTTGTGTTTTTCTTCCTTTCTTGGCTATATATAAAGGTTGGCAAAACGCGGTAAAATGAAAGTTTCGCGAATCTGATTTTTCTGGCTTCATTCTCCGTGAATTAATAGATATGTTTTGGCAAAAGAATTCCAAAACTATACAGAGGTCTCCTTGTATTTTTGGCGACTAATGCATAATCGGTATAAAACTATTTTACCCGATAAGTTGCTTTTTGCATCGAATGTCGGAATGGAAAACTTCCTTCTGAAGAAAGATTGAAATCATCAAGAGAAATGGGTGTACGCGTGTAGAATCTTCATTTGAAGCTCTGAATAGAAAAAGTCATTATTGTCGGTTGATTCTAGGGTTTTGAAATACCAGGGATTCGGTTTCGGCAAACTTCCGATGATTGGAATCGGACGTTCGTAGATCCTAGAGTTTCGCCTCGAAACGATTTTGATATATGGAAAAAGAGAAGTTCTAACATTTCTCTGAAGATTTTTGGAATTAACTTCCATCGTGCCTAAAAGTGAAAACGATCGTGCTATAACTTTTATCGATCATGATGCAATCCTTAAACTTTTCCTGAACTTTCTCCTTCATAAATTTATTTCATTTAGTAACTCTTGTTCAGGTTTCCCTTCACAATACATCAACCCTAATCGTGAATGAGATTTTATTTACTTGGCATAAGTTTAAAAACTTGGGTCTTACAGTCTTTGTACCATCAGGATGCCTTATATTCAGGAACATATCTTCCTCAAAATCCTTCCTTCTGAGCTCTTCTAATGCCATTTTGTATGATGCCATTTTCTCTTAATTGGTATTGATCGAGTTGTGAAGCTTACCCTCTTCTAAATCGCTTTATATAAGCTTCATTCTCTCCTTGGAAGTTATTGCTCCTACAGTTTCTCGAGGTTAAGTCCTTGGTAACTGAAGCTTCTCTTTACTTCTGTGGCCGGTGGTAAACGTTCTTCTTTTGCATTAACTCCCTTCTTTAATTCCCTTAACTCTCATTCATGCATCGTTTATTTCTCCATCATTTTTAAACTTAGACCTTCTCTAAGGGGGAGTACCTTGTACTTCAAGCTATGTTTTTCACACCCCGTACTTTTTGCTTATGACAAAAAGGGGGAGTACACCCAGTTTTTGATGTGTAAGCTGTGTTAGTGTGATTTATTTTTCTTTTGGAGAATTTAAGAGTTCCACCTTTATGACCATAGATGTGTCACTGGGCAAATACAAGGAATACATTTCACTTCTTCTGAAGTGATTCTATTTGACTCTGATACCACTTATTGTTGACTCTGAATACTTATGCGCTCTGATTATTTCAATTCATCTATGTCATGTCTTTTCACTCTGAACTCTTATATTATTTAGCTCAGAATCTAGACATTTATAACGTTTTCATAAAGTCTTAGATTCAGGGGGAGCTATGCTCAGAATCAAGCTGTGACTTGGATTCAGAATGAGCAAAATAAACTATTCACATCAGGATAAGTCTAATTCTATTTTCTCTAAACTCTGAGTGAATTCAGTTTATTGTTTAAGAATTGTTCATCAAAATACATGGTTTTGTCATCATCAAAAAGGGGGAGATTGTAAGATCAAGTTTTGATCGAGTAGTACAACTCTATGTTTTGATGATTACAAGTTAACATTTTAGTATGAACAATTATGGTACTCTAACGTGTTTTTCTGAGTGTGCTATTTACAGGCTCTGACCTCAATTTTATCTCACACAAATCAGAAGCACTGTGCTTAAAGAGTGACCCAAGCAACGCTTTCGCAACATCTATGTTCACTCTGAACAGTAGAAAAGCGTCAGAAGATCTGAAGCCATACAAGCTCTGATATGGACTCAGTCACTTGAAGTTCTGAAGATCCAGACGTTCTGACAACCCAGACACTCTGAAGGTTCAGATGTTCTGATGGTGTAGAAGACTTTGAAGATCCAGAAGCTGAAAAGTGGAAACTCTGAAGTCCAGAAGCAAGATGGCTCTGAAGACCATGTACTTCCCTCTGAGTTCAGAATCAGAAGATACAACGGTCAGAGGATCTCTGCTTCCCTCTGACTCTGATCAACTAGCTTCACAAGTTCCAACATGAAGCATTCTCCTGATCAGAAGTCTACTAGGTTTAAAGGTCATGTCACTATCCAAGTACAAAAGCAAATGTACCATCCTGACGACCTACCTAACATTCTCAGCCACAGTAGAAGCTGGAATTTCCAGAACTGCCCTCCAACAGTAGCATTCCCATGCAGCGTTCAAACCCTAATCCTTGGAGTATAAATAGAGGCTGAAGATTGAAAGATGCGGTTGGAAGAATCTCACACGCGCAAGCTATATTCAAACCTTCTAAGCATTCTTTCATCTGAATTCATTGTGTTTACTATTAGCTTTTCAGAAGCAAAGTCTTTGTAAACATTCTTTCTTAAACAGTTGTTTAGTTACCTTTAGGAGATCAAGTTTGATCGAAACCTAGAGAAGACTAAGAGAGTGAATCTTAGTGTGAGCTAAGTCAGTGTATTGTTAGTCACTTGTAGGTTTCAAGTGCAGTTGTAACATTTACCTGATTAGTGGATTGCCTTCATTCTAAGAAGGAAGAAATCACCTTAACGGGTGGACTGGATTAGCTTGAGTGATTCATCAAGTGAACCAGGATAAAATCCTTGTGTGCTTTTCTATCTCTTATCTTAAGCACTTTGTTCTCGAAAGATTTGTTAAAATATTTAAGGTGGAAGTTTTATTCTGAAAACGTTATTCAAACCCCCCCTTTCTACCGTTTTTCATACCTTCATCTACTGCATCTGGTAAGAGTGATCCATGACTATAAGTTTCGGATCTCTCCAGGACTAGAAGGTACGGACTGGTTGATATCTCCAGGACTATAAGGTTCAGACTGGTTGATAATTAAATTTACCACCCCTCTTTTTAAGATGTCAGAGAGTTGTTGAACTGGATTAATATGAAACTTCAAGATTCAGATCTCTCAAACCAGATACTATCACAAAGGCAGAAACACGAAAATGCAGAGACAATAATATGGGACAAACAGACATGGTTACAATACTGGAGCATTGTTTTAATACATGTAGGAAAATATTCAAATGTCAAATCTAATACAACATTACAAACATGAATCATATTATCAATCTTTTGTTATGTCTATGTAATCATTCTTGCTAGGAACATAAGGACCAATCCAAACAGTGTGTTCAGCCATAAATCTTTCCAAACGCTCTTCATACGGTCTACACCATTCGGGCTCGGGTTCTACAACGTTGTATTCCCATTGGAGAGCAATTGGCGGCATAGGATGTCCAGACACCAACTTCAGCTACATTTAAGAGTATAGCAGTAAAATTAGATATATTTCAAATATAAATTGTTTAACGTGACAAGAGAGTGTATTAATAAAAAAACTAGAGTATTTAATAGAGGATATACCGATACAAAGTGATTGGTCACATGACCAACAACTATGACAGGATGTTCTAACGGTGGGGCGCCTCCTCTCATCGGAAGGTAAGTGTAACTAGATTTTAACGAGATGGAGATGAAAACCACCCGAAATCAGTTAGCAATAAGGTACCCCATCTCTGGTAGATGCATCCATTTGTCTTCAGTGGCTCTACCACCGAAAGGGAGAGTGAGACGAAGGTGCATGGCCTGTACCACATCATTACCCCACATGTATGTATAGTGTTTCCGATAGAGTGTGAGTTTTGCAATCAGCGCTTCCCTAACCCAAGGCCAACCGTCCTGACCGTTCTCAAGGCCCAGCAATGCAGCGACGGCTTTGTATCCACCGTTACCATATCCGACAACATCTATCACTTCATGTATATATTGCCAAAAAAAAGATGGCAACTCCGGTAAGTAGATGTTGGTGGTGGCCCCGGTGGTCTTCATAGCCTTCTTGTTCTTTGACTTAGGAGCTTGTGATTTTGGAGTTGAGGACTGAATAGTTGTTTTAGGAGTTTTGAGGAGCCTAGGTTTCCTCTTGCTAGCTTTCGCTTCTTGTTCTTTGACATGATTGTTAACAATTTCCCAATGTCAAAGGTCGCGCTGCAAGGATCCTATTGATTGACCTCTAGGAGGTTTGGTTTTCCTCTCCTTGAACGATTGTTTATGCTTTATCTTCACTTCAGGAGGACACAATGAACTGATTTGAGGATAATAAAGCTCTTTAAGCTTCCTTCTCAGCATACTTTGGCCTGCATCATCCAAGGTATTGAAATGAGCAATCAAGGCCTCAATCTCTGGCGGCATGCATCAACTGTTTGAGGTTTGACTATCCACAACAGGTACTTGTTCCCAAGAAAGTATCTTCCAGAATGGATCCACTGCTGCATACGGAATTGAAGATAAACTCTGAAGTGCACAACCGCAAGGTAGTCCATGAGTGACTTTCATCAAGCAACCGCATTTCTCACCATGACCCCAAAATCTATTTTGTTCATCGTACATTAGCTGAAGGGCATGTTTAGCAACGAATCCTCTCATATTCTTATACATTGGAGACTTGAAACGGTGCTCTACAATGTTAATACTGTGCTCAAACGATGCTTGTATTGCATTGTGGCGTACAATGGTCAGCCTATCCACTGCTTCCCATGAATCGCACAAGTCACCCTTGTTGTTCCAAAACATCTTCTTCAAGCTTGCATGTGCACTTTCAGCCCTGTATACAAACATAAAGCTAGTCTATCAAGCCTATCAAATGAAACAAGTCTATCAAATGCATACAAAAATGAAACAAGTCTATCAAATGCATACAAAAATGAATCAAGTCTTTCAAATTAAGCAAGTCTATCAAATGCATACAAAAATGAAACAAGTCTATCAAATGCATACAAAAATGAATCAAGTCTATCAAATGCATACAAAAATGAATCAAGTCTATAAAATGAAAGAAGTCTATCAAGATTGCATGTGCGTAGTACCTGTTACTTGTTGTTGTTCCAAAATGCTTCACTTTGTTTGTCCATGCCTTCACAAATTTCTCCTTGTGAACTAACCAAGTGTCATAAATGTACGATGTGAACTTTGGATGATCCTTACACATATCACACATCTCTCTCCATTCCTCCTCAAAGTGTGTAGTTGTTTCCACATATACCACTTCATTCCACTTTTGCATCACTAAGGCTTTAAAATTTGTTGTGTCAACCCACAATTTGCCCTTTGCCTCAACATTCTTGTTTATGTGGAATATGGATAATAAATGGGTAGCCCCAGGAAAAATATCCCGAACCGCACTGAGTAAAGCCAATTCCCTATCAATCACAATCACTCCAGGTAATCGGGCAGGGTGTAAGACCTGAATTTTCAGAACAAGCTAGTTTCCGACTCACGCGTAGGATCAGTGTAAGCGTGACAGGAGTTTGATATTTGAGGAAGATTAATGAAGAAGAAAGTTCAGGAATTGCTTGAGGAATGTTGCGTAGTTGTTTTCGGAGTTAGTGCGAGTCGTCTGCACACCTGCCTTATGGCGAGCGTGTCCAGAATAGGCTATTTCGCTCTTAAAGCAACGTTTTGAGTGAGATTTCGAACTCAGGGAAAATTTAAAGATTCTCTTTATTTTTCCATCGACCAGCGTTTCATTTCGGAACTCTGGACTGTACGCACGATAGGTTTCACTTTTCGGATGTCCGCCGACGCTAATTTCTTTGCTTCGAAACCCTATTTTCGAGCAATGGATGAAGACTTTTTCTATTCGGGACTTCTAACGAAGATTCCGTCCGCGTTGCCAGACTTGTTTCGACATTTCCAATCTTTCTTCAGAAGGAAGTTTTGTCGTTCGGCGATCACAGCAAAAAGTAGTTTTTCGGGACAGATTAACCGACACCGCTTTTGAGTTTTTCGATATCGTTTTTCCCAAATCCTAGATATTTGTTTTGAGTTCTGGAATTCTGACGCTAGAATCTCTCTTAGAATTTCTCGGTGATCGTGCTGCAAAAATCGGAATCGCGAAATTTTCATTTTCCCGCGATTTCGCCCGCCTATAAATAGGCGAAAAAGCTAATATCCTCTTCATTTTCACCATTTTGGCCGAGATTGTGGAGAGCTTGGGGGGAGAAGGAGATTTCGCGAAACCTTGACCAATCTTCGTGCAGTTCGTCCCTACTTCTAGGTATCAAGGTAACTAACACGATTCCTGCCTCTGATTGTTGTTTCTGTTGCGTTTCTGAAGTCGTTTCTGTGCTCTAAGTTTTGAGCTTTTTCTAAAATTGTCCGATTTCTCTGATTTCTCGCTTGGGTTATGTTCCTTATGTTTCCCTGAGTCTAAAACCTCTGTCAGTAAACTCTGATTGCGATTCATTTGTCCAGGATCTGAAAAATTGACTCAAAACTCTTTTTGTCTCACATTTCGAAACTTTATTGTCGTAAAGACTTAATCTGACTTCGTGCCTTTAGGATTTGTTGTCACGGATGTCATGAGGATCGTTGCTGTCAAATTTGTTTTCAGAACTGATAACTTTGAAGTTTTGAGCCTTTATTTTGGACCAAAATGCCCCTGCGTAGTCGTATTTCGGCCCGATTGTCCGAAAATTGTTCTGACAGTTTCTTTGCCTTAGTTTTACCCTAAAACTACCTTGTAAACTGATTTGATCGAAGAAAAAGAGCCGAAGCCCTTTTCTCCTTATGGCCGTGGGCTATTTCCTAAGGGGGGGGAGTTTTTCGTTTTCGAAAACTTGTCCTTTCGTACCCGTTTGTCGTATTCTGAAGCTTTGATGCTTTGTCTATCGTTTATGTATTGTTTTGCGATCGAACTAATCGATTTTGTTTGAATTCTGCTTTGTTTTTCTCCGAGGTTCAGTTGAAGGAACTTTGGAATATTCAGAGCAACTGTTTGAGGACAACCTTGATTTCGAAGCTGGAACAGCTCGAGGTTAGGGCAACTTACTATATATTAGCTATGACTGCATGATAGGCGTCGATAAATTCGACTTATGTTTTATCTGATGTTGTTTTTGATGATGAGTTGATGTTATGATGCTTTTCCATACTTGTGATGTTGTGCTTTTGTTGGATTGAGCGTTTTGACGCAATTTCGGAGTGGAGATTCATTGATCTGGTGATCTTTGATATTTCGGGTTGGATGAACAACCCTAGGCAAGTCCAAATGTGGGGTTTGAGACTTAGCCATATGTTGGAATTCTTAGACTTTCCCCGGGAAATGTATTTTGGGTGGTTGATCTTTGAAAACTTAGAATGATAGAGCTTTGAAAAACTAAAGACTTGGGAAACTTAGACTTTGAGAAATAAACTCATAACTTGACTAATTCGAATTGAAACAATTTTTATTAACGTTTAAGCATAGGAGAACTGAAGGGGAAAATATTTACGATAGACGGGGAAAAGTCGACCTTTGCTGAGAGTTATTGGAATTGGGGAAAGCCACTAAGGTGAGCTATGGTGATGATTGAAGTCACCGAGTACTTAGTACTCTTGGGAAGTGTTGTGGAGCCGTGTTGTATTGACCGACACCTAGTGCTCTTGTTGTTTGGGCTGTGTTGTATTGACCGACACTAGACCCTTGTGTTTTCTTGTTGGAGTTGTGTTGTATTGACCGACACTAACTCATTAGGTTTGGTTGAGATTGGGTTGTGAGCTAGACACTTTCGTGGTAAGGGCGATTCGTTGT
This sequence comes from Lotus japonicus, assembly GCF_012489685.1. Classification (NCBI taxonomy): domain Eukaryota; kingdom Viridiplantae; phylum Streptophyta; class Magnoliopsida; order Fabales; family Fabaceae; genus Lotus; species Lotus japonicus. Next base: position 38,878,830 of record NC_080045.1, on the reverse strand, counting down.
TTGGCTAACCACGTTGCATTCAATCGGGTGAATAACGGGAATGGTTCACCTGTGCATATCATGGTGAATAACGGGAATGGTTCACCTTGCATTAATGATGAATAACGGGAATGGTTCATCATTCGGTGAATAACGGGAATGGTTCACCAAGGATGAATAACGGGAATGGTTCATCCAGGATGGATTTCATCCAGGATGGATAACGGGAATGGTCCATCCATAGTGAAAATGCTTCACTTGTGGCGAACGGGAACGCGTCACAAATCCGGATTCATATTGTGCATTTCACGCATACATTCATGCTGACTGAGACTGTGTGCTGTTTGTTTATTGAAGTAATGTTAGAGCCATAACATGCTAGGATTATTTATATGCTTATATAACAACTTATATATATACCCTGTCACATGTTGTGTGTATATGTACTTATTGCTGTGAGTTGACCCTAGCGCCTTGGCTTTGTTTGTATGTTTGTCTTTGGGCGGTCGGCCTGCTGCCAGATGTCGATGGCCGACTGGTTCTCGACGGTCTCTCCCTCGGGGGGGATCAGATATGAGTTGCTGGATAGGGATGCCCCCACCGCTTGGGTGATCGATGTGGCTGGTCACCGGGCGACGTATAGGGGAAGGGTCATGGAGGACCGGACGGATGAGCGAGGACGCCTGACGAGCGGAGTGCTACGGCGTATGGAGCTGAGTTTTGACTTGCCGCGCTCAGTTCATTGTGGATCAGGCACTGGACATGCACCACCTGCACCACCTCCGACTTCACCTTCTGTTGAGGAGGACCCAGAGGAGATCGAGCCTGCTGCTGCTTCTACACCTGTTGTGCCACCTCCGGCTACTGCCATCGCTTCTACCGACGTGGCGTCGTCCTCTAGGCTCGTACAGTCGAGGAGGGAGTCTGTTGTCCCATCTGTCTCACGTCTCTTATCTTTCTCTTCACCGCACGGCTACCGTGTGGACCCCTTGATGAGGGTGGAGGAGGAGGATGTTCTCACAGGAGAGGTGGATGTGGAGACCGGCTCGACTAGGGCGGTGCGCAGGATAGTGAGGAGGGAGGTTATGGATTTGGACACCGAGATGATTACGGTGGATTCCGACTCTGACTCCGAGAGCAGTGGGGAGAGCTACTCGCCGAGCAGCGATGAGGAGGAGGAGGATTGGTGAGCTGAGCTGGGAGGGTAGGTTAGGATTAGCGACATTTTTGTGTAGAGCTCTGATCGTCAGTTTCTTTTTGGGACAGGGTAGGTTCCGATGTGTGGCTTTTTGTGTGGTTCTTTTGAGGAGGATCACAGAGAGTCTGTCGGAGTATAGGGGTCTTCCTTTCAGGCCATTTTTGAGTGCCGACTTTCTCTTGGATAACTGTATTTTGATACTTTTACTCACAGTTCTGGTTTGTATATTTGCCTGCGGGCGTACTGCTTTGGAGTCACTGCGGCTTCGCGTGACATGGAGTGCAGCCGAGGCTGTACAGATGTATATGTTTGTATATCGGTTAGTTTAGTTGTTGGGTGTTGTCTTTACTTCTTTATCGCTTTGATTTAAAGGAAAGAAAAAAAAATTACCTGTTTTTCCGCGTAAAGTTTATTTTTGGTTACTAAAGTGACACCTGGAAATGGGGGTGTTACATTGTGGTATCAGAGCTTAGTCGAGTCTTTTGGGAGTCTTTGGGGAATAGGTCTTCTGTGCTAGGTTGTGTGACTCTGCAAAGAGTGAAAATTGATTGTCTGCAGGACGATTTTTCGTTCTAATTGATTGCATGGTTGTTTAACCATATGTAATAGTTTGGTGCTATTCTACGATTAGGACTAATAGTTTTCTTGGGGGTAACAGACGATGGTGAACACGAATCAGCTAGCAGAGATGATGGCCACTATGGCCCAGGCAATGACTAACCAAGCGAATGACAATGCTTTGAGACGTGCTGCGGAGGAAGCGCGTGATCAACACCAGCGTCAGAGGGAGGCGACCTTGGATCAGAACAAAGGGTTGAATGACTTCAGGAGACAAGATCCACCTAAGTTTTCGGGAGGTACTGACCCAGACAAAGCGGAACTCTGGATAGAGGAGATTGAGAAGATCTTTGGAGTGTTACAGACTGCTGAGGGAGCCAAAGTGGGGCTGGCAACCTATCTGTTGTTGGGAGATGCTGAATACTGGTGGAGAGGCGCCAGAGGAATGATGGAGGCAAATCATGTGGAGGTGAACTGGAATTCTTTTCGAACTGCTTTTCTCGAGAAGTATTTCCCAGACAGTGCTCGTGACGAGCGTGAATCACAGTTTCTGACTCTGAAACAAGGAAGCATGACCATTCCGGAGTATGCTGCCAAGTTAGAGTCTCTGGCAAAGTACTTTCGGTTTTTCCGTGATCAAGTTGATGAACCCTACATGTGCAAGAGATTTGTGAGGGGATTGAGGCCTGATATTGAAGATTCGGTGAGACCATTGGGGATCATGAGATTCCAGGCATTGGTTGAGAAGGCAACTGAGGTGGAATTGATGAAGAATCGGAGATACAACAGGGCTGGAACAGGAGGACCGGTGAGGTCGACACCACAGAGTTTTCAGGGAAAAGGGAGGTTTCAGGCGAGGAAGCCATATCAACGTCATGCGGGGAGAGGGTTTACCCCGGGATCTTACAAGCCGATGACTGGTGCTGCTACTTCTGGAGGGTCGGGAAGCCGTCCCCAAAATCGTGAAGTGACTTGTTTCCGGTGTGGAGGAACGGGACACTATGCAAACAATTGCACGAGGCCACCAAGATGCTACAATTGCAACAAATCTGGGCATCTGGCTACGGAATGCAAGGCACCGAAGGTTGAACCGGCTGTGAATGCTGTTAGTGGGAAGCGCCCAGTGGCGAAGGGAAGAGTGTATACCATGGATGGAGAAGAGGCTGAAGGAGCTGATGGTTTGATCAGAGGAGAATGTGAAATTGACGGTAATCTTCTAACTGTACTCTTTGATTCTGGTGCAACTCATTCATTTGTCTCTAAGGATTGCGTATCAAGACTGCATCTGCCTATTACTACTTTGAGTTTTGATCTTATGGTAACTACACCTGCTAGGACTCTAATTGCTAATGCCGCATGCATGCACTGTTCAGTAGTATATAAAGATAGAACTTTTCATGCCAACCTAGTATGTCTACCCCTTAAAAACCTAGATGTAATCCTAGGGATGGATTGGTTATCCCACTACCATTGTCTTTTGGACTGTAGTCGAAAGAAAGTGGTGTTCCCAGACTCGGATCTTTTCGAGTACCTTTCTATTAACCACATTAGTGCGTCGTTGAGCGAGGGCACTCAGAAGTACTTTTCATTGCTAAGTCTGGAGGGGAAGAAGGAATCGGATATTCAAGGTATTCCGGTGGTTCGAGATTTTGCGGATGTTTTTCCTGGAGATGTACCTGGACTGCCGCCTGTACGCGATGTGGAGTTTGTGATCGACATTGTACCCGGAACTGGACCGATTTCGATTGCACCTTACCGTATGGCACCTGCGGAGTTAGCGGAGTTGAAATCTCAGTTGGAGGATCTTTCGGCAAAAGGATTCATTCGACCAAGTGTTTCACCGTGGGGAGCGCCAGTGTTGTTAGTTAAGAAGAAAGACGGAAGGTCGAGGTTGTGTGTGGACTATCGACAACTGAACAAGGCGACGATCAAGAACAGATACCCGTTGCCGAGGATAGATGATTTGATGGATCAATTACGAGGGGCTGCTGTATTTTCGAAGATAGATTTGAAATCAGGCTATCATCAGATCAGAGTGAAGACTGAGGATATACCGAAGACTGCATTCAGAACACGCTACGGACACTACGAGTACCTAGTGATGCCGTTTGGAGTGACAAATGCACCTGCTGTCTTCATGGATTACATGAACCGCATCTTTCATGAATTCCTAGATCGGTTTGTGGTGGTGTTTATTGATGATATACTGATATACTCGAAGGATGCAACGGAACATGAAGGACATTTGCGCCAAGTTCTACAAGTGTTGAGAGAAAAGAAGCTGTATGCGAACCCTTCCAAGTGTGAATTCTGGCTGAAGGAAGTTAATTTCTTAGGCCACGTTATCTCAAAGGAAGGCATAGCTGTGGATCCGGCGAAAGTGGAGACTGTTTTGGCTTGGGAGCAACCGAAGACAGTGACGGAGATAAGAAGTTTTGTGGGTTTGGCTGGATACTATAGACGCTTCATTGAGGGATTTGCTAAGATTGTTGGACCTTTGACTCAACTGACGAGGAAGGATCAACCTTTTGCATGGACTGAGGCGTGTGAATCAAGTTTTCAGACTCTGAAGGAACGTTTGACGACGTCACCTGTGCTTATTTTGCCGCAACCAGAAGAACCTTATGAAGTTTATTGTGATGCTTCGTACCAAGGCTTGGGATGTGTGCTGATGCAACATCGAAAAGTGGTGGCGTATGCTTCGAGACAGTTGAAGACGCATGAGAGGAACTATCCGACTCATGATTTGGAGTTAGCTGCCATTGTGTTTTCGCTGAAAATCTGGAGACATTACCTCTATGGTTGTACTTTCACGATATTTAGCGATCACAAGAGCCTTAAATACTTGTTTGATCAGAGGGAGTTGAACATGAGGCAACGAAGATGGATGGAGTTCATCAAAGACTATGAGTTTACGTTGCAATATCACCCTGGGAAGGCGAATGTAGTTGCTGATGCTTTGAGCAGAAAGATGCATGTCTCGTCAATGATGGTTAAAGAGTTGGAGTTACTGGAACAATTTCGAGATATGAGTTTAGGGGTGACACCGTCTGAGGGAAAGTTGAAGTTCGGTATGATCAGAATTGCCAGTGGACTGATGGAAGAGATTAGAGAGCAACAACTGCAAGATGGGTTTCTGCTGGAGAAGAGGAACTTAGTGATTCAAGGGAAAGACCCGGAATTCAAGATCGGAACGGATGATATTTTAAGATGCAAAGACAGAGTTTGTGTACCCAACAATCCAGAATTGAGAAGGCTGATCATGGATGAAGGGCACAAGAGCAAATGGAGTATTCATCCGGGAATGACCAAGATGTATCAAGATTTGAAGCTGAATTTCTGGTGGCCAGGAATGAAGAAACAAGTGGCCGAGTATGTAGCTGCATGTTTGACTTGTCAGAAGGCCAAGGTAGAGCATCAAAGACCTGCTGGTATGCTACAGAGCTTAGACGTGCCAGAATGGAAATGGGATAGTATATCCATGGATTTTGTGGTGGCTTTGCCAAGAACACAGAAGAGACACGATTCGATTTGGGTGATTGTAGATCGTTTGACCAAGTCAGCGCATTTTCTACCAGTGAGAACTACCTACAATGTGGAGAAGTTGGCTGAGATCTATGTGGCGGAGATTGTGAGACTACATGGAGTTCCGACAAGTATTGTGTCTGATCGGGATCCAAAGTTTACTTCGCACTTTTGGGGAGCTCTTCATGATGCGTTAGGAACCAAGCTGAGATTGAGTTCGGCATATCATCCACAAACGGATGGGCAAACAGAGAGAACTATTCAGTCGCTAGAGGATCTACTACGGGCTTGTGTGCTAGATAACAGAGGAAGCTGGGATGATCTTCTGCCATTGATTGAATTCACCTACAACAATAGTTTCCATGCGAGCATTGGGATGGCACCGTATGAAGCTTTGTATGGTCGGAAGTGTAGGACACCTTTGTGTTGGTATCAAGATGGGGAGAGTTTGTTGATTGGGCCAGAAATGCTGCAACAGACGACTGAGAAGGTTAAGCAGATCAGAGAACAGATGAGAGCTTCACAGAGCAGACAGAAGAGCTATGCTGATCAGAGACGTAGAACCCTAGAGTTTGAGGAAGGTGACCATGTGTTTCTACGAGTTACTCAGACTACGGGGGTTGGACGAGCTATTAAGTCAAGGAAGCTTGCGCCAAAGTTTATTGGGCCTTATCAAATCACTCGACGTGTTGGACCAGTTGCATATCAGATTGCACTACCGCCATTTCTTTCCAACATTCATGATGTATTTCATGTGTCACAGTTGAGGAAGTACATTCCAGACCCGACTCATGTGATCGTGCCAGACAACGTTGAACTGAAGGATGATTTGACCTTTGAGGCACCGCCAGTGAGTATTGGGGATAGGAGAGTGAAACAGCTGAGGGGAAAGCAGATTTCGTTGGTAAAAGTGATATGGAACAAGGATACGGGAGATGCTACATGGGAATTGGAAGATAAGATTAAGGAATTGTACCCCGGACTTTTTGCTGAACTCTGAGTTTCGAGGACGAAACTTTCTTTTTGGAGGGGAGTATTGTAAGACCTGAATTTTCAGAACAAGCTAGTTTCCGACTCACGCGTAGGATCAGTGTAAGCGTGACAGGAGTTTGATATTTGAGGAAGATTAATGAAGAAGAAAGTTCAGGAATTGCTTGAGGAATGTTGCGTAGTTGTTTTCGGAGTTAGTGCGAGTCGTCTGCACACCTGCCTTATGGCGAGCGTGTCCAGAATAGGCTATTTCGCTCTTAAAGCAACGTTTTGAGTGAGATTTCGAACTCAGGGAAAATTTAAAGATTCTCTTTATTTTTCCATCGACCAGCGTTTCATTTCGGAACTCTGGACTGTACGCACGATAGGTTTCACTTTTCGGATGTCCGCCGACGCTAATTTCTTTGCTTCGAAACCCTATTTTCGAGCAATGGATGAAGACTTTTTCTATTCGGGACTTCTAACGAAGATTCCGTCCGCGTTGCCAGACTTGTTTCGACATTTCCAATCTTTCTTCAGAAGGAAGTTTTGTCGTTCGGCGATCACAGCAAAAAGTAGTTTTTCGGGACAGATTAACCGACACCGCTTTTGAGTTTTTCGATATCGTTTTTCCCAAATCCTAGATATTTGTTTTGAGTTCTGGAATTCTGACGCTAGAATCTCTCTTAGAATTTCTCGGTGATCGTGCTGCAAAAATCGGAATCGCGAAATTTTCATTTTCCCGCGATTTCGCCCGCCTATAAATAGGCGAAAAAGCTAATATCCTCTTCATTTTCACCATTTTGGCCGAGATTGTGGAGAGCTTGGGGGGAGAAGGAGATTTCGCGAAACCTTGACCAATCTTCGTGCAGTTCGTCCCTACTTCTAGGTATCAAGGTAACTAACACGATTCCTGCCTCTGATTGTTGTTTCTGTTGCGTTTCTGAAGTCGTTTCTGTGCTCTAAGTTTTGAGCTTTTTCTAAAATTGTCCGATTTCTCTGATTTCTCGCTTGGGTTATGTTCCTTATGTTTCCCTGAGTCTAAAACCTCTGTCAGTAAACTCTGATTGCGATTCATTTGTCCAGGATCTGAAAAATTGACTCAAAACTCTTTTTGTCTCACATTTCGAAACTTTATTGTCGTAAAGACTTAATCTGACTTCGTGCCTTTAGGATTTGTTGTCACGGATGTCATGAGGATCGTTGCTGTCAAATTTGTTTTCAGAACTGATAACTTTGAAGTTTTGAGCCTTTATTTTGGACCAAAATGCCCCTGCGTAGTCGTATTTCGGCCCGATTGTCCGAAAATTGTTCTGACAGTTTCTTTGCCTTAGTTTTACCCTAAAACTACCTTGTAAACTGATTTGATCGAAGAAAAAGAGCCGAAGCCCTTTTCTCCTTATGGCCGTGGGCTATTTCCTAAGGGGGGGGAGTTTTTCGTTTTCGAAAACTTGTCCTTTCGTACCCGTTTGTCGTATTCTGAAGCTTTGATGCTTTGTCTATCGTTTATGTATTGTTTTGCGATCGAACTAATCGATTTTGTTTGAATTCTGCTTTGTTTTTCTCCGAGGTTCAGTTGAAGGAACTTTGGAATATTCAGAGCAACTGTTTGAGGACAACCTTGATTTCGAAGCTGGAACAGCTCGAGGTTAGGGCAACTTACTATATATTAGCTATGACTGCATGATAGGCGTCGATAAATTCGACTTATGTTTTATCTGATGTTGTTTTTGATGATGAGTTGATGTTATGATGCTTTTCCATACTTGTGATGTTGTGCTTTTGTTGGATTGAGCGTTTTGACGCAATTTCGGAGTGGAGATTCATTGATCTGGTGATCTTTGATATTTCGGGTTGGATGAACAACCCTAGGCAAGTCCAAATGTGGGGTTTGAGACTTAGCCATATGTTGGAATTCTTAGACTTTCCCCGGGAAATGTATTTTGGGTGGTTGATCTTTGAAAACTTAGAATGATAGAGCTTTGAAAAACTAAAGACTTGGGAAACTTAGACTTTGAGAAATAAACTCATAACTTGACTAATTCGAATTGAAACAATTTTTATTAACGTTTAAGCATAGGAGAACTGAAGGGGAAAATATTTACGATAGACGGGGAAAAGTCGACCTTTGCTGAGAGTTATTGGAATTGGGGAAAGCCACTAAGGTGAGCTATGGTGATGATTGAAGTCACCGAGTACTTAGTACTCTTGGGAAGTGTTGTGGAGCCGTGTTGTATTGACCGACACCTAGTGCTCTTGTTGTTTGGGCTGTGTTGTATTGACCGACACTAGACCCTTGTGTTTTCTTGTTGGAGTTGTGTTGTATTGACCGACACTAACTCATTAGGTTTGGTTGAGATTGGGTTGTGAGCTAGACACTTTCGTGGTAAGGGCGATTCGTTGTTTGGCTAACCACGTTGCATTCAATCGGGTGAATAACGGGAATGGTTCACCTGTGCATATCATGGTGAATAACGGGAATGGTTCACCTTGCATTAATGATGAATAACGGGAATGGTTCATCATTCGGTGAATAACGGGAATGGTTCACCAAGGATGAATAACGGGAATGGTTCATCCAGGATGGATTTCATCCAGGATGGATAACGGGAATGGTCCATCCATAGTGAAAATGCTTCACTTGTGGCGAACGGGAACGCGTCACAAATCCGGATTCATATTGTGCATTTCACGCATACATTCATGCTGACTGAGACTGTGTGCTGTTTGTTTATTGAAGTAATGTTAGAGCCATAACATGCTAGGATTATTTATATGCTTATATAACAACTTATATATATACCCTGTCACATGTTGTGTGTATATGTACTTATTGCTGTGAGTTGACCCTAGCGCCTTGGCTTTGTTTGTATGTTTGTCTTTGGGCGGTCGGCCTGCTGCCAGATGTCGATGGCCGACTGGTTCTCGACGGTCTCTCCCTCGGGGGGGATCAGATATGAGTTGCTGGATAGGGATGCCCCCACCGCTTGGGTGATCGATGTGGCTGGTCACCGGGCGACGTATAGGGGAAGGGTCATGGAGGACCGGACGGATGAGCGAGGACGCCTGACGAGCGGAGTGCTACGGCGTATGGAGCTGAGTTTTGACTTGCCGCCCTCAGTTCATTGTGGATCAGGCACTGGACATGCACCACCTGCACCACCTCCGACTTCACCTTCTGTTGAGGAGGACCCAGAGGAGATCGAGCCTGCTGCTGCTTCTACACCTGTTGTGCCACCTCCGGCTACTGCCATCGCTTCTACCGACGTGGCGTCGTCCTCTAGGCTCGTACAGTCGAGGAGGGAGTCTGTTGTCCCATCTGTCTCACGTCTCTTATCTTTCTCTTCACCGCACGGCTACCGTGTGGACCCCTTGATGAGGGTGGAGGAGGAGGATGTTCTCACAGGAGAGGTGGATGTGGAGACCGGCTCGACTAGGGCGGTGCGCAGGATAGTGAGGAGGGAGGTTATGGATTTGGACACCGAGATGATTACGGTGGATTCCGACTCTGACTCCGAGAGCAGTGGGGAGAGCTACTCGCCGAGCAGCGATGAGGAGGAGGAGGATTGGTGAGCTGAGCTGGGAGGGTAGGTTAGGATTAGCGACATTTTTGTGTAGAGCTCTGATCGTCAGTTTCTTTTTGGGACAGGGTAGGTTCCGATGTGTGGCTTTTTGTGTGGTTCTTTTGAGGAGGATCACAGAGAGTCTGTCGGAGTATAGGGGTCTTCCTTTCAGGCCATTTTTGAGTGCCGACTTTCTCTTGGATAACTGTATTTTGATACTTTTACTCACAGTTCTGGTTTGTATATTTGCCTGCGGGCGTACTGCTTTGGAGTCACTGCGGCTTCGCGTGACATGGAGTGCAGCCGAGGCTGTACAGATGTATATGTTTGTATATCGGTTAGTTTAGTTGTTGGGTGTTGTCTTTACTTCTTTATCGCTTTGATTTAAAGGAAAGAAAAAAAAATTACCTGTTTTTCCGCGTAAAGTTTATTTTTGGTTACTAAAGTGACACCTGGAAATGGGGGTGTTACACAGGGTCAGCAAGCAGAGACTATGGCACGCCAAGGCCCAAACATAGTCAAGTGTGCGCTCACGAGTCATGTAGTAAAATGCAGTGGAGTAAGCCAGACCAGTAGAAGTGAGGCAAACCATTTCAAGCAAGGGAATCCGGAATTTGTTTGTCTTGTATGTGCAATCCATGATTACCACATGAGGGAATGTGTTGAATAGTTTAATAGCATTAGGATGAGCCCAGAAAAGTTCGATAATGACACCCGAATCTTCTTCATGTCTTTCGAAGTGAACATAGTTGGCTTTTGTAACACCCCGTTTTTAATTAAAATAATATTGGTATTTTATTTTAATTAAGACTATATCGTATGGTGGTTTATTAGGTGATATAATAATACTTTAATGAAATAAAATATTTTCTGGGATGCTGGGTGTGTTTATGAAATGGAAGAGAGTTAGGGGGTGAAAGTTAGGATTAAAAATGGAGACAAGGACTAGGAGAGATTTTGGGGTTTTTAGTTTAGCCCTTGAGGAATTAGGTTTAGATGGTTAATTAAGGATTGGGGCAGCAGCTAAAGAAAAAGAAAAAAAAAGAAAGAAGAGGGGAAACTGCTCGCGTGAAAGAAGAAGAAGAAGAAAAAGAAGGGAAGAGGAAGCTGTTATTCGCGTGAAAGAAGAAGAAGAAGAAGGGAGGAGAGCCACTGTCGCGTGGAGGAAATAAGGAGAAGAAGGGGAGAGGCGCGGCGGTGATCGTGGAGAGGGAGAGGAGAGGCCGAGAATCAAGAAGAAAAGGGTCTAGGAGGCTTTGTACCGGTGTCATTGAAGGTAAGGGTATGAATTTACCTTGTATAATTGTAGGATAATAGAGGTTGAGTTTAACATGACGGAAACCCCAACTACCTTGAAAATTCAGAACTGAGATACTGTGTCGAGTGTTAAATTGTGGTGGGCAAAATTGATTTTGGGCGAAATTGAGGTTTTGGGGAAATTTGGGTTCTGTTCTGCCCGCAACACCCTAACAGCCTGTGCTGTAGAGTGCATAACTCTCTCTACCAAATTCCAAATTGAGTGAAACCAATTTTGTATGAAAGCTAACTCATAGGGTTATATTGGGTAATATTTACATAATTTTTGGATTGCTGGTTCAATACCAGAATTATCTACAAGTTCACTCTGTTTCTGCTCGCAGACACCCTAACAGTATGTGCTGTAGAGAGCATAACTCTCTCTACAGAATTCCAAATTTGGTGAAACCAATTTTATATGGAAGCTAATGTATAAGGCTATGGTTGGTAAACTTTTCATAATTTTTGGATTGCTGGTTCAATACCAGAACTATATGCAAGTTCACTCTGTTTCTGATTGCAGACACCCTAACGGCCTGTGTTGTAGAGAGCATAACTCTCTCTAAAGAATTCCAAATTGGGTGAAACCAATTTTATATGAAATCTAATGTATAAGGCTATGTTTGGTAAACCTTTCATAATTTTTGGACTGCTCGTTTAGTACCAGAATTATCTGCAAGTTTGCTATGTTTCTGCTTATTTCTGGGATTGATTCTGGAACTGGTTCTGGTAATTGACGTGAGACATTTGGTGATTTTGTGTTGGTAGTTTGTCGGTGGAATAGTGAATGATTTGATAATTATATTGAAGTGTTATTTTGTGCAATTTTGATGTGATTTCCGTTATGGAATTTGGTGGGAAAATATGTTATATATTTGGGGCTGGAGTGGTCTCAAATTGCATGTTTTAATTTATGAGTTTTTGCACGAAATACACTTCATTAGTCAAGAGGCAACGTGTCGATTTTCCTCAGAAAACTGGGGCTTGCCCCAGAACTAGAGTGGTTCTGGAAGTCTGGAGTGGACTTCATTGGTGGTTAACTGTCTGGAGTGGACGCGGTGATACCGCTAAGGTTAACAATTGGTACCACATGCATGCATCAGAGTCTCACACACTAAGTTTCACGTTTTCAGTGGTTTTATGTGTTTGGTGAATTGTTTTGCTGTTGTGGTGAAGTCGTGAAGTTCAATTATTATTCTTCTTAAAGCTTATAATTTTCCAAAACAATAATAAGAATTGTGAAACTGTCTTGAGAGCAAATATTATAATCACTCAGATTTTAAAGAAAACGTGAAGAGTTTATAAAGCAAAATCTGAAATGTTCACTTGCTCTTTGTTATGCTATATTTTATACAATGTAAATTCTTACCCTTCTGTTGGAATGATGTTCTATGCGACATCGTACAGGTATTGGAGGTAGAGAAGTGGCTCATGAGGAGTAGCTTCAGAGAGTCTTAGTTTATGTTATTATTATTATTATAATAAAATGAAGTGTCTTGCTCTGTAATGTAACACTGGGTAGATATTTTACGTTACATTTGCATTTCTGTTGAGAGGATTTTATAACCTCTCCTTATGGAAGTTGTTGAATAATTTTCTAAATTATGGCGATGTCGTACTGTTGATGGCCGAAGTGCTTATGAAATTCATTTCTGAGTATGATGAATATTATTGGAATATCATGGAAGATAAACCTATTTAAATAAGTGATTTTATGCATCTTAGGATTATCTGGCTTGTTTACAAATTTGATTGGCAGGTCTTGTTATTTTAGAAACGCTGAAAATACAGAGGAAACTATGCCCGTCTTTTTATATAAATCTTTGGGATACATATTTTGTCTGTTGTGCTATGCATGAAAGGTAGAAATAATTCATTCTTTGAAAACCATATGAACTTATAAATTTTCAAACACAATCAATGTTAATTTTAATGAGTTTTTGTGAAGAAGTGTAATACTCCCTAGATATGTTTTTTTCAAGCTCTAATAAACATTTTTAAATAAAACAATGGGAAAAAGGGGGTGTTACAGCTTCTGCCAACTTCTTTAGCAAATATTGCATCTCTGTAAGTGGCCCGCGGTCTAATTCTTTAACCTTTTTGATGCGACTATAAACTTGAGTGATTGTAGACAAGTTACCCGGATTATTTTCCTTCAAACTGGCCAACATGTGTCTCGGTGGAACCCAATTATTATTCATGCTGTCGACTTGAACCTTCTCTTCTTCTGTTAGTCGACCAGCGTAGGAATGGCCAACCAACGATCTAGCTGGTTCATGGTTGTGTTCCCCGTCCAACACTTTCAGCCACCAATTTCTATCACCCTCTATAGGTCGTCCTTTAAGTTTAAAAGGACAATTACATTTTTGTGATCTGGTGGATTTATACTTGAACAGCTTAGGGTCCTTGTACGGAATGTACACACCATACTTCGAGCACCGCAGATAAATATGAAGGTATGAAAAACAATAAAAAGGGGGGTTTGAATAGCGTTTTCAATCTAAAAACTTTCCCACTTGAGATTTTAACAAATCTCTTCAAACACCGAGAATAAAAGTGCTAAGATAAGAGTTGAGGAAAGCACACAATGATTTTATCCTGGTTCACTTGATAAATCCCTCAAGCTAATCCAGTCCACCCGTTAAGGTGATTTCTTCCTTCTTAGAATGAAGACAATCCACTAATCAGAGTTTGTTACAACTGCACTTGCAACCTGCAAAGTGACTAACAATACAATGACTTAGCTATCACTAAGATTCACTCTCTTAGTCTTCTCAAGGATCTGACGAACCTTGGTCTCCTTAAGGAAAAACAAACAATTGTTTGAAGGTTTGGGTTTACAAAGAAATGCTTCTCAGAAAGCTAATAGTAAACACAATTAGTACAATATGAAGAAAGATTAGTTAAGAGAATATTAGAATTTCGCGTGAGCTTCAACAAGGTTTCTTAGGCGACATCTTTCGTCTTCAGCCTCTTTATATACTCCAAGGATTAAGGTTTGGAAGTTTGCATGGAATGCTACCGTGGGAGGGCAAATCTGGGTTTTCCAGGTTCTGATGTGGCTGAATAAGTTAGGTAAGGTCGTCAGGAATAGTACAATTGCTTTTGTACTTTGGATAGTGACATGACCTTTATCCTAGTTGACTTCTGATCAGAGTGACGCTTCATGTTGGAACTTGTGAAGCTTGGTGATCAGAGTCAGAGGGAAGCTTGGATCCTCTGACCTTTGTACCTTCTGCTTCTGGACTCAGACGAGAAGTACTTGGTCTTCAGAGCCACCTTACTCTTGGACTTCAGAATCTTCTCTACTCAGTTTCTGGACCTTCAGAGCTTCTGGACCTTCAGAGCTTCTAATCCTTCAGAGCTTCTGCTCTTCAGAACTTCTGCTCTTCAGAACTTCAAGTGAAGTGAATCCATATCAGAGCTTTACTATCTTCAGATCTTCTGAAGCTTAATCTACTGTTCAGATTGAGCATAGTGAGTGCGAAAGCGTTGCGGAGGTTATTCTTTGAGCATAGTGCTTCTGAATTATGTGTAATCAGACCAGAGTCAGAGCCTGTCATTAAAACTCTCGGAAAACAACGTTAGAGTACCATAATTGTTCATACACAATAGTTAACATTTAATCATCAAAACATAGAGTTGTACTACTAGATCAAAACTTGATCTTACAATCTCCCCCTTTTTGATGATGACAAAACCAAGTATTTTGATGAATAATTCTTAAACAATAAACTGAATTCACTCAGAGTTTAGAGAATAGAAATAAACTTATCCTGAGGTGAATGGTTTATGTTGCTCATTCTGAATCCAAGTCACAGCTTGATTCTGAGCTTAGCTCCCCTTGAATCTAAGACTTAATGAAAACATTAGTAATATCTAGATTCTGAGCTAAATAATAAAAGAGTTCAGAGTGAGAATTTATGACATAGATAATATGTGAATATCAGAGCGCATCAATATTCAGAGTCAAGAGCAAGATAAAAGTATCAGAGTCAACTGATTTAGCATATGATCACTTCAAAAGAAGTGAAAATGTATTCCTTGCAGATGCACACAGACAGATCTATGGTCATAAAGAGTGGAACTCTTAAATTCTCCAAAGTCAAAAGAAATCACACTAACACAGCTTACACATCAAAAACTTGTTGTATACTCCCTCTTTTTGTCATAAGCAAAAAGCATGGGGTGTGAAAAACTTAGCTTGAAGGTCTAAGTTTAAAAAGATGGAGAAAATAAAAAGAAAGGATTAAAGAAAACGGAATTTAATTAATGCATATGCAGAAGATTAAATGAAAGAGTGGAACGTTTACTACCGGCCAAGGAGTTAAAGGTAAGCATCTGTTATCAATAAATAATCCTCGAGAAACTGCTTCAGCATTAACTTCTGGAGACTGAACTGAGCTTATAAATAGCGGTTAAAGCATGACAGTCTTCACATCTCAGTTGCACTTGAAATCAATATTGCAATGACATCCTTCATAGCATACATCGAAGAATTAAGGAAGAAAGCCTTTGATGAAGATCTCTTCATCAACGTGCGCCACACAGAGGAGCCGAGTGTCTATAGTCTGACAAACCAGCTACTAGGCATGGGCCTAAGTCCAGAAATGGACAGCATCCTCAGAGGCTTCCTTGCATTTGTAGAGGAGCTTCAAGATCTCTTCCAGCGGGAGCTTGATGACCCCAGTTTAGTAGTGTTTTTAGGGTCATTTCGTTGTGGGTTTTGAGTCTTTTTAGAGTCTCTTGTAGTGTTTCATGCATTTTCATGCGTTTTTATCTTTATTAGTCCTTTTGCATTGCTTTGGTAATTTCATAGTTTTATAAGGTCTTTAATGGTATTTTAGTAGAGTTTAGGGGTCTAGTTTAATTCCTAGTTCATTTTATACTTTTGTGCAATTTAACCTTTGAGTTTCTTGGTCTTGTTCCTAGTCTTTCTATGCAAGCAATCAGGTTGTAACAGCTGAAGGAAGAAGGCCAAGGGGTTTAAAGGCTTGATGGAGGCGAGCTGGGGCGCTCAAGCGCTCCACATGGGCGCTAGAGTACCAAGATGGCAGATACTTTTTGTGCCAGGATTTGGTGCTGGCGCTTGAGCGCCCGGCACACAGAAAACTCGCCCATTTTGCCTATAAATAGGATTTTTGTCATTTATCTTGGGGTCTTTTGTCATTTTCTCATATTTCAATAAGTTAGAAGAGAGGGTTTGGGTTCTAGAGCTTGAGGAGCTTCCTCCAAGTCCTATGATCCAGGTTTTGTCTTTCTTTTCTTGTATGGATTTCATAGCCATCTTTGGCTAAATCCCTTTTGCTTTGGGTTCTTTGTAAGACTTATGATGTTTTAATCTTAATTCCTATTTCTATTCATGAATCCTCTGAGTAAACCCTTGAATCCCATATCCATGCTTTATGTTTCAAGTTAGAACATGTGCTAGCTTTATACTTTTCTATAATAGAACGGAAGTTTGTTATAGATTAGGGACTTGTTGTGGGATTACCTCTTCTATACTTGCTACTAGGAATAGAGGAAGGGTTGGGGTTTGTTGGCCTGAATTGCATGTGTGAGACCCAAGTTTTTAAGCTTAGAATAAACCGAATAAAATTCCTATTCACGATTAGTTTCGATGTAACGTGAAGGAAAACCTGAACAAGTGTTTATCAAATGGAATAAATTTATGAAGGAGAAAGTTCAGCAAAAGACTAAGAATAGTATTAAAGTCGATATAAGTTATAGCGCAAGTAGTACTCGCTTATACCTAGGACGAGAGCGATAGTAAACGATTAATTTACACTTAAAGACACGATGGAAACTAATTCCAAAAATCTTCAGAGAAATGTTAGAACTTCTCTTAATCTTTCCATGACAAGCATTTCGATACGAAACCCTGAAATGTACGAACGTCCGATTCTAATTCTCGGAGGTTTGCCGAAACTAAATCCCTGATAACTCAAGAAACTTAAAATAAACGGTCGATGAAGACTTTTTTTATTCGGAGCTTCAAACGAAGATTCCACACGCGTACACCTATTTTTTTCGAGGTTTCTAATCTTTCTTCAGAAAGAAGTTTTCTCATCCGACATCAATTACAAAAAGTAGTTTTTCGGGTAAAATCGATTTACACAGACTTTGGATCGTTTGTCTAAATTCCAAGAAACCTATTCTGAGTTTTGGAATTCTGTCGCCAGAACCTATCTTAGAAATCACAGAGGAAGGCACAAGAAAAATCGGAATCGCGAAATTTTCATTTTTCCGCATTTTCCATAAACTATAAATAGCTTGAAAAAAATCAAAAATTTTCCAACACCATAGCCATCAAACCCGCGAGCTTGGAGGAGGAGGAGGAAGAAAAATATTTTCGTCGTTTCTTGCCTGATCGCTGCACCGTTCGTTGCTACTCGAAGACATCGAGGTATAGATGCTATTTCTCACTTCTGATCGTCAATTCTGTCGTTTTTCTCTATGTCTTTCTGTGCTCAAAGTTTTGAGCTTTTTGTAAAACTGTCCAAATAACTCGATTTCTCTGTCTAAACTTTTTCCCTGCATGCCCAAGAGCATGTTTAGCGGATTACTTTTTGTCGAATGTCGCCGAATTGCCGCCGAGTTTCAATTCTGCTTGAAAAACCCATTTTTAGCCAAAGTTTCGTCCTTTAGACTTAAAACTCTCGACTGAGCTTAGCGCCAGTAGTATTAGTTGTCATAAACGCCGTTGGTGATGTCCCCATCAAATTTGTTTTTCGAAATTCCAATTTTGAAATTCCGAGCTAAATACACTGACCAAAATACCCCTGCGAAGTTTTCGATCCGATAATTTTTCCGAGCTTTAATTCGCCTTAGTTACGACTAATGATAACCTAGGAACCAAGTTTGATCGAAGAAAAATCGGCGCATACAATTAGTGTGTGTGGCCGAGAGCACCTCCAAGGGGGGAGGAAAAATTCGTTTTTCGAAAACTTGTCTTAACGCGTTAGATTATCGTACTTCGGAGTTTATGATGCTTCGTGTAACTTTGGTAATTGTTGTCTTCTGAGTTTCTGACTGATTGTGATTGAATTCTGTGGTTTTCGCTCTAAGGTTCATTTGAGGATTTCCAATGAGTGGAAGGAGGAGATTGTGAAGGAACGCTTCAGGATCACACTGGAGGAGCTACAGGTGAGGGCTACTCAATGAATACTAGCTAATGCTTTAGGTGTCGTTGAATTAGATTTTTATTGTTTATGCACTTGATTGTGTTTGACTGGGAAAAACGTTTTCTGAGGCTGGAATTGTTTTTGATACTGATTCACATGTTATGTGCTAAATGGTTAATCTGGGATGTGTTGATATTGATTCACATGCTATGTGCTAAATGGTTAATCTAGGATGCGTTGATATATGTGCCATGACTGTTGGATTGTGTACTTTGATTATGAAATTACACATATATTTGTTGTACGTCAGAGTGAGGATAACGGGCAGTTATACCACACTCATCATGAGATTTTGGGAAAGTTTGATGGGATGAACGGAGATTCGGGCCCTTATTCATATTTTAGTGGATCGAGACCTTCTCTGGGAGTTACTTGGGATTATGAGATCTTTTAAACTCATAAGATTAGAGATAAAACTAAATGGAAACTGTTTTACAAGGAAAATTCATAGTACACTAAACAACCTCTGAACCCTTTAAATAATGATAACAATCTCAGATGAAAGCTTAGGGTTTGGATATTAGTTTTGGAAAAAAAGAAGTGTCGTCGAATCCAAGTTTGGGAAAACTAATAAGTTTCTAAGTATGTTAATACTCTTTTGCTCGAGGAGCAGTTTTGTTGTTTGGCTATCTAAAGGATAAGCCGGGAAATTAATAAGTTTCTGAGTACGTTGATGCTTTTTTTTGCTCAAGGAGCAGTTTTGTTGTTTGGCTATCTAAAAGATAAGCTGGGAAACGGATAGTTTCCGAGTATATCGATACTCTTTACTCGCTGAGCAGTTTTTGACCATCGGATGGAGATGAGTCGGATGATTTGAGAAGTCATCATGAGATAATACACTTTTATAATTAATTGTCTTTTGTCGCAGAATCGACATTTACCTTAGGGTATTCTTTTTAGAGACAATAAGCTAGCTAGAACATGTGACGACGTGACGAGTGAGGTCGGAGACGTTGTTTGGCTAATCACTTTGCATTCATGCACACATTTCTGGGGTTCATACACGGTGGAATGCCGGACCTCGGTGGATTCCAAAATGGTCATAAGACCCGGATTTCCACATAAGAACACTGCGGTGATTCTTAATAGCAGACTGAAATGGCAGGCTTGCGGGTATACTGCTGATCTGACTACATTTTGTTTGGTATAAGAGACACCCGAGCGGAAATGGTCCCACTTTGGCCGGTGCTAGGATTGACTCGATGGTGCCCATCCTTCCGGATTGCATCTTGTTCCTCGTCATCTCATTCATGCACCATGCATACTGACTTAGTTGCCGAGTGTGATTGATACTTGTTAATCTTACTTGATATATGTTAGTTGTCATTATTTGTCATTTATATTCATTGGAGGTTATACAATTTACAATGCTATCACAAACTTCTAAGCCTAAGTAGCTATCCCTTAAACATTACCTACTGGGTGTATTACTTATGTAATTCTTTGGAGTTGACCCTCGCGCCTTTTGTGTGTGTTTGGGCGGACTACGCCTTTGTCAGATGTCCATGGCGGATTTGTTCACGATGGTCCACCCTTCGGGGGGGACTAGGTTTGAGATGCTAGATCAGGAGATCCCCGGCTCATGGGTGGTCGACCCCGCTGGCCATAGAGCAATCTACTCGGGGAGAATAATGGAAGATCGTGTCGACAGTCTGGGACACTTGACGGAGGGAGTTCTGAGGCACTACACTGTCAGCTTCAACCTGCCACCCGACGTGCACTGCGGACCCGGAGTAGGAGCACCACCACCACCGTCGTCTTCTGACGATGAGGACCCCTCGGAGGAGGAGCCTGTGGGAGGGACTTCATTGGACTCTAGCTCACCTACTGTTGTCGTCGCTGCTGACCTTGGTTCGGGTTCTGGACCCGAGAGACCAGCACAGGAGCTTGTAGCAGTAGCGAGAGGAGGGATGGTCGCAGACATTGACCTAGTCGTCCTGGATTCTGATTCGGACGATGATCACGCTAGCATGTAGTTGTGAGTGCTGGGGTGTACTCCTCTGGACAGGATTAGGGTAGGAGTAGAGTTATAGCTCTGGTCTTCATGTTCGTATTTTGGGGCAGGGTAGGTTCTCGACCGTTAGCTTTTTGTGTGGTTTTCTTTATGGAAATCACAGGGAGTTGGTTGGACTAGGAGGTCTTATTCAGGCCGTTTTGGGCTGACCTACTTTCCTTTTGGAGGACTGTATTGCGAACACTTGACCTTTCACTTGGTTTGTACATATTGCCCACGGGCACTACTTTCGGTTACTTCCCGTCACTCGAGGTTACCCGTGACGTGGTTCTCTACTTACAGCGGGGGCTGTAAATATATTGTACATTAGTTATGTTTATCTTTCGTTGTAAATTTTTTATGTCGACGAGTCTTTAAATTTATTATCTAAACAATTCGAAAAAAAAAATATTCACGTTTTTCCGCTTTATTTTCTTTTTGATTACTAAAGTGACGCCACCGAAATCGGGGTGTTACAGCATGCTTAATGCCTTTAGCAAATGTTTTGGTTATCAAGGAATTGTGCTTATCTTTTGGCTTGAGAGAATTTTCTATGCGAGGCATCGATAGATGATTGATTAGGCTATAACATCAAGGAGAGACTCGGAGTTTTGTGGATAGAATAGGTTGATTAGAACTGAATTAGTCAAGCAAGAACCCAGGGCATTCTCACCATTGATTATCACACACTTATCTTTGTTAGCTTTCTAATTAAGTATCACAACAATCAATCAACCTTTAAAACTGAATTTTACTCGCTTTCCTACCGTGAACTCGAGGCTTAAACTGAATTGCCACACCAATTCCCTGTGGTTCGATAAATTAAAACCGGGTGAATTCCGTACACTTGCGGATTGACCAACAGAGCTGGATAATTTTGCCAAAAGACAAACGATAGAGACTGCCCTTGAGATAATGGCGGAGGGTCTAAGAGGCAGGAAGTGCGCCAGAGCTTGATCCAACTAGAGTATAGGCAGCATCGTCTGGAGCTTGAGAAAGCAGCGATGCGTAGGCAGTGTAGATCATTGAGGAAAAATCCTCCTTTTTAAATGTATGAATGCAAATGTATGAATGATGTTTTTAATAAAAGAATCTTGTTTGTTGATTAATGCGTATGAGTAAAAACTAAGTAATGATGAACAAGTAATTATGCAAGCACATAGGAAAGAAAAGCGATAATCTGATAAAAGAAACATAGTTAAACACGAAAACATAGTAACATAGTAGAAGGAAAACAGAAGAAAAGAGAGTTCCTAAAGCTAAGGCTTGGGTTTCCTCTTCAGAAGTTCTGTGCACATCTCTTGAAGACTCTAGAGAAGAGCTTCTTGAGAATCAAGTCTTCGTTCAATGAGATCAAGTCTTGAGTCTGACTGAGCTTGAGCAGACGGAACAGCTTGATCAGAGTGTGGAGCTTGAGCAGAGGTGGAGGCTATATCAGTGAACGGACTGATCACAAGTGCTTGATTTCAGATAGCATCAACTTCAGCGCTTGTAGTCTAGAAGCTTGTTTCAAAGCTTGCAACCTTGCAACTTCTCATTGTTCAGCTTCAAACCGTGCTGCCGCTTCTTCTTGTTCTTTCTTCTTCCTTGCTTCTTCAATAGCAGCATGAAGTTGATCTCTTAACTTTTGTTCATGCAGTGCTTCTCTTATTCTGAAACGCTGGCTAGCAGCTTCAACTCTTTGATCCCTTTTAGCAGAAAGGAAACCCATCATCACTGCCACTTGGTCAAGCATCCAAGTGCAAAGACGATCCCAGTCTTCAGCAACCAGGTCTGGTTTCTCACTGAGGTCAGTGCGACCGTGCACATTGCGAACCCTTAAAGATGCTTCATGATTAAATAAGTTGATGCAGTCAAGCAGGGTGTTTGGTCCAAGGTGGGTATAGGGAACAATAGAGAGATTGGTTTCTGGTGAAGAGGGATGATTGCTACTTGTAGCTTCAGAAACAGCCTGAGGAGAACCAATTTGCAAAGTTTGAGGTTCAGAGGTATTGGTCTCAGGGTTTGGATGAGAAACTTCAGTCTTAGGATTTGGAGATTGATCAGAGACAGATTTTTCATTTTGAGGTGGAGGAGAAAGAGGAAGAGGCGGTGGTACTGAAGTCAGAGGGACCGCTTGGATTGGAACATCAGGAGCAACCAGAGGTTCTGGTCTTGGTCCAGGATAGCGGTTTGGACTTGGAACATTTATGAAATGTTCAGGAATTTCTGAAATTCTTTCTCTGGCAATTTGAAAGAATTGACGAGAGGCTTCAGATTTATTTGATGGAGAGGAAAATTGAACATTGGTAGGAAAAGAGACAAAGGGAGTAGGAGAGAGAATTTCTCTATCAGAGGGTTTAGGCTCCGATTTAGACTTTTCAGTGGTTGGTGTCTCTAGAGCTTGTGTCTCAGAAGCTTGTGGTTCAGAGGCTTGTGGAGTCTATGGAAGTATAATGGGTGAGGTTGGTTTAGTGGACTTAGGAGTTTGGAGCATTTTCCAGAGGGGTTCTACCTCAATGGAGGATTGAAAGAATGAAGCCCTAGGTGGTGAAATGTGTGAAGTTGATTGATCAACTGGTGTAGGTTCAGGGTTGGATTCAACAACAATTGCATCAAGCAAATTTAAATCATCTTCATCAGAAAGAACAACAAACTTACTTGAAGTTCTGACTGCAGATCTTGTGACTCTAGTAGAGATTGCAGCTCTAGTAGGCTCATGTATTGGTTCCAGATGAGTGACTTGGGTTGCAATTCTGACCTTCTTTGCCTTCTTCTGAGGTGGTGGTTCATCATCATCATTATCATCACCATCAGAGGGATCATTTGTCTCAGAGGGTTCTTCTTGCTTTCTCTTGGTCTTCTTCTTCCTAGGAGACTCAAAGTCCGGAGGTTCTGGAAGATTTCTGAAGAATTCATCCACATCAATCTCAAAGCCTTGCTGCTTCAGATCATCAAGATAGAATCTGATAGCCTCTGGATCATCAGCCTTTGACCAGAGAGGGTAGTCCTTCAGAGGGATTCTTCTTCCTCTTGACTTTGCAGTAGCAGGGTTAACTTCAACTTTTGTTTCTACCAAGCCCATCCTCTTCAATGATGTAGGAGTGAAGATATCTCCAACAATAGTTGTTAGGTCTTCAGTGCATCCAGATTTGGTCAGAGCATATATCAATTAGCTCTCAATGAAGAAGTCAGATAGTAATCTGCCAAAAGGTATGTATTTGATGGCAGACTTGGGTGAAGCAGTAGTTCTTGACTTTTTCAGGCATTCCTTCAGATAGAAGAATAGAAAGTAAGGCAGACTGACTTTGGTGTGCTCCTTGATGAAGAAAAGCACCACCTTCTGAGTGAAATTGATGTAATCTGGAGAGCTTCCCTTAGGTCTTTGATTGATGCAGTTCAGGAGGATCTTGTGCCAGATTCTTTGATTGATGAAGATCCTTTGTCTTGGAATCAGTTTTACCCGGTTTCCATGTAGAGTATAAAGCCTTGTTGACCTCCTCCTTGGTACTTGACTTGACTTTTGATTCTTGTAACTGAAATCCGTAGCCAGTACTTGTATCTACACCCAGAAACCTTACAAAATACTTCTTTGAGATGATAATCCTTTTGCCCAGAACAAAGGACACAACCTGATACTCATTGCAATCACCATGCTTCCAGAATTCCTTCACCAACTTGTCATAGACTGGACCATGTAGTCTGTTGAAATACCCTTCCCAGCCTTGAGCCTGAACTTCAGGACGAAGATCGACCCCATTTGCAGCAATGTTGTCGAGGTCGAAACACCATTCAGCAAGAACTTGAAGTTCTTCTGGAAGGGAAAACACATGTAACTGCACAACTCCTTTGAGATAAAGGAACAACATCCTCGGCATATTGAACTTGTGCTTGAGCAGCCTCTGTCAATCTGGGACGAAGAACTGGAACTACTTGCCCTGTTAGAAGACCCACTACCATCCTTGGGAACACTCTTCCATCGGTGGAATCAGCCCTTTCACCGGAATCAGCTCTTTCAGATCTCACCATAGTTGAAGGTTGGAGGCTTGGGTAGAAGAGGGATGAACGAGAGAGAGAGAATCGAAGAAGATAAGGGTTTTTGCAAACAGGAGAGAGAAGCGAAAAACAAGAGTGATAGAGAACGTGTGTGCGTAGTGGTTTTTAGAAAGTAACCGTTGTTGATTGTAAAACAAAAGTATAATCAACGGCTAAAAATTAAAGACATCATTATGAACAGTTAATACACAAAACACACGGTGGAGAATAAGCACATCTACACTCATTGCAACAGATTATCCGAAGGGCACAAGGAACGAGGCATCTGAATGAACTGACACACGTTTACTGTCCTGTCTCAGAGTAAAAACCAATGGGTACTTAGTATCTGACAAGGTTACCTTCTGAACTAGACAACTTCTGATGAGGAAGCATCATAGTCAGAGGTTCTGATCCATCTTCATACTCGACAAAAGTCCATATTCAAATTTTTCAGTATAAAATTAAATTTATCCTCTGCTAAGGGCTTTGTAAAGATATCTGCCCATTGATGGTCAGTTTCAACAAACTTCAGAAGAAGTACGCCCTTCTGAACATAATCTCTAATAAAGTGATACTTTACCTCAATGTGTTTTGCCCTTGAGTGTAAGATTGGATTCTTACTTAGTGAGATTGCAACACTAAGTAAGAGGTTCTGATCCATCTTCATACTCGACAAAAGTCCATATTCAAATTTTTCAGTATAAAATTAAATCTATCCTCTGCTAAGGGCTTTGTAAAGATATCTGCCCATTGATGGTCAGTATCAACAAACTTCAGAAGAAGTACGCCCTTCTGAACATAATCTCTAATAAAGTGATACTTTACCTCAATGTGTTTTGCCCTTGAGTGTAAGATTGGATTCTTACTTAGTGAGATTGCAACAGTATTATCACAATAAATTGGAATGTTGCTCTCAAGGATTTCAAAATCCTCTAGCTGATGTTTCATCCAGAGCATCTAAGTGCTGCAAATAGCTGCTGAGATATATTCTGCCTCTGCAGTGGATAATGCAATAGTAGACTGCCTCTTGCTTGCCCATGAGACTAGGTTACTTCCCAGAAATTGACAATTTCCAGAAGTACTCTTCCTTTCAGTTCTATCTCCAGCATAATCAGCATCACAGTAACCTGAAATCTTATACTCTGATGTTTTCTTATACATCAAGCCAAGGTTAGTGGTACCTTTCAGATATCTTAGAATTCTCTTAAAAGCAGTTAAGTGAGTTTCTCTTGGATCTGATTGGAAACGAGCACATAAATGTACACTAAACAGATTATCTGGCCTATATGCAGTTAATAATAGAAGTGAACCTATCATGCCACGATAGAGCTTCTGACATACTTTTCCACTGGCATCTTCTTTCTCCAGAATGCATGTAGGATGCATAGGAGTCTTAGCAATTGTTGATTCTGTCATATTGAACTTCTTCAGAAGTTCCTTTGTGTATTTGCTCTGATGGATGTAAGTTGCTTCTGGTTTTTGATCAACTTGTATTCCCAGAAAGTACTTAAGTTCTCCAATCATACTCATTTCAAATTCAGTCTGCATCATCTCAGAAAATTCCTTGCAGAGAGATGGATTAGCAGATCCAAATATAATATCATCAACATAAATTTGCACAATTAAGATATCATCTGTGTAAGTTTTGCAAAAGAGAGTTGTATCTACTTTACCCCTTACAAACTCATTTTCCAGAAGGAATAAGCTAAGTCTCTCATACCAAGCTCTGGGAGCTTGCTTCAGACCATAGAGAGATTTCTTCAATTTGAAAACATGGTCAGGGTTCTTCTCATCTTCAAAACCAGAAGGTTGATGCACATACACTTCCTCTGAGATGTATCCATTCAGGAATGCACTCTTAACATCCATCTGATGAAGAATTATGTTGTGATTCAATGAGAATGAGATCAGCAGTCTGATAGCTTCCAATCTTGCTACTGGAGCAAATGTTTCAGTATAATCTATTCCTTCTTGCTGAATGTAGCCTTGAGCAACTAGCCTTGCTTTGTTTCTGACTACATCTCCTTTTTCATTCAGCTTGTTTCTGAAAACCCATTTGGTTCCAATGATGTGAGCGCCTTAAGGTTTCTTGACAAGGTTCCAAACATCACTCTTGGAGAATTGATTCAATTCTTCTTCCATTTCCAGAATCCAGTCTTTGTCTTGAAGAGCTTCATCAATTGACTTTGGTTCCATTAAGGATACCAATCCCTTCAGACTAAGCAGAGTCTCTTCAGAGGGTCTGAATGCTGATCTGGTTCTTACAGGTTTATCTTTGTTTTCCAGAATCAACTCCTTTGGGTGAGAGGCAACAATTCTGCTCTTCTTCTGAGGTTGTGAATCAGAGGGACCAACTTCCTCTGGAGAGTCTTCCTCTGGCTCAGCTTCCTCTGGAGCTTTGTCTTTATCAGAAACATTGATACTCATATCTGCAAACTTTTCAACTAGCTTTGACTGATCAGAGTCAAGCTTATCATCAAAGATGAAATGAATAGATTCCTCAATAGTTTTAGCATCAGTATTATAAATTCTAAAGCCTTTAGAACGATCAGAGTAACCAAGTAATAGATATTTAGAAGATTTAGAATCAAACTTATGCAATCTATCCTTAGTATTCAGAGCATAGCAAACACAACCAAAAGGTTGAAAGTAAGAAATGTTGGGCTTTATTTTCTTCCACAATTCATAAGGAGTCTTATTCAGAATTGGTCTGATAGAGATTCTGTTCTGAATGTAACATGCTGTGTTTACTGCCTCAGCCCAGAAGTGCTTTGCCATGTCAGTTTCTTGAAGCATGGTTCTAGCCATCTCTTGAAGAGTTCTATTCGTCCTCTCAACAACACCGTTCTATTGAGGAGTTCTAGGACAAGAGAAATCATGTGCAATTCCATAGGAATCAAACAGACTCTCAAACTTGTCATTCTCAAACTCTCCACCATGATCATTTCTGACACGCACAATCCTGCAAGCCTTCTCGTTTTGCACTTGGGCAATAAAGGTAGAGAACACAGAATTAGACTCATCCTTGCGGGATAGAAATTTTACCCATGTCCAGCGGCTATAATCGTCAACAATGACCATCTCATATCTCTTGCCACCTATAGACTCAGTTTTTACTGGTCCAAATAGGTCGATATGCAAAAGTTCCAACGACCTTGAGGTGGAAACAACATTCTTAGCCTTGAAAGGGACTTTTGTAAATTTGGCTTTCTGACATGCTTCACAAAGAGCATCTGAAGAGAACTTCGGAGTGGGTAAGCCCCTGACAAGGTCAAGCTTACTCAGCTGAGAATTCTTTCTCATACTGGCATGCCCTAACCGTCTATGCCATACCCATTGCTCCTCGTTAACAAACAGAAGGCACTTTACTTTCTGAGTTTCCAACTCAGATAATCTAATCTTATAAGTGTTGTTCCTCCTCTTGCTGTTAAACAGAACAGAACCATCGATCTGACTTACAGCCCTGCAAGACTTTTGATTGAAGATAATATCATAACCTTTGTCAGCTAATTGACTTATAGACAATAAGTTATGATTTAAGCCATCTACCAACATAACATTATCAATGCATGGACTATTATCAACACCAATAGTACCAGAACCAACAATTTTACCCTTCTCATTGCCACCAAAGCCAACTTCGCCTCCAGGCTTAAGCTTTAGCTGTTGGAACATACGCCTTTCTCCCATCATGTCACGCGAGCATCCACTGTCCAGATACCATGATTGGTGTTTCAGTGGAGCGATCAAGGATATCTGCAACATAGATAATCTTATCATTAGGTACCCATTTTCTGGGTCCTTTCTTATTAGTTACCCCAGAGGTTCTGACAACCTTAGGTTTCTCAACATTATAATGTAAAGGAATTTGAGCATGATATTTAAGCATAGAGAAAGTTCCCTTTTTAAGAGGGGGGTTAGCAACTTTAATAGGCAATGGTTCAGGTAAGTTAGTACCAGAGGGTACAAAATGTTCATACAGAGGTTTAGCCTTAGGCATAGGAGGCTCATTTCTATTGGGTCTAGAATAGCCAATGTCACACATTTCATTTCTGCTTACGCCATAGATCATTGAAGTCATCAAGCTTCTGTCTACGCTTTTAGCTAGGAATCTTTGAAAAGATTTTTCATATTTGGATTCGTTTTTAATATCAGAGGCATCACAAGCAACTACTTCTTCTAACTTAATAATCTGGTTTTTAAGCACAGAGTTAGAGTTTACTAAAGCATGATTATTCTCTTTTAACTCAGAAATAATTTTATCATGTTAAGCAGAAGTCTTAGAAACAGCAGAGAAATCATTTTTCAACTTTTTATGCTTAGTCATGAGAGAGTTATATTTATCCATGATATCAGACAAAGAACATTTAAGTTCAGAGGTTGAGAAAGAAGCGAATACCTCATTTTCATCGTCAGAGTCTGGATCTTCCTCTGATGTAGATTCAGAGTTAGTTGCTTCTTTTGACTCTGCTTCCTTGTTCTTGACAATAGCCATGAGTCCTTCAACAACTTCTCCATCAGAGTCAACGTCCTCTGTCTCTGATTCATCAAAAGTCACCATGAGACCTTTCTTAGCTTTGAAATGCTTCTTTGGCTTCTTGACCTTTTTCAGCTTAGGACAATCACTCTTGTAGTGCCCTGATTCTTTGCATTCAAAGCATGTGACTTCCTT
Source organism: Lotus japonicus (assembly GCF_012489685.1). Classification (NCBI taxonomy): domain Eukaryota; kingdom Viridiplantae; phylum Streptophyta; class Magnoliopsida; order Fabales; family Fabaceae; genus Lotus; species Lotus japonicus. Next base: position 38,849,876 of record NC_080045.1, on the reverse strand, counting down.
TGATGAAGACTTCTTCTGACCAGAAGAGGATTCATTCTTTCCTTTAGTCTTTCCAAAGCCTCTGTACTTGCTCTGCCTGTGCTTCCAGATGCGGTTGAGATTTCTGGAGATCAAGGTTAGCTCATCTTCATCAGAATCTTCAGAGTTTTCTTCAGATTCTTCTTCTTCAGCTTGGAGAGCTTTGGCCTTTTTAGATTTGGATTTCAAGGTTATAGACTTCTTCTTCTGATCCTGATGTTCAGCACGCTTCAGTTCATGACACTTCAGTATGCCTATGAGTTCTTCCAAACTCATCTGCTCAACATCTCTTGTGAGCTCCAAGGAAGTTATCAAAGGCATCCAGCTTTCGGGAAGACCTCTAAGAATCCTCATGACATGATCAGCAGTGGTGTAACTTTTGTTGAAGGGTCTTATTCCAGCAATGAGCAACTGAAATCTGGAGAACATATCCTCAATGGACTCACTGAGTTCCATTTGGAAGGATTCATTCTTCCTGATCAAGGACAAAGCCTTTGACTCTTTCACCTTCTTGTTTCCTTCATGGGTCATCTTCAAGGAATCAAAGATACCCTTAGCATACTCACGATCTGTAATCTTTTGATATTCTTCATAGGAAATAGCACTGAGAAGAATAGTTCTAGCTTTGTGATGCAGTAAGTAAAGCTTCTTCTGCTCAGCAGTCATCTCTGTTCTGGAGATCTTCTTGCCATCACCATCAACTGGACGCTCGTAGCCATCCACTATAATATCCCAGAGATCTGCATCAAAGCCCAGAAAAAAGCTTTCGATCCTGTCTTTCCAGTACTCAAACCTTTAACCATCAGACATAGGAGGCTTTGCATTGTAGACATCTTTTTGCGCTTCAATGGTAGTAGCCATCTCAGTTTTTCACACCGGCCCGGATCACTGAACACTGTTAGGTGTGGTAATTAGAACTTGCACTCTGATACCAATTGAAGGAATGAAAAACGATAGAAAGGGGGGGTTTGAATAGCGTTTTAAATCTAAAACTCGACCCACTTGAGATTTAAACAAATCTCTTCAAACACCAAAGATAAAAGTGCTAAGATAAGAGTTAAGGAAAGCACACAATGATTTTATTCTGGTTCACTTGATAAATTGATGACCCTATGTTGGTAGTGGTTTTAGGGTCATTTCTTTGAGTTTTTTGAGTCTTTTTTCTTTGTCTCATGTAGTGTTTCATGCATTCTCATGCATTTTTGTGTTTATTTGAGTTTGAGTCAAGTTTTAGTAATTTTATGGTTTTATGAGGGTTTTTTTGCATTTTTATAGAGTTTAGGACTTGCATGAGTTTTGCCATGATTTTGTGGGGACTAAGGTGGTTAAAAGCCCTTTGAATTTCTTGATTTTACTCCTTGTCTTGGTCCTTTAGTGCTGCAGCAGGTAACTTATGGAAAAGGAAGGCCAAGATGCAAAGGAATTGAAGAAAGCATTCAAAGGGGGGTTACAAAAAGCTGAAAAGTCACCAAGTTCGTGAAGCTGGCGCTCAAGCGCCCTCACCTGGCACTCAAGCGCCAGCACTCCAGAAGCTGGAGCCTTGCATCTGCCACATGGGCGCTCAAGCGCCCCAGGGCAGCGCCTGGGGCGCTTGAGCGCCCCAGCTCGACTTTTTTGCCTATAAATAAGGCTTTAGGTCATTTTGTTCAGAACTTCTGATTTTTACTTAGATTTTTACCAAGTATTGAAGCTTAGGAAGTGCTTTTGGGGCTTGTGAGAGGCTTCCACCTTGTATTTTCCAGGTTTTCTTTACACATTTTGTATGGATTCACTAGCCATGAGTGGCTAGTACTTTCTTTTGCTTTGGGTTCAATGTGATTTCATGAATTTCTAGACTTATATTTCAATTCTTTTATGCATGATAAGCTTGGGTGCACCTTTGCTTAAGGCTAAATTGCAATCATATTGGAAGATTGTTGTAATTTGGGGACTTGGGTTGGAATTGACCTCTCTTTGCTTGCTTCTAGGAATAGAGTGAGAGATTGGTTTTGTTGGCCTGAAAATTGCATGCTTATAAACCTCATATAAATGACTAAACACACAAGGAATTGGGCTTAGCTTTTAGTATGGGAGAATTGCACATGTGAGAAATCAATGAGTGAATATCTAGGCTATAACAATAAGGGAATGATTCAAGGTTTCAATTGCATAGGGTAGGTTGTCTTGGAAGGATTGGATGAACATTAACCCAGAGCATTTTCATCAATTGATATTTTCATTTTCTTTACTATTGCTTATTTTGCAAACTCTTGTCACAAACAAACAAATCCAAGAACTGAATTTTATTTGCTTTCAAACTCACAAGCTTTGAGCTTAAACCACAATTCTCACTCACGGTCCCTGTGGATTCGATATTAAAACCCGGAGATATCTGTGCACTTGCAGATTGACTCAACAAGTTTTTGGCGCCGTTGCCGGGGACTGTTTGTGGTTTTCGGTTTAAGTTACAAGTTTGTAGTTTTTCATTGCATTGAACAGGTATTACTAACCTTTCTTTGGTTGTGTATTTCAGTTTATGCAAGGTAGGCTTGGCACGGATCCATTGGAGTTTGATCCGGAGCCTGAACGTACCCTCCATCGTCGTCGAGCTCAGCAAAGAGCTGCTGAGATAGCCGCCATGGCTGCCCATATGACGGAGGAGGAATTGCAAGCCCACATTGAAGAAAGAGTGAATGAGGCTATTGCTCAAAGACTTCAAGAGCAAGAAGAGAAGAATGCCAATTGTTCTCTTAGAGACCTCACCTCGGCTGCCATGAGCTACGATTATCCGGGCAGCATAGTTTCCCCCGATGGCACGGGAAATTTTGAGCTGAGGCCGGCATTCATCAATTTGGTGAGCCAAAATCAGTACGGTGGAGGTGCTCTTGAAGATCCTCATGCACACATGGAGCGGTTCATCCGCAATTGCAACACCTACAGAGTTCAGAATGTTTCAGCGGACACTATCCGCTTGAGTTTGTTCCCTTTTTCATTTAGGGATACTGCTGAAGAGTGGTTGAATTCACAGCCCCATGGTAGCATTACATCTTGGGAGGACTTGGCTGAGAAATTCACCACCAGGTTTGTTCCAAGAGCCCTCTTGAGAAAGCTCAAGAATGACATCATGACTTTTGCTCAATCCACCGATGAAAATCTCTATGAAGCTTGGGAAAGGTTCAAAAAGCTCTTGAGGAGGTGTCCTCAACATAACCTCACCCAAGCGGAACAAGTAGCAAAGTTCTATGATGGTCTCCAATATTCTTCGAGGTTTGGCTTGGATGCGGCTTCAAACAGTGAGTTCGATGCCTTACTTCCACAAGTGGGGTACGAGTTGATTGAAAAAATGGCTATAAGGGCCATGAACTCAAGTAATGAACGCCAAGCCCGAAGAGGGGTCCTAGAGGTTGAGGCTTATGATCAACTCATGGCCTCCAACAAGCAACTCTCCAAGCAAATGAATGAGATTCAAAATCAAATGAAGACTACCAAGATTGGTGGTCGAGTTGCCAAATTGGAGTGTGTGACTTGTGGAGGGCCACATGACAGCGAGGAATGCACAGAGACTAGACCGAAGGAGGAAGTGATGGAAATGGGTCAAGCTCGGAATGACCCATTTTCAAATACTTACAATCCAGGATGGAGGAATATCCCTAATTTCTCTTGGAGGCAAGGTAACAATGGGCAAGTAAGTGGCTTTCAAAGGCAATTTCCTAGCCAGGGTTTCCAAGGCCAAGGCTCAAGGCAGCCACAAGAGAGAGTAGAAGGTGAAAGTGGCGGTTCAAAGAAAAGCTTAGAGGAGTTGGTGGAGACTTTCATCAACCGAACGGAGAATAATTACAAAAATCAAGAAGCGGCTATTAAGAACTTAGAGAATCAATTTGGCCAGCTGGCAAAGCAAATAGCCGAAAGACCTCAAGGTAAGTTTCCTTCCGATACTATCCCCAATCCCAAACAGGAGAATGCCTCTCTAGTGACTACTCGAAGTGGTAGGGTGATGAGTGAATTGAAGAAAAAAACAAAGGGTAAAAAAATTGAGGAGATAGTTGAGGGAGAAGTTGTGGTACCCATCAAGACTAAGGAAGTTATAGACCCCACTCCTAAGGTTAGAAAGGTCCCTTTTCCTAAGGCCTTGACTAAGAAAAACATAGACAAGAAGTTCTCAAAGTTTGCGGAGGTTTTCAAGAAACTCCACATTAATATCCCTTTTGCCGATGCATTGGAGCAAGTGCCCATGTATGCTAGGTTCATGAGGGATATCTTGTCTAAGAGGAGGAGTTTAAAGGGGGTTGATGAGACGGTAATGTTGACAGAAGAGTGTAGTGCTATCTTGCAGCGTAAGATGCCAATGAAAAGAAGAGACCCCGGAAGTTTCACTATTCCGGTGGAGGTTGAATGGATGGCAGAAGTAGAAGCACTTTGTGATTTGGGGGCAAGCATCAACTTGATGCCGCTTACCATGTTTGAGAGGTTGGATCTAGGAGAGGTGACACCAATAATGCTTTCTTTACAAATGGCGGATCGGTCCTTCAAGACACCATATGGGATTGTGGAGGATGTTATGGTGAGGGTGGACAAGTATGTGTTCCCCGTGGATTTCGTTGTGCTTGACATGGAAGAAGATGAGAATATTCCGCTCATTCTTGGCCGACCTTTCTTAGCTACTGGTAGGGCTAAGATTGATGTCGACAAGGGTCATCTCATCCTTCGTGTTGGTAAGGAAAAAGTAAGATTCTCTGTTTTCAATCCCATGTTAGAGACTAACCATGTTGATGACTTTGTCTGTGATATGATCAAAAGTGTTCCAAAGGTTCAAGAAGAGACCCCCAAGGTGGAAAAGAAAGATGACGAGCTCCCTTCGACTCTCATAAAGCTTGTGAGTGGTAACAAGTATGGGGGGTCAAAGTACGAGAATCTCCATGCACATATGGTGAAGTTTTCCCTAGCATGTTCACTTGGCAAGAAAGAAGGGATGAGTGATGATGATTTGAAAATCAAACTTTTTCCCCACTCCTTGACCAAGGGAGCAAGAGCATGGTTTGATGAGCAACAAGGAATAACCTCATGGGAGGATTTGTTTCGAAGGTTTTGTGCAAGGTTCTTGCCTTGCGATTGTGGTAAGTCATTCGGAAGTAAGGAATTTCCTTCCTAACATCAAAGGAAGGAGAGTCTACCTTGGACTATAATAAAGGGCTGGATGGGAGACAACCCATTGTTTTATTTTTGTTGAAAATGCTTTAGGATAGTTTTTTATTTTAAAAGAAAGGAAAAAAAAAAGAAAAAAACACACATTTTGCACTGGGCAGGGCGCTCAAGCGCCCTGGGCTGGCGCTCCAGCGCCAGCCTGCCCGTAGCTTCAAGCTAGCAGGGGCACCCAAGGCGCTCAAGCGCCCCATCCTAGCGCTTGAGCGCCCCAACACGCACACACACAGTTTTTTCATTTTTAAACACTCCTAACTCTTCATTTTCCCACTTTCTAATTTCCCTTTCTCTCTAAAACCGCCCCCTCTCTACATATACCCATTTTCTACTCTCCCCATCTCACTTACACACATGTTTGCCCACTCTCCTCTTCCCAAGTTTGCATTGCATCAAGAGCATCTCACTTGCACCCACTCACTCCAAGTTCAAGGTAAGTTCCAATTTTCCACTTCCTTCCATCTAAGTTTCATGGGTTTGCAAGTTTATGACTCTTGGGAGTTATGGGTGAGTGATTTTAAGTTTGTGCAAGTTGGGTTTGGTTTGTTTTTGCTTTTCATGGGTATTTTGTGCCAAATTTAGTAATGGGTGTGAGATTTGTGAGAGTTGGGTAGTTAGATAGAAGTAGTGTAGAGTAGCTTTGTTTTGTGCCTTCTAGGTGTTTGATAGAATGCTCCAATGAGTTTTTCTAGTCAATTTTGGGCAAGTGCTTTGTGGTTTATTTCTTCTCCTTGCTAATTTCACTAGAAAACTTGATTGGGTGCTCTTAGGGGTTCAAGTTTTAATTTTTGTACATACTTTTATTTTATTTTTTTTACTAACATGACTAATGGTTTTGTGCAGCTTGTGGTTGTGCTAACTTTTGTGCAGATGCCTGCTAAGAGAGCAAGATATCCCACAAGGGCCGCGGGGTCCTCTTCCACTTCCCAGAATTTTGACCGCTCCCATTTCCTTTCGGCAAAAAAGGAGGAATTCTATCAATCCGTCCTAGCACACAAAGGGTGTGTGAAGGAGCGAGGAGTATTTTATAGGGATGGAAGGAGAGACCCCTTCGGCATGCAAGAGGCCATGGAGACAAGGAGGTGGAAGAATTGGGTGGATCCAATTCCTATTGCTTGTGAAGTCATGGTTAGGGAATTCTATGCGAATACCTACTGTGATGATCAAGACAACAAACCGGATCCCCCCACCTTCTTGTCATGGTTTAGAGGTGATGTCATTGACTTTGGAGCGGAAAGGATTCGTAGCTTCCTTGGCCTTCTCACGGAGCATGAGGAGAATGCCATTTTCCCATGGAACAGTAGGAGTACCTTCCACTACTTGCTTTCAGATCGCTCTTCTGAGTTCTAGAGGGATTTGGAAGTAGTCGTGGTTAGGCCTGGACAACATTGGGAGAAGGATGATAGAGGTTACCCCACCTACTTGCTGAGACAAAACATGACACCGCTGGCTCGTGTGTGGGCTGAGTTTTTGCAGGATTCCTTGTTCCCTAGCTCCCACAAATCTGAAGTGAGAGCGGTGGTCCTAATTGCAATTTATTGCATTATTAGGGGCCATCCCATGGATGTGGCGAGGATCATTTCTGAGAAGATTTACTCACACTACAATGTGGGTAAGGAGAAGCCACGTCCTATTTTTCCTCACTTGATTACTGCTTTGATTCATGATGTTAGGGAGAAGGCTAGGAGACCCACATTTCCTGTGCAGCAGAGGTTGTTGGTTTCCCCCATTCTTAGCAAGGATCGGGTGCACCAACTTTTTCAAGATTGGATGTCTAGGATGCCTCAGGAGGATGAGGAAGAGGAGTGTAACGCCCCGATTTCTCGAGTGTTACACAGTAACTAATTAACCAATTTTCGTAAAGAGTTTTCGTCGATTCACTTATTAATCTTCAATTAATGACAAACCTTTCATTTTACGAAAACTCTTGAAACATAACCTTTCCAAAAACACGCGGAAGTAACCAACATCGTAAAACTTTTTAAATAACCAACTGTAAAGAGTACGAATCAAAGGCCTGAATGAAAATAAAGATTACATCAAAACTTGTTCATTCGAATTTAAGCAATAAAATTGTTTGATACCAACACTTCGGAAACTCTCAACCCCAACAGAAAACAAAAGACTCTCAACCCAAACCCTATTCCTTAGCCTCTTCCTCTTCCTCTGAAGTGTGGTCGTCCTCCGGTATTGGCACGTCACGTAGCATCAACTCCCAAGAATGTGTCATCGCCATTATCTTCACGACCATCTACCCCCCCCCCAAATAAACACATAGCAAACAAGCAGGGTCAGGTCCAACAAAAGAATGATAATGACAAAATCGACAACAACATATATAATATAAGTACATTATATGTCTTTTATGGGAAAGAGTCAGTTACTAACGGAATCTCACTTCACACAACCCACCAAAACTTCCATGGCCATCTTCGTGCTTCCGCAGAGGCACGGTTATCACGGTGACCGCAGTCAACCAAATCACGTGGAGCCGCAATGATCCACAAAAGTTCACGGTGACCGCAGTCAACCAAATCACGTGAAGCCACACCGGCCCACAAGGTTCACGGGAGACCGCAGTCAACCCAAATAACTCCCTCGCGTGCAAGGTACCATCGTTCTCATGGACCATAGTCTACCTGACCTATGTCCAAATTATTCACATTTACTTGCAAGCGAGTTTATTACACTTTTCTCTTTGTTAAGTCTCTAAAGTCAATCCTAGAGTCTTATCATACTCTTTATACAACAACCTTCACAACACAACATTCACGGGTTACAAGGGAATTACGGCTAGGTGAGCGACCCTTGAACCATTAACTGAGAAAATAAATATAATCCACGTAAAGGAACACAAGAACATTCACTCATGCATAATATATCATCGCAACTTCAACATATTGACAGCAGAAACAACTTTCACAAAAATAGAGCCACAGAATGCATCTTTCAACCAAAAATCACGTATGATACCTTTCTAGAAAGCTATTTTAAATATCTACAACTCTCTAGTTACACACTTGTTCATTTGAGTCCCATAATTAGGTGATATTAGGCCTTAAAGCTAACGGTCCGGAACAGGAAAAACAGCAGGTGTGACAGTTACTAAACACGACCCCCAGATCACATTACTAAACCAAAAACTATGTTTTTTTATATGTCTGGAAAGATATTTCGAAAATCTACAACTTTCATTTTAATCACTTTTTCATTTGATGACCATAAACAGGTAAAAAGGGGCTCTGAAGTCCGCTGTCCAGTACAGGAAACTGGCAGCGAAACTCCCATGGCTCTATGGTTTTCAAAAATAATTTTCCTTCCTTCCCCTTTGATCATGGCAATCTTGGTACAGCCCCAACAACCCAAATATCCACTCAAAATTTCAGAACCAAACATTTAGCAAGGATCATGTTATAACAAGTGCAAAATAGCACAAAACTTAACAAATACCATGGCAACTCGCATAAAATCATAGATTCAGATCATAAACAACGTTTGAGGATCATATTCATGGCTATTCAAGAGAAAAATTCCAGCAAGCAAGCATGTACAGGAAATCATGCAAAAACAGTCCAAAACTCAAGTTGTTTCTCATGGCAATTCATGGCATATTCCCTAAAGAACCTACCCATTCCTAGAACCAGCCCTTACCTCGGGTTCTTGGTCTGAAAAGGAGAAAAGATTGCAGGTTCAGAGCTCAGTAGCTTGCTGTCCTCGTCCCTCTCTCTCTCTCTCGCGCGCGCACAAGGTGGCGGTGATGGCTTGGTCGGCGGCGGCTAAGGGTGCAAGGGGTGGTTCTCTCACTCTTTTCTCTTCTGTTTTCTTACGTAAAGAGTGCTCTAGTTTTCTGTTTCTGATATGGAGAAAAGAAACAAGTTTCCCCCCTTTACCCCTCTTGAACCCGCAACATACACAACCTAGTGGGCTAGGGTTTCAATATTCTTTTCAAGCCCGAACCCTTGGCCCATCAGTTTAGTTCTTAATCTGGTCTAAACTCAATTAAAACCCAAGTCCTTCTATGTAAAAACAGAAGCAAAATCGGAATTAAAATAAAAACTCCTCATCTAGTTCGCTGGTACTGTACAGCCCGACCTTTGCTCATTAAAACAGGGATATCTGGAGCTACAGATATCGGATTTACACGAAACCACAACGAGAATTTTCGTAACTTAAAGGGCTACAACTCTCATGAAGGAAGTTTTCCCAAATGAAGTCGTTAAGACCCTCTACAAATTCGCACAAGTTGACAGTTCTAATCTGCCAGTTATCAAACATTAGCTAAAACTTCAATTTTATTCAAACTTCCATAAAATTGTTCCAAATTGAACTTAGGGCCTTACAAGGAGGATCCGAAAGAGCCAGCGGAAGAGGAAGAAGAAGAAGAGGAGATTAATGAAGTGGTGAATGAGGTTGTTACTCCACCTCATGCTGGTCCTTCACCGGCTTGGATGGAGGCCGCTTTCGGGTGGATGTTTTTGAGGCAAGATCGCCTTCACCGGGATCTTGATCTCCACTGGAGGGGAGGAAGCACCTCAGATCCTGGATACCAAGGCCCAATGGATTTCAATACATTGGAGCAGGGGATGATCGACTTGAGCTTCATGCATGATGCTGGCGTTCATCCGGATCATGGTGATGGAAGGGGCGATCATGGTCCCATGGAGTGATTTTAATGAGGTAATTCTATCCTAGTTTAGGTCATGCATGTTTAACATATTTTTCATTTGTAGATTTTGTTTTCTTTTTATCATGCATTGTTTAGTAATTGTTTTTATTTTTGTTTTTGGGTCTTATACTTCCCTATACTCACATGTTTTTGCCTGCTAGTTGTGCTTCCCTACTTGTGTCGGTTTTGGAAAATTTGTTTCTTGTGGATACTCATGTTGTTTTGGGGATGAGTGATTGTATGTTGGGGAAGAGAGGAGGAGACTTCGGTCTTCCGAGTGTTTCTTTAGAAAGGAGTTGGTTTGAGTCCATAAGGGTCTACCTTTGACCCTTCACCTTAAAATTTTCCTGGAGGATCCTGACTCACTGGCAATTCTTGGTTCTGTATTGATTTCACACTTTGCATGCTTTGTGATACTTGCACTATTCATGAGACTAATAGGTTTTTGAACCTCAGAGTTTTTCTTGGCTTGAATATTTGTCCCTAGTTGTCCCTTTTGAGCCTATTGGAGATTTCTTCGTGAACTAAATGATTGGGACGGATGTTTGGTTGGAATATTGGGGAGTGATGGTTCTTGGTATGTTAGTGTGGAGCTGAAAAATTATGGAATAGTCTCTTGCCCCCAAAAAGAAAAAAAAAAGTTTGAAAAAAAAAGAAAAAGAACTCCTAAACAAATTGGAGTTGAAAAAAAAAAAGGAAAAATTGAAAGAGGGTGCAAGAGACTTGTGCAAAAAAGGTTTGTTGTTAGAAGCTCCGGGGTTGTTAAAAGAGGACCACACTCAACGTGCTTTGAAGCCTAGATTTTCCTTAGGGACCAACCACCATCATGTTTTACCAAGCCAACATTCCAGCCCTTTGAAACTCTCTTTGAAATTCTGCATGTTTGATCTTTGTTGCTATTAAGTGAATGACATTCAGGACCTATGAACTTGCTTGTGTGCTCAGTGCACTAAATTATATCTCATCCTAGGATTTTAGATCTATATGCTTCTCATGATGGACTCTATACTCTTCTCTTTTCAAAAAGTTGCATGAGGTGGGTTGTTGGATCTTTTCTTTTGGAATCAGCTGTAATTACTCTTTCCCCTAGTTTTGTGGTTAGTATCATTTGCTTAGGAACTTGTTTAGGAGCATTTCTTGCGCTTGAGGGCAAGCGAGTGTTTTCTACGCTCGAGGGCGAGCTGTCGTTGAGTATAGTGGTGTGATGACCCTATGTTGGTAGTGGTTTTAGGGTCATTTCTTTGAGTGTTTTGAGTCTTTTTTCTTTGTCTCATGTAGTGTTTCATGCATTCTCATGCATTTTTGTGTTTATTTGAGTTTGAGACAAGTTTTAGAAATTTTATGGTTTTATGAGGGTTGTTTTTGCATTTTTATAGAGTTTAGGACTTGCATGAGTTTTACCATGATTTTGTGGGGACTAAGGTGGTTAAAAACCCTTTGAATTTCTTGATTTTACTCATTGTCTTGGTCCTTTAGTGCTGCAGCAGGTAACTTATGGAAAAGGAAGGCCAAGATGCAAAGGAATTGAAGAAAGCATTCAAAGGGGGGTTACAAAAACCTGAAAAGTCACCAAGTTCGTGAAGCTGGCGCTCAAGCGCCCTCACCTGGCGCTCCAGCGCCAGCACTCCAGAAGCTAGAGCCTTGCATCTGCCACATGGGCGCTCAAGCGCCGCAAGGCAGCGCTTGAGCTCCCCAGCTCGACTTTTTTGCCTATAAATAAGGCTTTAGGCCATTTTGTTCATAACTTCTGATTTTTACTTAGATTTTTACCAAGTATTGAAGCTTAGGAAGTGCTTTTGGGGCTTGTGAGTGGCTTCCACCTTGTATTTTCCAGGTTTTCTTTACACTTTTTGTATGGATTCACTAGCCATGAGTGGCTAGTACTTTCTTTTGCTTTGGGTTCAATGTGATTTCATGAATTTCTAGACTTAATTCCTATCTCTATGCTCTTGTTCTTGAATCTAGCTTATATTTCAATTCTTTTATGCATGATAAGCTTGGGCGCACCTTTGCTTAAGGCTAAATTGCAATCATATTGGAAGATTGTTGTAATTTGGGGACTTGGGTTGGAATTGACCTCTCTTTGCTTGCTTCTAGGAATAGAGTGAGGGATTGGTTTTGTTGGCCTGAAAATTGCATGCTTATAAACCTCATATAAATGACTAAGTACACAAGGAATTGGGCTTAGCTTTTAGTATGAGAGAATTACTCATGTGAGGAATCAATGAGTGAATATCTAGGCTATAACTATAAGGGAATGATTCAAGGTTTCAATTGCATAGGGTAGGTTGTCTAGGAAGTATTGGATGAACATTAACCCAGAGCATTTTCATCAATTGATATTTTCATTTTCTTTACTATTGCTTATTTTGCAAACTCTTGTCACAAACAAACAAATCCAAGAACTGAATTTTATTTGCTTTCAAACTCACAAGCTTTGATCTTAAACCACAATTCTCACTCACGGTCCCTGTGGATTCGATATTAAAACCCGGAGATATCTGTGCACTTGCAGATTGACCCAACATAAATCCCTCAAGCTAATCCAGTCCACCCGTTAAGGTGATTTCTTCCTTCTTAGAATGAAGGCAATCCACTAATCAGAGTTTGTTACAACTGCACTTGCAACCTGCAAAGTGACTAACCATACAATGACTTAGCTATCACTAAGATTCACTCTCTTAGTCTTCTCAAGGATCTGACCAACCTTGGTCTCCTTAAGGAAAAACAAACAACTATTTGAAGGTTTGGGTTTACAAAGAAATGCTTCTCAGAAAGCTAATAGTAGTCACAATTAGTACAATATGAAGAAAGATTGCTTAAGAGAATATTAGAATTTCGCGTGAGCTTCAACAAGGTTTCTTAGGCGGCATCTTTCGTCTTCAGCCTCTTTATATACTCCAAGGATTAAGGTTTGGAAGTTTGCATGGAATGCTACCGTTGGAGGGCAAATCTGGGTTTTCCAGGTTCTGCTGTGGCTGAATAAGTTAGGTAAGGTCGTCAGGAATAGTACAATTGGGTTTGTACTTTGGATAGTGACATGACCTTTATCCTAGTTGACTTCTGATCAGAGCGACGCTTCATGTTGGAACTTGTGAAGCTTGGTGATCAGAGTCAGAGGGAAGCTTGGATCCTCTGACCTTTGTACCTTCTGCTTCTGGACTCAGACGAGAAGTACTTGGTCTTCAGAGCCAGCTTACTCTTGGACTTCAGAATCTTCACTACTCAGCTTCTAGACCTTTAGAGCTTCTGGACCTTCAGAGCTTCTGATCCTTCAGAGCTTCTGGTCTTTAGAACTTCTGGTCTTCAGAACTTCAAGTGAACTGAATCCATATCAGAGCTTTACTATCTTCAGATCTTCTGAAGCTTAATCTACTGTTCAGATTGAACATAGTGAGTGCGAAAGCGTTACGGAGGTTAATCTTTGAGCATAGTACTTCTGAATTATATGTAATCAGACAAGAGTCAGAGTCTGTCATTAAAACACTCAGAAAACAACGTTAGAGTACCATAATTGTTCATACACAATAGTTAACATGTAATCATCAAAACATAGAGTTGTACTACTAGATCAAAACTTGATCTTACAAAATATACATATTTCCACCTATTTTTGCATAATCAGTCCTTCCGGTCACAATCACATATCCATTGTCCTTCCCAACATTATTAGCCCATTGTTTCAGGTCATCAACAGGATCAAATATTTGTTCAATGATAACATATCACTTTAAAATTAATAATCAATTCAAGCATCACTAAACAATGGGTCTCCTAAACAATAATGTCATTATGGTCTATGCAATTAATACCTGATCGGTCGACCATAAATGTGTGGTATCCACACTTATAGGCTTAACATTATCTTGTTGTTGAAGCAGCATTCCTTCATTATCTTGTTGTTGAAGCAGCATTCCTTCATTTTCATCATTATCTTGTTGTACAAGCAGCATTCCTTCATCATAGATGAATGTGCTCGTCATTCTGCCTGCATAAACCAATCTGTCACTGGTTAACAGTCCGTATAATTAACATTCGGATCCCTTCGTACATATAACCTTCATATTAATCTGAATGTTGAATATTCGGATTCATATCGAGGCAGAAAGCATGCAGTGATGGTGGTGGAAAAAAATGGTGAGAAATTTAAACATAACATGGTGTAGAAAATTTAAACAAACGTGTATATATATACCAGAATATGGATGAAATAATACATACCAAGAGCAAAATGGAAGTTGGTGCTGGTTGATGAAGGTTGTTGGTGGTGGTGCAATGATGGTGGTGGGGGATTGAGAGGTAGTAAGAAAAGAGGAAAGGTGAAGGATGAAGAAGAGGGTTGGTGAGGGAGTGAGGGTGATCAGAAGTGAAATGTAATGGGGGGGTTTGGTGGTTGAGGAGTTTCCTAGGAGGCCATAATGGTGGTGAGGTAGGTGAAGTTATGGAGTAATGGTGCTGAAAAAGGTGCTAGAATATGTCAGAGGGGTCCAAAACTTGAAGATCCATATGAATCTGAATGATGAAGTTACGGATCATGTCTGCAAGATCAAGCTTCATACCCTTCGTAGCAGTTAAAAATAATTTATTTTTTCTTCCATTACAAGGGTTGATAAGTATAAAAGTAATAGATTGTACAATTATTAGGGTTGATTATAAAAGTGAAAAAGCAAAAAAAAATATGTCAAAGTGAACATAAAACTAATAACAATGAACATAAAACTCACAAATTACGAAATAGTAGTGCGAAATAGAAGTGAAAAATACAGAGTCCCCTAAAAAAGTAATAGTAAATACTAATGTCAACAAAAGCTCATACAACTAATGTTCCCTACTGTCCCCTACCCCGACGACCTCCCCTACCCCTATGGCCTCCCCTAGCTCCTACACTTCCTCCATCCCTAACTTCTGCTCGGCCAGTTGCTCGGCAACCTGCTCGGCTTCCTGCTCGGCCTCCTACTCCCACGCCTCTTCTCCCAGCAGCGTAAGCAATGCCCTGTGTTCCAGCCAAGTTGTAACACCCCGATTTCGGTGGCGTCACTTTAGTAACCAAAAGTAAACTTAATGCGGAAATACGTGAATATTTTTTTTCGATATAATAACTAAGACAAGACTGAATTAAATAAAACCCAAAAGCGAAAAGTAATAGAGCTAATATACAATATATAAACAGCCCCCGCTGTAAGTAACAACCTCGTCACGAGTAACCTCCAGAGACGGAAAGAAAAGTGTAGCGCCCGAAGGCAAAATGTACAAACCAAATCTAAAGGTAAGTGTCCGCAACACTATCCCTCAAAACTGAGAATGAGGCCCATCGGCCTGACACAAGACCTCCTAAGTCCAACCAACTCTCTGTGATTCCCGTAAAGAAACCACACAAAAAGCTATAGGTGGGAAACTACCCTGTCCCGAATGAAACAAATAATGTTCAGAGCTAAGACTCTACTCCTACACTAATCCCATCTCGAGGAGCTCACACTAACACTCAATCCTACATGCTGGCATGATCGTCGCCCGAATCTGAATCCAGAACGACCTAGTCTATGTACACCATCCGTCCTCCTCTCGCTACCGCGATACGCTCCAGTTCCCGCATCTCAACTCTTGTTCCTCCCGAAGGATGAACCATCATGAATCAGCCCGCCAAAGACATCTGACAAAGGGCGTTTGTTCGCCAAAGCACACACAGAAGACGCGAGGGTCAACTCCAAAGAATTATGTAAATAATAGCACCAATAAATATAAATAAGATAATAGCCACCTAGGCTTATAACTAGGGATAACATCCTAGGGTTGCATATTTCCACAAAGAATATAACGACTGTAAATCACAGTTAACATGCATCAAGTAGAACTAACAAGTATCAAACACACTCATCAATTATGTCAGTATGCATGTTGCATGAAATGATATGCAGGTTAACCCAGTCAACCAATATGCAATCCGGAACGGATGGACATCAACGGATCAGCCCTTCACCAGCCACGGTGGTGCCATTTCGGCCCGCGTGCC
The DNA here is from genome assembly GCF_012489685.1 of Lotus japonicus. Taxonomy (NCBI): domain Eukaryota; kingdom Viridiplantae; phylum Streptophyta; class Magnoliopsida; order Fabales; family Fabaceae; genus Lotus; species Lotus japonicus. The sequence goes on along the minus strand of NC_080045.1, from coordinate 38,834,007 downwards.
TCTTACACCACACAAAGGTAGTCAGATCAGCAGTAAACCCGTAGGTCTGCCATTTCGGTCTGCTACTAAGAGTCACCTAGCAGCGCTCTTACGCGGAAATCCTGGTCTTATAACCAATTTTGGAATCCGCCGTGGTCCGGTATCTCGCCGTGTTTAAACCACTTAATGAGTGCATGCAATGCAGTGATTAGCCAAACAACGTCTCCGACCTCACTCGACACGTCGCCACGTGTTCTAGCTAAATTAATGTCTCTAAAAGCTTACCCTAAGGTAAAGTCGATTCTGCGACAAAATACAATAATCATAAAATGAGTGCAACCACTCACGATGACTCTTCGGGTCATCAATGCTCTCACGAAGTCTCACGCTTCAATGAAGTTTCATGCTCTCACAAGGTCTCACGCCTCAGTGGAGTTCCATGCTTTCCACAAGGTCTCACGCCTCAGTGGAGTATCCCGCATTCACAAGGTCTCACGCCTCAGTGAAGCTTCATGCTGTTCACGAGGTCTCACGCCTCAGTGAAGGTCCATGCTTTCCACAAGGTCTCACGCCTCAGTGGAGTATCACGCATTCACAAGGTCTCACGCCTCAGTGAAGCTTCTCGGCTCATCCCTTGGATGGCTAACAAACTGCTCAACGAGCGAAGGAGTACCAACATACTCAGAACTTACCAAACTCCTCAACACTTGGATCCGACGACACTCCTCATTTTTCCAAAACTATGACTTGACTTCCAATGCCTTCCTTCGAGGTTGTTATCATTACTTAAAGATTTTGAGGTTATTTAAGGTCTTATGAATTTTCTTTATAAAATAGATTCCATTTCGTCTTATCGCAAGTCTTATACATTTGCAGGATCTCCCAATCCCAAGTCGCTTCCAGAGGATGTCTCGATCCACTAAAAAAAATTAAGGCCCGAACCTCGTTCGTCCTATCAAACTTTCACAAAACTCTCAAAATAAAATCGGCATGACCTGCCCGCTATTCTCACCATTCAGAATCTCAGATTCCAGTACAGAGCATATTTAAATCATCACAATCAACAACATGTCATATATCAATAAATCGCATCATAAACACTTAGCACTTAGCATATAAAGCATGCACCACACATCCTAGATTACCCACATAGCACATAGCATGTAAGTCAATCTCAAAAACATTCAGTAGATGAATCATCTACATTGTCAGCCGAAGCCTCAGAAAACATTTTCCAATCACACACAATCCAGTGCATAAACAATAAACAATGTCGAAAACATCGACCCTAAGCATTAACTAGAGATTCAGTGAGAAGCCCTCACCTGCAGATTCTCCAGGATTATCTTCTAACTCTTCCTCACAAGCAAAGCGTTGCTCCTCAGGAAATTCCTCAAAAGTTCCTTTAATGGGTATTTAAGGCTAAAATTGATTCCGGCGGAATTCCGGCGACATAACGGAAAATCTAATCCGGCAGAAGTGATCTTGGGCACATATAGAAGAGGTTTAGAATCAGAAATGAAAGATTCAGGATAGTTTTGCAAAAACCCATAAACTATCCACTCAGAAAACTCTACAGAAAAGCTATGGAAAAAGCGATCAGAGGTAAGGATTAGCGACTATACCTCGAAACCTTGAAGCAGCAACTAATTAATCAACGATCAAGCAAGGATTGAACAAAATCTTCTTCTCCTCCTCTCCTCTCAAACTCGCGGCCTCCTTGGATGAAATGGGTAAGATATTTGTTTTTTTCTCATTTCTTGGCTATATATAGAGGTTGGCGAAACGCGGTAAAATGAAAGTTTCGCGAATCTGATTTTTCCGGCGTCATTCTCCGTGAATTCTAAGATAGGTTTTGGCGAAAGAATTCCAAAACTAAAATGAGGTCTCTTTGTATTTTTGGCAACTAAAGCATAGTCGGTATAAAACTATTTTACCCGATAAGTTGTTTTTTGCATCGAATGTCGGAATAGAAAACTTCCTTCGGAAGAAAGATTGAAATCATCAAGAGAAATGGGTGTACGTGTGTAGAATATTCATTTGAAACTCTGAATAGAAAAAGTCTTCATTGTCGAGAAATTCTAGGGTTTTGAAATACCAGGGATTCGGTTTCGGCAAACTTCCGATGATTGGAATCGGACGTTCGTAGATCCTAGAGTTTCGCCTCGAAACGATTGTGATATATGGAAAAAGAGAAGTTCTAACATTTCTCTGAAGATTTTTGGAATTAACTTCCGTCGTGCCTAAAAGTGAAAATTAGCTATATACTAGGGTTTCTGACCTAGGTTTAAGCGTGTAACGATCGTGCTATAACTTTTATCGATCATAATGCAATCCTTGAACTTTTCCTGAACTTTCTCCTTCATAAATATATTTCATTTAATAAACTTTCGTTCAGGTTTCCCTTCGCATTACATCAACCCTAATCGTGAATGGAAATCTCTTCCACTGATCCTAAGCTTAAAATCTTGGGTCTTACACAAGTCCTGGGAGATGCGGAGTGCTCTCTTAGTTAAAGCGCGAGCCTGTGTGCCTGGCGGCAAAGCATCATCCACCTCAAGTGACAGCTCTAGGACTTCTAAACCCCTACGCAAAGCAGCCTGAAAGTAAATCAAAAAATGATGTTAGTAAATCACATACAGAAAACCACAAGTGCATAAAGAAAATAGAATTAAAACTTACCACGACACTGAGATCAATCCTCCTCTCATCCGGTATGATGAAACGATGAGACACTCTGCCGTACCAATCCATGTAATCCCCCACTTACTCTCCCTCCTCTATAGCAGGGATGCCCTCAAGGACCAAGTACTACACATAGTCTGCGAATGCCGCATTAACTACCTCAGCTACGGGAGATCTATCCATCTCACTAGGGTGGCGCGGGATCGTCTGTATATACCCAAACTGTCGCATGACCCGCTCCGAAAGATGAGGTCGCACAGCAGGGGGATAGGGACACTGAATGTAGCCTGAGAACAAAGCCTTCTCATCCCGCTGTCGCCATTCCCTGTGAGCCTCGTATGGAGTCCAAATGACGTCGTCTGCCGTCAACTCATCAAGTAGTACTCGACTCTCGGCCATCCTAGCATGCCCCATCCGTGACTCCATCCACCTACAAGCTCTGGGGTGGTCCTCTGTGTAAGCCGGGTTCGCATACCAGCGAACAAGCCTGTCTGGGAAGTGCTCGAAGACCCAGGCCAACAATAGGGACGTGTAACCGCCCATCTGTTTGACCCCGCTACGCGAGGACTGTCCAAGCTGGTCGTACAACGTGGCAAGGGCAATGGCGCCCCACGCAAACTCGGACACCTGCTCAAGATGTTGTAGCTTGTCGATCCAACGGGCGGAGAATGAGTGCCCCCCACTCTTGTCGACAAACAAAATCGCGCCAACAAGATGCATTAGGTACATCCTGGTTGCATGCTCGTACCGCCCCTCTACATTACAATCTAATAACCAATTATCATTAAGTAAACATAAATAATAGTTGGAAAAAGTTTAGATAATGAATGAAACAAACCTATAACAGCTGTCGGGTAAAGTTCCCGCAAGAAGCTGAACCTCATAGTCAGACCCCTCTTGTCATCAAACTCAGCCAGGTACAAATCTGCCTCCCCCACCCCAACAGCAAAGCGCAGGTCTCTGCCACATCATATCCCGAGGCCACTCTTGGAGTGTAGAATCTCCCACCAACCGGGATGTGAAGAAGAGCGGAGACGTCGTCGAGGGTGACAGTCATCTCCCCGAATGGCATGTGGAAACTACTAGTCTCCTCATGCCACCTCTCCACAAGGGCCGATATAAGCCCTGGGTCCGTCTCTGCATAGCTGCACCTGGCAGAGGATACAGTCCGCTCCTCTGCGCAATCAAACGGACCTCCTTGTAATCGTCCCCCTCGCACGTCATCAGCCCCAGCATTGTACCAGCAGTGGCTAGTCTCAAATCACCTCGGTCCACATAACGATGGGCAGTGGTGTAAGATCAAGTTTTGATCTAGTAGTACAACTCTATGTTTTGATGATTACATGTTAACTATTATGTATGAACAATTATGGTACTCTAACGTTGTTTTCTGAGTGTTCTAATGACCGGCCATGACTCTGGTCTTATTTCACATAATTCAGAAGCACAATGCTCAAAGAGTAACCTCCGCAACGCTTTCACACTTACTATGTTCAATCTGAACAGTAGATTAAGCTTCAGAAGATATGAAGATTATAAAGCTCTGATATGGATTCAGCTCACTAGAAGCTCTGAAGGATCAGAAGCTCTGAAGGATCAGAAGCTCTGAAGGTCCAGTAGCTGAGTAGTGAAGATTCTGAAGTCCAAGAGTAAGCTGGCTTTGAAGACCAAGTACTTCTCCTCTGAGTCCAGAAGCAGAAGGTACAAAGGTCAGAGGATCCAAGCTTCCTTCTGACTCTGATCACCAAGCTTCACAAGTTCTAATATGAAGCATCACTCTGATCAGAAGTCAACTAGGATAAAGGTCATGTCACTATCCAACGTACAAAAGCAATTGTACCATTCTTGACGACCTTACCTAACTTATTCAGCCACAGTAGAGCCTGGAAAACCCAGATTTGCCCTCCAACGGTAGCATTCCATGCAAACTTCCAAACCTAATTCCTTGGAGTATATAAAGAGGCTGAAGATGAAATATGTCGTTTGAAGAAGAAACTTTGTTGAAGCTCACGCGAAAATCAAATATTCTCTCAAAGCAATCTTTCTTCACATTGTACTAATTGTGTTTACTATTAGCTTTCTAAGAAGCATTTCTTTGTAAACCCAAACTTTCAAACAGTTGTTTGATTTTCCTCAAGGAGACCAAGGTTGGTCGGATCCTTCAGAAGACTAAGAGAGTGAATCTTAGTGATAGCTAAGTCAGTGTATTGTTAGTCACTTTGCATGTAGCAAGTGCAGTTGTAACAAACTCTGATTAGTGGATTGCCTTCATTCTAAGAAAGAAGAAATCACCTTAACGGGTGGACTGGATTAGCTTGAGGGATTTATCAAGTGAACCAGGATAAAATCATTGTGTGCTTTCCTTAACTCTTATCTTACCACTTTTATCTTTGGTGTTTGAAGAGATTTGTTTAAATCTCAAGTGGGTCGAGTTTTAGATTTAAAACGCTATTCAACCCCCCCCCCCCTTCTATCGTTTTTCATACCTTCAAGTGGTGCCTAGTAGGGCATGCCACGTCCACGACGCTATGTGATCCGGGTAATGCCGCAGGAGTGACAACTCAACCGGCCCACCAGGAAACTGTGGATCTCCCTGGAGCGGCGGCCTCCTCGGATCCTCTACCTCTACAGCCTCAGCCTCAGACTCAGACTCCGACTCCAATGGCTCCTCGACTGCAGCACGATCAGGTCGAGAGGTGGAAGGCTCAGCAGTATCGTGGTCAGAAACCTCGGGGAGCGGCTGAGCAGGAACCTCAGGAGCAGGCACCTCAGGAGTCGCCTGAGCAGGAACCTCAAGAATAGGCTGAGGTGTCGGCTGAGCAGGCTGCGCAGGAACCTCCGGAGCAGGCACCTCAGGAGTCACCTAAGCTGGAACCTCAGGCGTCGCCACAACAAGAACCTTAGGCGTTGACACAGCAGGAACATCAGGAGTCGACTGAGCAGGAACCTCAGTGGTCGCCTTCCGAGCCCCCTTCCGAGGTGCCTTCCGAGCACTTGACACATCCTTATCATGATCACCTCGCCTATGAGAAGCGTGGAGATATGCCTGACGATCGGCCAGCTCTTGAGACGATACCCTCTTGAGCTTCTTTGTCCTCGCCATAATCTATCAAGAGAAATAAGGAAAATCAGTAATATGTAAACCATTGTATCAAATGAGCATGGTTTGGAAAACATAGTTGAAATAGAATAGTAAAACTACTAACTAACTAAGCATAACAGATTAATAATCAATGAGCAAGGGTAAAGAATAAAAAGCATGAAACAAAGTGTGCAGCAGCAGCATATCATCAATGGACAACATATTAGGCATACACATTGACAAATCAAATGAATAAAAAGCCAAATGGTGACAAAACCTGAGAGACTGACTCATGAATATGCAAAGTAACTTTGTGAAACAATGAAACATATAATTAATCCAAATTCAAAGAACTACAAAAACATCAAACACACATTAGCAGCAGCAGCATATCATCAAAATTATCAGCAAATTCCATCTACAAAATAAGTACTTACTTTCAATAGAAGGAAAACAATGCAGAAAAGCTCATCCTTGAGTTCAGTGAATCAGTGAATTACTTTCAATAGGACACACACACACACACAATAATATCTCTGAATCAGTGAATAAGAACTTGTTTTCACATGAATTACCAGGATATCTCACATGAATTAGTCCTTTTTTCTCCTTTACAGAATTGTGTTTAGAAGATGCAAAATAATTAAATCTCATACACAGATAAAAAAAGAGCATAACATGTTGCTACAAATGAATTAAAAGCTCATACAAATGAATTAAGAACTTGTTTTCCTTTTCTTCTAGAAATCTGTATATACCCAAACAGATCATTCATGACAGAGAACTAAAGAGCATAACATGTTGACCATAATTAGAAACAACTTGTTGAACATAATTAGAAAACTAAGAACAAGCAAGCAGAAACAACTTGTTGAACATAATAGTGTGCTAACAGGATACAAAGGCACAGAATCACTACTAAGAACAAGCAAGCAGAAACAACTTGTTGAACATAATTAGAAAACTAACTCTGGCAAAAGCAAAGTGTGCAGATTAACCTACATAGGGTTTAACTAACTCTAACATGATGATCCATCTATTTAACTAACTAACTAACTAAGCATCAAATACCAAATCAGATTTAGCTTCAAATCATAATACCAAAGCATAATACTCTTTTAGCTTCAAATCATAATACCACAGCATCAATTTCATAATACTATTCAAGGCCATTCCGAATCTTGAAGACCTGAACAATTCCAAATCTTCAAGATTCAGAGTACAAACATACCAAATTCGCACCTCAGAACCCCAACAACCCCAAAACCCTGAATTCATCAAACTCATACCCTAATTTCCCCCTAATTTCATGAAACATCAACGGGAATCCCAACATCAACTCATAATTCACCGGATTTCATGAAACATCAACGGTTCAAATAGTAATCATCAAATAAACCCTAAAATTGAAACTAGTTGGAAGGAACCCTAATCTCAGAAGGGAATCGAATTACCTCAGTCGCTTTTGGTCGCGATTCTTAGTCGCTTGAGGGTCGCTTTTGGTGGCTTCTGGGTCGCGAGTCTTGAGAGCTCTGAGTGTTGAAGTTTTGTTCATAACCGAAAGTGAATCTGAATTGATTATTAAGTTCTAATATTAATACAATCCGAAAGTTGAACATGCGTATCAATCCGAATGTTCAACCTCTGGAGTAAAACACGAAGGGACAATTTTAATTTTTGCCCACTTTTAAGTGGGGTGGCAAATCTAATGCATGGGGTGGGAAATCTAATTCCCCTCAAATCACTCAAATGTAATTTGCTGAGATAGGGTTTTAAACCTTAAAGAGGTTGCAAAACCCAAGGTGTATGTTTTTCCTTTCTTTTGGTTGATGCTTCCATCCTCTTCCTCCTTCGATTCTCCAGCGCCAAAAATCAAAGAAGCTCTTGCAAAACCAAAACCGTTTCTACTGCGTGAAACTCAAAAAGGTTTAATTTTTCTCCATCCAATTCAAATTGTTGATTCTATTCTACGTGATTTCGGTTTTATTGAACCCTTGAGCACATATGCTTCTGTTTCAGGGAACCCCTTTTGATTTTTTGGGTTCACTGGTTCAGTTCAAGTTCAATGGGTCCTCGACAATGTCAAGTTTGCAACCTAGTTCAGTCCAAATACAAGTGCGCTTCATGTTATTTACCTTAGTATGTAAAACCCAGATGTTCCTTCCTTGATTCTGTTGTTGTTTGATTTCCTGAAAGTTTTTTGTGCTCTCATTTGATGTTGTTTCTTCTTCATGTAGTTGTTCTCTGGTTTGCTTCAAGAAGCACAAAGGTATGATGCCCTTTAGTGCATTTTCTCCTCAAGTTATTTGATTGCTTGATAAGTGTTTGATGTAATGCCTGTGAAAGGTGGATGTGCTGGGTTTCTCAATTAAGGGTTTACACCATAGAGCGATGGTTCTATAATCGTTGACCTATGTTGAATTGATCAGACTTACTTGTTTTGCAGAATCTCCATGTGTCAAGCCACCGTCTTCAGAAGTCAAAACATGTAAGAGTTTAATTCACCTCCATAATTACTTCTGTGAAGTAGTCTGCATAATGGTAAATTTTCATTGACATCCCTCCCATGGAGGATATGAGAATTTGTGGGTTTATATAGATGAGCACAAGTCATTTCATCACACCATTTAACATCAGGATTCTCTTGCCTCCTAAGCCCTATCTGCCTTATTGATTTTTCACATGCAGAAGTTAAGGGCATTTTCTTGCTAGAAAGGTCATGCAATGCTATGCGTAGGGATTAGGGAACTCACTATAGGTCTATACTAAGGAACCCTTATCTTCTGTTTTCAAGTGGCTGATTCCACCACAACCTTAGCTTTCATCAGCAATAATATTGCTTCAAAATTTATGTTTTACATTTGGCTGAAACTTGAGTGACATATATGCTCCTTGTAGATATCTGCCGTTTTGCAGTTTGCACTTTGTCCTTGTAGTTGTAGTTTTTCTGCCAATTTTCTTAAAAAAAAAAAAAAAACTTGTGATGTGCTATTGGAAGCATGCTGTACTTTGCTGTCAAACTGAAGCAATCAAGTGAATCAACTATGTTTTAATTTTGATCTAAACTTTAGGTTTTTGGCAACTAGTTTCCATGCAAATAGTTTATTGCGCTTAAGCACTTTTTGTGATCTCATCTGATATTATCTTTCACTATTTTTCATCAGCTGCTGCTTTGGAATCACCTGTAAAAAAGCCAATAGTCATTGATGAACCAATTGAAGTGTTGCAAAAATTCCAACTGGAGGCTATAGGTATTTTTGTTTGTTTATAAGAATGTAACCATGCCCGAGATGCAGCGTTAAAGTACTGAAATTCCAGTAGTAAAACCCGAGTAATGATATATACACACCTCATTTTTTAAACACTTCATTTCCACCTCTTTTTATTTCTATCTCTCTCATCTTATCATCTATCACATCTCATATTTTCTCTCTCTTACTTTTTCTTTTCTTCCTATCTCTCTCACCATTCCACCTCTCCACCTCAAAAGAGAAGTGTGAATGAAACATTATCCGTAAAACCCTGATTGGTTAATGTTTGTCTTTTGCAGCCTCTTCCAGTGAGATTCGCGATGCTTTGAATGATCAAGCGCTTCAAGAACTAATTTGCCGCATTGATTGTTCCCCAAATGCAGAGAATGTAAGACAAATGAAGCTTTCTTATTTCTCACTTTCACTTGTGATAAAATTTCACAATTTTTGCCTAGAAATCACAATCTGATATTTATAATTTACTACTCCTTATTGTACTAGTTTTAATACTCAATCCGCAAAAACTTGAAGAGATTATTCCTTTAAAATTGGTGTTGCTATGATTAGGAATTTGATAAAGCTATGGCGGAGGAGGCATTTCGCTTGTTCACAGACAAGGTCACCATTTACTGATTCTTATGTGCTTTCTCCGACATTGCATGTGAAGCCTTTATAGGGTTGTCACATTGGTTAAGCTCAAGTAGTTAAGTACCTTAAACCTTGCTCTTACTTCGTATTTTATTTTTTTCCATTGGATTCCAGATTTTATCAACCATCAACCCCTAACTGCAAGCACACGCCGCGGAAAGCAAAATTTGTGGAAGAAAGTTAAATATGAAAGGAACAACAGATAGAACCGCTAAAGTCTGCAGGTTTAGTTTAATAGATATATTTATTTTTCTGCTGTACAGCTCAACCCCATTATTCAGCTTTTTATGTGTAAGAAACTCTATCTTCATTGAGCTAGTGTAGTGTATGGGCCAAAGATTGATCTTGATACACTTAGATTTTGATGGTATAATATAATCCTCAAATCTGTGAGTGTTGTCCTTTGCTCTATGGAATTTTAGCTTTACATAAATCCCAATTTAACTGGACGACAAGTCGTGGTGTTTGTGTTGACAATGAGGCATGATAAGTGAACCAACTTTGTTATTCAATTATTGGACATGATGAAAAAGATGAAAAATGAGTAGATTCAATTATTTCGACAGTTAATGGATTTTTTTTAGAGAATTATAAAGCTTTAGTTGATTAGATATTCAACAGTTGAATCATTGACTATGAACTTCCACCTCAACATGATCTATTAATGCCCTCTTGTGAAGCTGCTGTCATAACCCAATCCCATGTCAGTATATCTCACTTTAACCACTGACCAAGCGTTAGAAGTTATGTTGAAAGCGTTTGATTTGCAAAATCAACTTGTTTCATGAAGTAGCATTAGAAGCTTGTTATGATTTTGTCATTTCTGTAGTTTAATTGATCCAACGTGTAGGAAATTTCTAGGAAGCACTTGTACTTTATAACAGCCATTGTATGAGGCATCCTTTTGCTTTTGATTGGCAATATAAATAAAATTATACTAATTTATACATGGACATTTTACTTACTATATTTTATTTTAACCAAATTCTGTCGGGTAACTCTTTTAAGTTTATAATTTACTTCATTTACGAACTATATTTGCATGAGTGATGAAAATATAAAATTGTTACTATCTCTTTAAATAATCATCACAAAGAGCAGTAACATGAGCTTGAAGCAATTTTAAGACTGAAAATAAAGCAACTCCCACGATTGAGGTAGACTGTATAAAGAACTATACTTCCCGTAACAAATCATCTATAAATATAGAATGAAGTTTATTTTTGTGGATGGTTGGGGTTTTTGTATTTGTTATCCTCACCCTCCTATACTCAAACTTAGCCTCTTCCTTCTTTATTATTATTACTATATTTGGACTTCCAAAAAAAAAAGTTTAAGTTGGAAGAAAAGGTACAGAAAGGGGACAAAAATACTATAAGGGTAACAATAATTTACATGTTAGTCGTGTATAGATTAGCTTGCTATTGAGAACTCCGCAAAAAAGTTAGTTCTCATACATTACACCACCATGGCAGCAAGGATAAAACTGCTGGAAAATATAACTTGCAGTGTATGCAAGTAAGTTGTTAATGGTAGTCGTCCTTCTTTAGAGCAAGAATACTAAAATGACTTGGAAGCCACTATCGTGTGAGTCTGGAACCAGTGATAAAATGGCAAACAACACCATCTAATTTGTCAGCGGTTGTTTGTAGATTTCAACAGATCATGTTTCTTCTGAAAAAATTGAAATACAAATAGTTATGTTTACAACATACAGGCCGCGAGATTAACTAGAGTTATCTAACATTTCGGAGTTTTCCGCGTAATATTCTTGAATTGTGATTGTGTTCCTGTTATACTATATATATATATCAGGAGCGCAAATGGCAATTTACCTGATTGATGCTTTTCTGGATTCTCTTGGCCCCTACTGGTACTTGGCTTATTGACATTCAGTTGATTCATTGCCTGATTTCACATATCAATGAAGTTACAAAAATATCAGAGCATGTGGCTTGGAAACCAGCAGAGTTTCCCCGCTGCCTTATCATCTCAAAAATGGACAAGGGTACTAGCTACCATGATGCAACATACTACCTCAAAGTCAAATAAAAACAAAGACTCAGAAATAAAAGTAAGGACAAAATTACCTGCATTAACTGTATCTGTACCTGATGGGAACCAAGGTATTGTTGAAAAGGATCTGTGAAGTTTGGGAAGCGTGATTGATCTGGAGGCAGTGTAGCAAATGAGTTAAGCACATGATCAGACTGATTTGGTGGTTGCTGCATTCCGGACGAATCAGGTGCAGCAGGAACATGGGGGATATTTTGGAAAGGAGGCACAGGGAACCTTGGTCCCAAATGAGCAGCTGCTGCTGCTGTTGCTGGCATAGCTGAATTGGCGGTTAACATGTTTGGAAATGGCATTATTGGCCTGTTCATTCCCATTCCCATTTCCATGCCCATTCCCATTCCCATCCCCATTCCCATTCCCATTGGTGGCATATACTGTTGCACTCCAGGAAACATCATAGGCACCATTCCACATCCCATGGACATCATCTGCATAAATCAATTTCACCCTCTTCTTGTCACCAATATGCAAATTTCAGGTATGAAGACATGAAGAAAGAATTTACCTGCACTTGTAACTGCAGTGACTTCAAGTATTCAATTGCTTCATCCAGCATTGAAGCTTTGTCAGACTAACAAGTTCAGAAAAGGAATCAATATTAGAAACAGCTAACAAGGTAGGAAGTAAAATCCAGAATACTCTCAATGAAAACAAAAGAAGTACTGTAAATTTAGAGAAGTCTCTTGACCTTGTTGCACCGAGGTATCAATTCTTGTAAAGCTCTCATCTTTTCATTGATTCTATCTCGACGCTTCTGCATACAAATTCAACATGAAGACTCAGAAAAACAGATGAAATTTACGGACTCGTTAATGTTATGTATGTACTGATTACAGACCCTCTCTGATAGATTATGGATCTCCGCGGCACGAGATTTCTTCGCACCACGGCCTTGTTTTTTAGCTTCCAGAGATTCAAAATCAACATCCTTTTGCAGTGAAAAAAAGACAGATCAGAATACATAGAAGCAGCATATAACAAATTTATATAGCTTGCAGAAAATGGAAAACAGAAAACACAAATTTGACATTGTTTATTAGACTATTGATCCTCTAATCTTTTCTCACAGAATTTTATTGGTTAGTTTAAAAATTATTTGAGAAAAAAAAAGAGAAACTGAATATTACTCAACTGAATGAACATGCTCACTCACCTCGCTTTGAAACTCCGATTCCTCCAGTTCCCGGCTCTTCCTCTTCCGGTCCACCACCGGTTCCTTCTGATCCGGTTCAGCACTCCCGCTAGAACCGCCAGGCGATGAAGTCACAGTCATGTCGAACGTTGCCGTCGAAGGCCCAGCTATTCCGGCAGCGCTCATGCTCCCGCGGCCGGATTCCGGCGAGCTCCTGACGGTCTCTGATAGCCTGGAAGCTGCAGCCGCCGTCACGATTGGAGTCTCGCACGAATCAAGCACAGTCAATTCCCTCGTCGCCGCCGACCGTGGCTCACCTTTCACATCGCTGTGCTTCGAGAAGTACGTGAAGTTCTGAATCCTATTCACCGCTCGCTCCGGCGGCGCACGGGCCGAGGCTTGCACGACACCGCTGTGATTCTGACCGCCGTTAGCACCCGTCAGCTGGCAGAGGATGTCGGCGCAGAAATCTCGGTGGTCGAAAACAGGATCTTCGTCTATTGAACCGTGAAGCCATGAAGCCGTTTCGTGTTCTTCCATGAACAGGTGTTGGTTGCTGTAGTTTTCCGCTCGAATCCCCCTCGTCGGAAACGGTTGCGGTGGTTTCCTTAACGGTGGCCGTTGGTTTTGGCTCTGCATCACGACCTGGCCGTTTTGCCATAACAGTTCCATGATCTCGTCGTTTTGCATGGAGGGTTTCTTTGAGATGTGTATTGGGTACTCTTCTTCGTTGTGGATTCGGATTTCGAAATCTGGAACACAGTGATTCATTTTTGCTCTGTTCAGTATCAGTGATAAGAACAAAAATTCAGATTACAGAAGAGAGGAATTGGAATAGCAAATAGCAACTGAAGATGCAAAAGAGGAGCACTTACTGTTATCAGAGCTAGCTAGTTGAGCATGGTTGTTAATGGTTGCCGGAGCAGTTGTGGTTGTTGCTTGCCTCTCGAGCAGAGCAGAGCAAAGATAAGGAGTCGAGAATAAAGGACGAAAAGGGATTTTGACGGTTTGCATCAATTCACACTCTTATTCAATATTCATTATTTCCAACCACAAGGTTAAGGTAGAGGTGATTAGCTCACATCGTCTTTAACTGTGAAGTTGTGGATTTAATTCGCACATAGTGAATAAAGTACATTTTATAATTAGTTGTTTATGTTTAGTACGAAAGTCAAGTCGGTCATCGCCTTCGATAGTGGATATTCTTAGCTAAAAATAAAATATTCATAATTTCCTTTCTCTTTTATATTTCATATTTTATTTGTTCCTTCCTTGATGTTTCCATAAAGGACACCGTCAATGATGTGCTAAAGATAAAAAGGGTCAATAATTACTTATTTAGGGTTACTGCTACTTATTTAAGTTGACCTTATGCGAGCTATTCTAGTTTAATACACTGGTATCATCTTCAAACGTAGTTCTTCTTCAATTCCTAGTATTAGTGATTAGTATTCAGTCAAGTGTTTGTTTTTAATTGCTTGGTTCGAATGTTCGATTACTGCTACAATATGCATTTGGTTATTGTGTGTGAGGTCAGGTGACCCTTAAAACCATTATATATAATTATATATATATATATATATATATATATAAACTTGGGGAACCCTAACTTACTCCCACTTGTTTTTAGAAGGAATAAGTTAGCAACCAACACCGTTTGTGTTGGAAAAAAAACCAACACTCTTTAATTAAAGCCAACTTAAATTGCAGGGTGGTTACGTAATTTCAGTTTCAATTTTTAATTAAAAAACAGAATTTCTCTCTCATCATTATCTTTCCAACTTTGATTTCCGTTCAACTTTCTCCCCTTTTCTCTCTCTTCTTCCCCCAACTTCTTTCGTAAAACTCCATCACCATCTCTCACATTTTTTTTCTCATTCTTCTCTCTCTTTCTTTTGAAAACGCAAGTATACTAACTTATTGATTTAATTGAACCAATTCCAGTTTCTCACATACAGCGTAATTCACTTCAAATACTACTTAATTGTAGTTTTCTTTTTTTCATCTCAAAATTCATGTTAACAAGCACAGAATGCCGGTCAATAAAGGAAATACATACAAGAATTCATGACCGAATGTTGTTCTTCAGATATAATCAAACAAGGTATTAGGAGAGAAATGATAATGGAGGAAGAGTGAAACGATTTCACTATGCTGAATAGAGAGAAGTAGAAGGGTTAGGGGTTAAGAGAGAGATTGTGTTTATTTTCAGATTTAAAGAAATTAAAATGCAAATTACTTTAATACCCCAAAAGTTGAGTTAGTTTGCTAATTAGAGAGTGTTGGTTTTTTTGTTCAACACAAAAGGTGTTGGTTGCTAACTTACTCCTTCTAAAAAACAAGTGGGAGTAAGTTAGCATTCCCCGTATAAACTTATCCGGAAACTAGTAACCATAAGATATGACAAATAATCAACAATAACTAAATCCAAACTGTTGTTTAGTCGTTAATTGTTTCCTCGTACATGTTTAATTAAACCTGCGTATGTCCCGGGTGCCTTTTTTACTTTCTGAGGTAGTATATAGTAGTATTAATTAATTAAGAGGAACAACTTTTTTTAAGTGGCAAACATTAATGGGAATCTTCCTCCCTGAATGCGCTAACTTAGCTATTTCTAGTTTAAAAGTTTGAAGCATGGAATTTTCAATGTTTTAGCTTTTAGAGAATGCAAACGTTATTATTTTGCATGGCAATAACCTCATAATTGAAAGTAGAAGTTTTGCTGCAAATTATTATATTTGATTATACTTTTCTTCTTTATTATCCGATTTTTAAATAAAAGATAGCCTCTGAAATCTGGTCTAACCTCTTCAGGTTGGCAAGAGTCTTCCTTTCTTTCCTTTCCAAAAGAAAAGAGCTAGCAAATCATTTCTAAGAACAAAGGCACATCTTAGTGCGAGGACAAATGAATATCATAGTCAAATTGACTTGGTATAATTTGATTCAGCTTTGTAAGAAAATTTCAGTGATCTCTTCAGCTCTATTGTTATGCCTCAAAGTCTTAAAATCTCAATTCAGCTTAGGCCTCCGGTTGTCTACTATTAATAAAGTCTATTTTATTAGCCATTATTACTCTCCCCAACACTTGGCAGTAATTCATCTTTAGGTAGAAAGAAAAGATTCCCCAATTTCCAATGACAATTCTGCAATTGGTTCATGTCATTATTTCGTACATTTCACTTGGATGGTTGGATCAAGCACATGTTCTCCTTGATGTAATGCATCTAGATGGAGTTAAAACTGATTCATCATTAATTATATGCTTCTCTCTTTAAAGCATACTGTCAAGCAAATATGGTTGCGCATGTCACATCGCTTTTGAGAGACACATGGAAGGCTGGTATCCAGCTTGACTCAAACTCTTTTGAGGCAGTTATCCAATCTAGGGTGCTCCAGGAAGATAAAAGGGGAGAACTTACATTATTTTCAAGAGATGAAAGAGGCTAAGATTCCAAAAATTTGTTAATAGAACTCTGGCGTGCAGAAACAAATTAAGCTTCGCTGATGACAAAGCTATTGCAAGAAATCAGGGAATGACAGTGTGGACTGTAGGGTTCATTATTGGAATAATGTGATCCGCTTTTTTGGATGATGAGACTAATGTAAGATGCAAAAACGACTCTAAAGAAGATGTGAAGCTTAGGCCACTCACTCAATGCACAAACTATCTATTGTATGGTCATTGGTTATGCTGCCATTAGGAACTTCTATATTATGTGTTGTATACATTTGTGACGGTTGGATTCTTCATTCAAGCTAATGAAGTTATGTCTGACTCACAAAGTTTTCCCTTTTTGTAGTTGATCATGGTTGTCTTCGTGGTTCCCAAGTCTGACAAGTTCGTCACTTTCCAATTGAAGGTTGAGCTAAAGGTCGTAAGAAAGTTATATACACAATGATTTTAGTTGTTTATAGTTGTTTTAAACTTCCTCTTATTTGTTCTTCCATTATGTTTTTTATGCAGCTATATTTGCCAGTGAATGAGCAATTTTGTGATTGGTGGAGAAAGAAGTTCGTGGATGGAAAAGTGGTGGTTAGGGACCCCGAAGGAAACTCTAAGTTAATTACGAGTGAAAAACTTGAATGAGAAGCATATTTTCTATGATGGGATTCTGGTGTTTATTAATTACTACGGTATTGGACAAGCATGCCATTGCTGATCCTGTAAGTGGTTTAACATCTCCCTGTTCAAACCATTTAATTATTTCACACACCATGGAATAGCAAGGGTCTCTCAGCTTAGTTGCACCAACTATTTGCATAAGCTCAATATTATGGCAACAAGCGCTACTTTTCATACTGTGACTGCATTTACACTTCACTTGATGGCTAGAAACTTGAAATAAAAAAAGATCAAGCTACCATTCATTAATTCATGACATATACTTGATTCCCTGACAAACATATAGGGGACATTTAAAGCATTCTCAACATGGCTATTTTGAATTTCTCAACTGACTTGATCACAGGACAAAAGAAATGACTTTAGTTTCTTTATTTTTTTAATTGGTTTGTACCTAAAGAAATTAAAAGAAGAGAAGGAAATTAGAGAAATTCAATCCCTTTGATGATTTCAGATCAAACTGCGATGTTGTGTTTTTTTAAACTTACACATTATTCATTAGCTCATTAATAATCTTTATTATGCTTGCATTATTTTGCATGCAATTTGTTGTTTCTTGTTCCTTTTTTGCAAGAAGGTATTATTTTTCTATATCACTTGGACAACACAATATAGTCGCTCATTTGACCACTTGATGTCAAAAATAGGTTTAAGTTGACTAGAGAACGTTGATAATAGTAACAGAAAATTCTGAAGATGCAACAGGAGGATACCTACATGGTGGAAGTCAACCGCCATTAAAAGTGTGAGCTGCTGAAGGGTTGGTTGCTGAATATGTGCTGTTTATTTCCAGACAATGTCCATTACTTCATGTTCGTAATAGAATTTGTTGTTTACTGTGTGTTTAATTTCAAGTTTGTGTTGTTAAGTTCGATGAATTTGTGCCCAAGAACCTGTTATGTATTTTGCAAATTATGGTTGCTGCTATCTTTATGGATTTATTCCATAATTCCTTTAATATTTAGTTCCCTTTTCCCAAATTTATGTTGTTGAATTCGTTGCATTTGATATGTTTTTAATCCTAATTAACCAAATAAAATCTATTCTAGGTGGAATGTCATTAGGTAGATTGTTTCCGAATAGCTGAAGTATCAACCTTCCCTTAATTAGGTTTAACTTTTGAATCAGTTAGGTTCTATGTCTTACTGTACTGTTTTTCAGTATGTCACTAAATCTTTCTTTGACATGTATGATTTAGGCCATTATATGTGGACAAAATTGAATTATAATAATGGAACTATGACACATTATGAGAAAATGAGTTATTCCATTTAAACCCTGCACTTAAATTACCTCATTGAGTTTGAGTATGTCTTACACCTTAGAAAGATTATGTCCAACCTTTTTCAGAGTATTAAATTTTGTGATTTTCGTAACTATTTTCCTTTGCAGTATTGATGTCTAAGAAGTGGATTCATCATTTTACCAGGTTTCTTATGGGACCAGGTTCATGCAGAAAGAAATTTATTGTTGTTCTAAGGACACTTTATCAAATAGGAGTTATGAATTTATAGTTTGTTTTGTTATGCCTTTTGTCGTTGCTAATAATCTCATTTAGGTAGATGATCTTTAAAGGATTGCGAATTGGAACTAGAAAAAGCAGCAAACCAACTTCAACATCTATTCTAGAGTGTTTATATAAATACTAAAAAATTTCATTATTGGCTTATCTAATGCAATTTTATTTTTTACATATACTTTGCTCTCACCTCTCCTTCTCACATAGTTTGGATCTCAGATTGTGAAATGTTTATTGTTGATTAAATTTTCACAAAGTTCATCCTTTTCTATTCGCTTGCAGCAATTCCACATAATCCGCATTGTATTGTTTACTGACTGACTGACTATATTAGGTGTATTTTTAGTCTAAGCTTTTTTGAAAAGGCTGTAATCCAATCTCATCACTGACTATGTCGACACTCTGTACCACGACATATGAATTTGATATATGAATGATTATCATAAGTATTCTAATCAAAGACATCATGCTCAGGGAGATATATAAAGTTTTTTAATTTCGCCGTTGGTAACGCTAAGTAAACATGAATTCTTTATTTACAAACGTATACGCAGTCAATTGCTATACGGTTCGATTACATTATAACCTAAAACAATTAGGTATAAAGACCCCGTGCATAGCACGAGTCTCAATCCTAGAAGTATTAATTAATTAAGAGGAACAACTTTTTTTAAGTGGCAAACATTAATGGGAATCTTCCTCCCTGAATGCGCTAACCTAGCTATTTCTGGTTTAAAAGTTTGAACCATGGAATTTCATCTTAGGTTACCCAACAACTAATTGATAAAATATAGTTGTAAACACACACACACACACATATTTTTTTTTTCGAAAGCAAAAATATATTAATGAGGAAATAGACAAATGATTTACAACCCTCCTCAAAAGGGACTAAAAAGATTATGATATACCAAAAAAAAAACCCAACCCAAAGAAGGCAACCTCAAGGCCAGAAAATGCCAAAGACAAAGCCGACACACACACAGATATATATATATATATATATATATATATATATATATATATATATATATATATATATATATATATATATATATATATATATACTCTACAAAAGGGAGTTTAAACGAAACTAAGCAAGAACATCCTGACAAAGCACAGGCACAACACTAGCAGGTGGCACCTTCCAAACTTGTCAATTACATCGAACTCTAGTTGCATATCTAGCTAACTCATCCGCAACCTTGTTACACTCCCGAGG
Organism: Lotus japonicus; assembly: GCF_012489685.1. NCBI lineage: Eukaryota > Viridiplantae > Streptophyta > Magnoliopsida > Fabales > Fabaceae > Lotus > Lotus japonicus. The sequence continues at coordinate 38,814,290 of NC_080045.1, read as the reverse complement.
ATGACGAACTGTTGGTACCAATCCTGCATTTTATCTCTGTAGACCGAGGAGAAAGGGAGCTCAGCGGCAAGAGGATTGTAACATGAGAGAAGCAAGGAAGAAATGCATAGAAATTTACCAACTGCGAAGAAGCATCATCCGGACTCCCGGATTTGCGGAATCACGTCCCTATGCCAATAAAGCCCCACATCTTGCGTTCCCTTTGCCACCTTAACCATTTCAGTTAAATCCGAGAAACACGATACCTTGCAGAAGCCACACTTCCACACATAACGCAGGCCCTCATAGAGAGCCCGCAGCTCTGCAAGAAACATACCACCAACAGCAAAGGATTCCACAAATCCTAATATCCATTTTCCCTCATTGTCGCGCAACACACCTCCGCCTCCTATGATTTTAAAACCTTGCACCATGCTTCCATCTGTGGACCACTCCACCGTCCCAATGTAACATCCCGATTTCACGAGGGTCACTTTAGTAACCTTTTCCAAAAACGTGGGTGATTTTTTGCCGAAAACCTTTCAAATGTAAACTTTAACAATAGAAGAAATATCTGAATAACCTCATTTTATTAATTTTCTAAAACTTGCGATTACAATGGTTTCTTCAAAATTAAAGACATGAATATAAAAAACTAGTGTTCGACCGGCCCCGAGCCAACACAACAAGTTCGAACCCTACTAGAAAACCCGGCTCCACATCATGGACAAACACGATTATCACTCCCCAACTTGAATCTAGTCCACATGCGCCAAAGCCTCCTCCAAAGCTCATAGCTAGCACGTCATCCTGCATCATCCGCTTCCGATGATCCCATATATGCACCATCATTCGCATGATCGATGTCCCAAGCCGTGTCATTATCCATATCAAGCAGGTACATGTTTATCTCAACTGATCGCACGCAGGCTTGTCGTCTAGGCTTTAAAAGCCCCAAACAACAAACAACAAACAAACAATGGTCAAATTCTAGAAAACAAGCATCATGTAACATCCCGACTTTCAGGGTATCACAATAGTGACCTGTCCTAAACTATGTGCAGAAAATGCAAGTAATTTTTTTCATTTTCTTTTTAAATTAAAAGACTTTTCAAATTAAAGACTCAACTTAAGATTGCACAACATAACTAATGTAAAAAACAGATATACAGCCCCGCTGTAACCATAAGTAGCAGAAAGTGACAGAAAGTAAGCCCAAAGGCAATACGTATAGATCTGGTGATCAGAGTGGCAAAGTTATAAGTACCTGTCCTCAAAAGTGGGAGAGTCAGCCTAAAACGCCCCCCTCCGGACTTCCTACGTCCGACTACTCCCTGTGATTCCCATTACAAAGAACCACATAAAAAGTAATGTGTCGAGGAACTACCCTGCCCCAAAATACAAATGGTGAATCAGAGCTATGACAATGACAACCAATATCAGTAGACTATAACCAACCACATACCCTATACTAACGTCATCGACCCTCATCTGATCACGCATGGAATCCGGGTCTTCGTCGAAGGCTCAGTAGTAGTCATTCCTGAAGGTATGAAAAACGATAGAAAGGGGGGATTTGAATAGCGTTTTCAGAATAAAACTTCCCACTAAAGATTTTAACAAATCTTTCGAGACACAAGTAAAGTGCTTAAGATAAGAGATGAGAAAAGCACACAAGGATTTTATCCTGGTTCACTTGATAAATCACTCAAGCTAGTCCAGTCCACCCGTGAAGGTGATTTCTTCCTTCTTAGAATGAAGGCAATTCACTAATCAGAGATTTGTTACAACTGCACTTGAAACCTACAAGTGACTAACAATACACTGACTTAGCTCACACTAAGATTCACTCTCTTAGTCTTCTCTAGGATCCGATCAACCTTGATCTCCTAAAGGTAAACTAAACAACTGTTTAAGAGATATTGTTTACAAAGAGATTGCTTCTGAAAAGCTTATAGTAAACACAATGAATTCGATGAAGAAAGATTGCTTAGAAGATTTGAATATTGCTTGCGCGTATAAGTTTCTTCCATGGCCTTATAATCATATACGTGAAACCCATGATTACTTGCTATTCTTGACTTGATTTCACATGTTTGAATATGAAAGTTGATGTATGATCAAATCTGAAATTTTGTGAGAATATGATTGAAGTTGTTGGCTGGTCTTTGGCTTGTGAGGTTGAAACGGAAGCAAGGAAAAGTTTTTGGAAACCCTAGGGCCACTTGATGGTTCGGCCGAGACTTATTTTTAGGGTTTCGGAGAGTTTCTTTCTTCCGAATCATGCACAAGTTCACATGATGTTCTGCTTGATGGAATTGCTATGTATTATGTGATGAGATGCATGAGAATGTGATTATGATTAACCATATGCGTTGTATTATGCTTATTCGAGAATTCGTTACAAAGGGTCGCTCACCCAGCCGTAATTCCCAATGTGCCTGTGATTGTTTTGTCATGATTTTTATTCGACGTTGAAAATTGTAAGACTCTAGGATGACATTAGAGCCTTAAACAAAGAGAAACGTGATTAATCGCTTGCAAGTAAATGAGATATTTAATGGAACATAGGTCTAGTTAAGACTATGGACCATGGGAACGATGGTGTCGTTAGAGACAAACAGCTACTTGCACGCGAGGGAGATTTTTGTGGATCATTGCGGCTCCACGTGATAAGGTTGACTGCGGTCTCCTAGATATTTTGTGGATCATTGCGGCTCCACGTGACTTCAGGGTTGTACTGTGGGTCCCCTCCGAGAACTGTGCATCTGCGGATGTACGAGATTGGCCAAGGTGTTTTGGTGGGTTGTGTGAAGTGAGGATTTGTTAGCTTAACTGACTAACTGTTACATAAATAAATCCTACTGAGTGAATGGTTAATGCATAATGCGAATTACTTTATTATTGTGATGTTTGGAACCTGACCCTTACACTACTTGTTTTGTGTTATTTGTGGTGGGGGTAGATGGTCGTGAAGATAACGGCGACGACCCATTCCTGGGAGATGAAGCTGTATGATGAAGAGAGGGACCGGGCCTGGACGTCCGACACGTCCGGGGTACGCCGAGTTTATGTCGGCAATGTCAAACTCACAGGAAAGGACAAGCATGGGAATATTGTGGAGATTCAACGAATGACAGGAAAGATCACCATGCCTTATCCACCACCGAGGTTTTACTACCCAGAAGATGCAGGCTCGCAGGCCGATTCAGTGGAGACAGATCCTACGGAAGAAGTTGTTATTGAAGTTCAAGTCCCATCGGAACAGATCGTGGTTCCAGTTTAGGAGCCAGTTGAAGAACCCAAACTTGATGAGCATGTGGAGTCGACCAACCGTGTTCCTGCAATACCGGATTGGTGGGGCGATGAGAATGCTTGTTGTATCTTTGTTTCGTGCTCGATGTCTTGTGGACTGGTAGACTGGGCTAGCCCCTAGGGGGCCTACTCCCAGGGGTTACCCGCCAAGTGGCGGTCGCTCAGCCTGGGAATTGGGCCTCCTCCCGCGAGGCCTAACTTGCCCAGCAAAGGCAGTTACATACGTTAGGCCCAACTCCACTACTATAAATAGGAAGCGGTTACCATTTGTAAGGGACTTTTGGATCATTTGATCAATACATACTTGAGATTCAGTTATTTTCTCTCTCTAAGCAGTTACACTCTCTCTCTAGATACTATATCTCTTAGTGCAATCTATCTACTATAGGTACTACACCCTATCTCAATGTTCATGGCAAGAACACCTAACAATCAAATTTGCACACTAAAGTCCAAGACCCGAAGTGTCACCTCGATCGTTGTCTTTCTTCTTAGCTTCTTCGTCTTGAGTTCTATCAAGGTGTCCTTCACCTTCACACAATCACACAATACACACAACCATTAATCACTCAAATCACATACAAATAACATATACACTTAACTATGCCTAGAACTTCTCATGAATCGACTTAGCTTTAAGAGTTCAAGGGTTTGAGTTTTGAAACAAAACTTAGAATAATTTTAGGAGTGAAAGACCTTAACTTTAGCCCTCAAAGCTCAAGAAACAAAGCTTTCAAATCATCTCTTGAAGTCCACACTTTATGAGGACATTGAAAAATCAAGACTCAAACTTTGAACAAGAATAAGGTTTGTGATGTGTAGTTCTTTCCTTGGCCTTCCATTTTCGAAATATAAGCTTCAAAAATCCAAGAGCTTGAAGCCCTAACAAGAAGCTTCAACCTTTTCCAAAACTATTTTCACAAAAATGAAGCCAAAGAGGTCACAAGTTCACCACAAGCACAACAACAACAACAACAACAACAACTCAGATTTTTGAAGAGGTGAAAGGGAAAGATAGCTGCTTTTTGAATTTGGAAACCACCACCGTGATACTCACCTTGAATTCTAGCTCCTTTGTGAAGGGTAGAAGAGGTAAAGATGACTCCTTGATGGTGTTTGAGGAAGATTTCTGTTTAGGGTTTGTTCTTGAAGAAGAAAGATGAAGAAGATGAATCAACCTTCTCTCTAAAATTTCTCTAACTCTTCTCTCTAGAATCCTCTCCTTTCCATCACTTTGGTTCAGAAAACTGAGTGACTGGCCTCATGAAAGGGTGATGGACGGCCATCACACACAAATGACAAGGATTGTGCTTGTGGTTTTGGTCATTTACCCCATGCATACCATTTTTGGCAAAGTCCATCATGATTCTAGCCTTTTAGCCTTAAGCCTAACCTATTTGCTTTCCCTCCAACACTAAAAATATGAATACTCAACTCCACAATCAGAAATTATCTGGCCAATTTCGTTATTGGCTCGTTTACGAGTCGAACTCGACTCGTTTTCGAGCCGAAAACATTATCGGGCGAGTTTCTCGACCCTATAGCGATATTATAGTCAAAGTTCTTGAAATTATGAGTAGATCATTATAAGACCCAAGTTTTTGAGTTTAGAGTAAGTGAATAAAATCCTATTCACGATTAGGCTTGATGTATCGTGAAGGGAAACCTGAACAAGAGTTTACCAAATGAAATAAATTTATGAAGGAGAAAGTTCAGGAAAAGTCTAAGGATTGTACCAAAATTGATAAAAGGTATAGCAGGATCGATTCGCTTAAACCTAGGACAAGAACCTTAGGAAAAGACTAAGTTCCACCCTTGGAACACTGTAGGAATTTATTCCAAAAATCTTCAGAGAAATGTTAGAACTTCTCTTATTCCTTATATAACAATCGTTTCAAGGCGAGACTCTAGAATCTACGAACGTCCGATTCCAATCATCGGAAGTTTGCCGAAACTAAAACCCTGATAGTTCAAAACCCTAGAATCAACCGACAATGAATACTTTTTCTATTCAGAGCTTCAAATGAAGATTCCACACGTGTACACCCATTTCTCTTGATGATTTCAATCTTTCTTCAGAAGGAAGTTTTCTATTCCGACATTCGATGCAAAAAGTAACTTATCGGGTAAAATAGTTTTACACCGACTTTGCATTAGCCACTTAAAATACAAGGAAACCTCTTTTGAGTTTTGGATTTATGTCGCCAAAACCTATCTTAGAATTCACGGAGAATGAAGCCGGAAAAATCTGATTCGCGAAACTTTCATTTTACCGCGTTTTGCCAACCTCTATATATAGCCAAGAAATGAGAAAAAATCACAAAACTCACCCATTTTCTACCCACAAGGCCGCGAGCTTCACAAGGGGAGGAGGAGAAGAGATTTTCTTCATTTCTTGCTTGATCGTTGATTCAACAGTTGCTGCTTGAAGGTATCGAGGTATAGTCGCTAATCCTTACCTCTGATCGTCTTTTCCATAGCTTTTCTCTAGACTTTTCTGAGCTCAAAGTTTTGAGGTTTTTGGAAAATTGTCCAAATAGCTTGATTTCTCTGTCTAAACATCTTCCCTACGTGCCCAAGAGCACTTCTGTCGGATTAGTTTTTCCGTAATGTCGCCGAAATTCCGCCGGAATCAATTTTTGCATCAAATACCCATTTTGGGGCAAAGCTTCGTCCTTTGGGCTGAAAACTATCGCCTTAGCTTAGTGCTAGTAGGATTAGTTGTCATAAACGTCGTTGGTGACGTCCCCATCCAATTTTCTTTTCGAAATTTCAGTTTTGAATTTCTGAGCTAAAAATATTGACCAAAATACCCCTGCGACAGTTTTTGATCCGATAATTTTTCCGAGTTTAGAATACCCTTTGTTACGGCTAATAATGACCTAGGAACCAAGTTTGATCGAAGAAAAATCGAACCACCTAATTACCTATAGTGGCCGAGAGCTATAGAGGAGGAGGAGGAAAATTCCTTTTCCAAAACTTGTCCTTTCGCGCTAGATTATCGTACCTCGGAGTATATACTACTTCGTGTAACCTTAGTGAGTATTGATAGCTTAGTTTCCGATAGATTTTGATAGAATTCTGTGGTTTTGCTCTAAAGGTGCTTTTGAAGAATTTCCTGAAGAGCAAGGCATTGATTGTGAAGGAACGTTAGACGGGAACCCTGAAGAATCTACAGGTGAGGGCTTCTCACTGAATCCTTAGTTAATGCTTAGGTGTCGATATTTCGACTTGATTTACTGTTTCTGCACTTGTTTGTGTTTGATTGGAAAAAAATTTTCTGAGGCTTCGGCTGACAATGTAGATGATTCATCTACTGAATGCTTTTGAGATTGAATTACATGGTACGTGCTAAGTGGGTAATCTAGGATGTGTGATGCATGCTTTATATGCTAAGTGCTACGTGATTATTCTAGGATGTGTTGATATATGACATGTTTGTTGACTGTGCTGATTTAATTATGTCTTTTCAATGATATCTGTGATTCTGAGGAGTGAGAATAGCGGGCAGGTCATGCCGATTTTATTTTGAGATTTTGGGGAAAGTTTGATAGGACGAATGAGATTCGGGTCTTGTTATGGTTATGATGGATCGAGACATTCTCGGGGAGTTAATTGGGATCGTGGGATGTTGAAAATTCATAAGATTTGCGATAAGACAAAATGGAAGTTATTTTATAAGGAAAATTCATAAGACATTAAACAACCTCTAAATCTTCAAAATAATGATAACAAACTCGAAAGGAAGCTTAGGATGCAAATCTTAGTTTTGGAAAGCGAGAAGTGTCGTCGGATCCAAGTGTTGAGAATATTAAGAAGTTCTGAGTATGTTGATACTCCTTCGCTCTTTGAGCAGTTTGTTTACCCATCCAAGGGATGAGCCGAGAAGCTTCACTGAGGCGTGAGACCTTGTGAATGCGTGATACTTCACTAAGGCGTGAGACCTTGTGGAAAGCATGGATCTTCACTGAGGCGTGAGACCTCGTGAACAACATGAAGCTTCACTGAGGCGTGAGACCTTGTGAATGCGTGATACTTCACTAAGGCGTGAGACCTTGTGGAAAGCATGGATCTTCACTGAGGCGTGAGACCTCGTGAACAGCATGGAACTTCACTAAAGCGTGAGACTTCGTGCAAGTGTGTAAATTCACTGAGGCGTGAGACCTCGTGAGAGCATAAAACTTCACTGAAGCGTGAGACTTCGTGTTTGTGTAAGACTCCACTGAAGTGTGAGACTTCGTGAGAGCATTGATGACTCGAAGAGTTATCGTGAGTGTTTGCACTCATTTTATGATTATTGTATTTTGTCGCAGAATCGACTTTTACCTTAGGGTATTCTTTATAGAGACATTAAGTTAGCTAGAACACGTGGCGACGTGTCGAGTGAGGTCGGAGACGTTGTTTGGCTAATTACATTGCATTCATGCACACATAGGAGGTTAATACACGGCGTGATTACCGGACCCGGATTTCCGCGTAAGAGCGTTTGTAGACGACTCTTAGTAGCAGACCGAAATGGCAGACCTTCGGGTTTACTGCTGATCTGGCTACCTTTGTGTGGTGTAAGAGGCACGCGGGCAGAAATGGTCCCACCGTTGCTGGTGCTAGGATTGATCCGTTGATGTCCATCCATTTCCGGAATGCATTTGGTTAACTGGGTTAACCGCCATCTGCATTTCATGCAACATGCATACTGACTTAGTTGCTGAGTGTGATTGATAATTGTTAATTCTACTTGATGCATGCTATTTGTTATTACTGTCGTTACATTCATTGTGGAATATGCAACCCTAGGATGTTATCCCTAGCTATAAGCCTAAGTGGCTATTCTATTATCTGTATCTATCGGTGCTATTATTTACGTAATTCTTTGGAGTGACCCTCGCGTCTTCTGTGTGTGCTTTGGCGGACTACGCCCTTTGTCAGATGTCTTTGGCGGGCTGGTTCACGACGGTTCACCCTTCGGGGGGAACTAGGGTTGAGATGCTGGAACAGGTGCGCATCGCGGTCGCGAGAGGAGGACGGATGGTGTACATAGACTAGGTCGTTCTGGATTTCGAATTCGGACGACGATCATGCTAGCTTGTAGGTTCTAGTGCTGGTGTGAGCTCCTCGAGATGGGATTAGTGTAGGAATAGAGTCTTAGCTCTGAACATCATTTGTTTCTTTGGGGACAGGGTAGTTTCCCGCCTATAGCTTTTTGTGTGGTTTCTTTACGGGAATCACAGAGAGTTGGTTGGGCTTAGGAGGTCTTATTTTAGGCCGATGGGCCAGCTTATTCTCATTTTTGAGGGTTTGTGTTGCGGACACTTAACCTTTCCTTTTGGATTGTACTTATTGCCTACGGGCGTTACTCTATTTTACTTTCCGTCACTGGAGGTTACTCGTGACGAGGTTGGGTATTTACGGCGGGGGCTGTAATTATTATTGTATATTAGTTCTGTTATCTTTCGTTGTCGAGTTTATTCCCTTCAGTCTTGTTTGTATTATCGAAAAAAAAAATATATATTCACGTTTTTCCGTTTTTCTTTTTGGTTACTAAAGTGACGCCACCGAAATCGGGGTGTTACAATCATTGTAATGATAAGAAAAATATTTATTTCTCACTCGAATAATAATTCGATGGCAAAACGGTCCTCTAGGTGAAAACGCGTCGGTTCGACCGTTTTCCGAATTGCAGTCAAATTCTCTGATGAACGAAGAATAAAACACTTGGAAAATAACTTCGATATAAATAATCAAAGTATTATTTCCATTAGATAAAATTCATCATGCAAAGCCACACACAAAGATCACATAAACAAGCATTAAGGCACTAAACCGAGAAATTAACCGAGTTTATTTTTTTTTGAAAATGAAAATATTATTAATAATGAATCAACATGAGGAAAGGTTTCTCATGGCAGAGTACAAAACAGAGCTTTCACCCAGACTCCAAGAAACTACACAAATTGGCTCCAACATATGCCTAAGAGAGCGCCTCATTAAAACCTTGCTTGAAAAAACTCAATGGGATAAAAATCAAGCAAGAAAAAAGAGTACAACACTCTTAAGAAACCCATATTTGCACACCTATAATTGCCTAATCCAGCAAGCCAATATACCCCAAATACAAGAATAAAATAACATGTAACAGCAGCCAAAACAGCACAACGCCAGCAAAATTAACTGCGCATGAGGACAGCAACGACATAACTAAATTCCCAGCAACAAAAGCAGTCCACAGAACCCCAGCAAATCACAAAACAACAGCCAATTTCCCCAACAAAAATGGTTTAAATCGCCTCTCACAGCAGCCCAAACAGCAGCAAAGTTAATTTCACAACAGAAACAGCAGCCCAAAACAGCAACAGCAAAGGTAATTACACACCAGAAGCAGCAGCAGCATATACCACTCTCTTGTAATTTCAGCCACGCTACCAATAATCCATTTGAATTAAAGTTTGCTGTCATAACCACACTTTCAATAACTCAAAGATGCATTGATCAAATTGCTCCAAAATATGTGACAAATAAACATCAATCCACCCAAAAACCTTCCTCAGAACCCCTAAAAAACGAACAACAACAAGTCCAATAGCCTAAACAAAACAAACCATTATGCAGGTCACCGAGTTTATTTCTCTTAAACAATCGCGGGTCTTACATAATATTTTTTAATAAATTACCGAGGCCATTCCGACAGCTTTGGCTGTCAGTAACTTGGCGGTCTTTTAAACTCTGATTCATAGTTCCCGACGACTTTGCCTATAAATTGGCGTTCACATAACCTTTTACTCACACTTTTTTATTCCGTTTCTTCCTCTCATACATTATACATTTAATCTGCCTTTATTGTTGTTATCTAGCCATCTTTAATTTTATATTTTTATAATGTAATAGGAATACTAAGCATGTATAATTAGAAATAGGGTTAATCCTCAAATTAGTCTATGTCTTTGTGTCGCCGTCTGTACTAGGTCCCTCGCCGGAAAAAATTATTGAAATTGATCCTGGTCGTTGTAAATTGTTTGGGGCAGGTCTTCGCCGCAGCCCGGTGCTCCGGCGAGTGATAATTTGGCTAGCTGACTAGGCTAATGATGCTTACGTGGATTTAAAAAAAATTAAATAACACATTCGAAATTTTAATTTAATTAATAAAAAAAATTTAACAAAAAAAAACCTTCTTAATGATTAACCCTTAAAAATATAAATTACAAAAACACAATTCTTCATCAATTCTTCATACATTTCCAGAAACCTTCATCAGGCCAACAAACTCAACTAAATGTGCAACACAAAACCCAGAACTAGAAAACTCAACCTCCCAATCTCACCACTACCGCCGCTTAACCTCCACAATAGCCACAACACCACCACCACATCTCCACGAATCTAGAACGAACCAACCCCAAACCCAGAACACAACAACACAAACCCATAACACAACCCCAAACCCTAGCAACATCAAACCCACCCCCACCCCCGACCTCAACCGAAACCCAAACCCACCGGAGCTTCATCACTCAACGGAGCAAACAAACTCACCCCCACCCCAACCAAAACCCAAACCTCCCACTCCCCACCCCTATCCTCAACCCCAATTTAACACCAGCAAGGGGGAGAAGAAAGAAAGAAACAACACAAGTTCCATAAAGATTACATGAAGAACTGAGGATGCAGAAATTGGAAACCCAAATCGTCAACATCGTGGTCTTCGCTCCTAGATCGTGCCTGCACTTTGTTTCTGTGGTCTTGTGTTGATGATGAATTAAAAATCTTTGCAAAAGAACATTCATGCTTCTGGCCACAATCTACAATGGTTTGTCTTAACGCTAAGTGATTCACCCATTTGGGTTTTTAATTTTATTTATTTTTATTAATTTAATTTAACTTTCTGACTTGTATTTTATTTTTTTATTTTAAAAATCAACGTAAGCATTTTTATCCCAGTCAGCGATCCAAACGATTTACAAAGAAGATGAGCTTTTTCAATAATTTTTCCGACAAGAGACCTAGATCAAACGGCGACACAAAGTCAGAGACCAATTTGAGGATTAACTCTTAATATTGAAACTATGAATACTACTTGTTTGAATGGACTAAAAAAGTATATTTTTTTGCAAATGCAAAATGTCACCTTTGTAGAAGGAACTAACTTCCATGAAGAATGCAAAATGTGCAAAGAAGTTGAAGTCACCAAATTATGAGGAGTTGGTATCAATTTATATCTAATTGCTCCATATATGATCCATGACGTTGTTAGGTTTTGGGGTTTTGGTGAAGATGATGGATGAAGACGAAGAGGGGTAAAGATGTTGTAAGAAGTTATGTGAGAGGATATCAAAATTGTACATTTTAGATGGAATCTGTGACGGATTCAGAAACTTTAAGTTGTGGGGGCAATAATATATATATATTAAAACACATAATAATAATATAAAATATAACATAATACCATGTAAAAAAAAGAAAATTTCACCAAATACAATATATGGTTTCAAAACTATATATTAGGGTTAATGGTCAAATTAATCATTGAGTTTGTAAGCGAGTTTGATTTTAGTCCCTCTAAGGAAAAATTACATTTAGCAACGGTCAAAAACCGTCTGTAATTATAAAATGACCGCCTCTAAACATCACTTTTCCTTAAAGGGACTAAAATCAAATTCGCTTACAAACTCAGAGACTAATTTTACCATTAATCCTATATATTATTATTATTATTATTATTATTATTATTATTATTATTATTATTATTATTATTATTGATATTCACTAAATGGCAAATCTGCCCTAAAAATGGTCAATTTTGCTGGTTAATAGTTCTTTTAAAACATGAGTATTCATGTAATATATGATTTCAAAATATATAATTTCTTTCAACATTTAACACCTTATTTGCACCATGTGTAGTATATAATGAGATCAAGAAATATATTGAATTACTGTCAAAGAATAAAGAGAAGAAATAAAATATGGTTTCTTCATGGATTGGAGTTTAATCAATTTTTCTATCACGAGCTCAAGTTGTTTCTAGTTTCTACCATTGGGCTAATGTTATTTGCTCTTTTACTACCCTAATTAACATCATGTGGGCCTCTTCGAAAAAAGAATCACAACGTAACAAAACATTTTGTTTTTCACAATGTAACAATGCAAATGGGCTAATGTTATTTGTTCTTTACTATCCTAATAGTACATTTTTTTCAAACCAGAATCACTATGAAATATATCAATGTGCTGAAGATGATTATTGTAACGTGGGGGCATGTGGGGGCAATGGGATACAATGGTGTGCTCCCATTCAATGATATATAATCAAACAACAGTGTATACTGGTAGATTTCAAGAAAATTACGTGGGGTCAAATGCCCCACTCACCTCTAACGTAGGTCCGTCACTGGATGGAATAATAGTGAGGGGGGAGATCAAGGTCAGGATGAAGAAGTGAAAAGGCTAATGAAGATGAATCAGGTGTTGGGGAGATGATGGTGGTGGTCGGGTTCAAATTGATGGGATTAGGAATTACAGATTAATTTTTTTTTTAATTTTAATAACTTTTATAATTTTCACTTTTCAAATAATAATTTTCATTTTTAATTAATAGAAATTTTAGTTTCTCACACGATCTGAAGAGCACTGAAGTTCTAGTCCATGTGTTATGTTGTTGTTGTTAAGTTTTAGGGTTTGGTGAAGATGATATGATGAGTAAGAGGGAAGAGGGGCGAAAGTCTTGGAAGAAGGTGTATGAGAGGAGATCAAAATGGTGTATTTTAGATGGAAGAAGAGTGAGGGAGGATATCAATGTCACCATGGTAAGAGGAGGATGAAGAAGTGAAAATGCAGTTGGAGATGAATAAGATGTTGGGGAGATGATGGTGGTGGTGAGGTTCAAATTGACGTGGGTTAGGTATTAGGGATTAATGAAATTTGGTTTTTTGAATTTTTGAATTCTAATAAATTTTTATAATTTTTATTTTCAACTAAAAAAATTTACATGATTTTTGTTTTAATTAATATTTTTTCTAATTAAAGCAATAATACTTTAATGATACTTCATTCATACTTTTTTTTTAATCTAATTTTCACGTACTTTTCTTCGCATTACTCACTTTATTTCGTATCACATATCATGTCATACTCCACTTATGTGTTTCTATCTTACTTTTAGTGAGTGCAGTGAAAGTGTCAATGAGGTATTATTTCTTTCATGGCCTTCTCACTCTACCATATGCAGTGTCTCTCATCTCATCATTGAGATGTATTTTAAATAATGCTTTAATGATTAATCTCTTCCCTTCAACTGATCTTCATTATACTTTTTAAATTTATGTCAGTTGGTTTAAAAAAAAGCGCCGCTCAAATTATTTTATGATAAATCAAAATCAAATCATGTCTTAAGACAAGCAATTCATTCCGATTATATATGTTTTTCTTTATGGAATTCCAATTATTCTCATCTTAATCATCATAAAGAAAACCAAATTCTAGAAAGTCAAAATACCTCAACAACAATCCCCCCGAACTAAACTCAAAAGCAATCCATTCCCAGAAGTATGCCTCTAAGTTGGCGATATTATTAATGAGTGATACAACAAGACATTTGTCTTTCAAAAAAAATAAAATACATGTGGGATTCGAAATTTGAAAAGAAAGCTAGTCAATTTCAATTCATTAGACCCTGACTGGGAAAAAGGTGGGATGTTTGTAATTTTGTTATGATTGAGTGCCTTAACAGTAACTCAGAATATGCCAAACCAAATTCAGCCATAACTTTTTCAACCATACATCATATAATGGACAGTAGCTTTCTTTTCTATGCATAACTGCATGTGGTAATTTCTGAAAATTAATTTTTACAGTAATATGAGGCTTAATTGCAACTTTGGTCCCTGACGTTTACCAATTCTACGATTTTAGTTCCCCACCTAATTTAATTACACGGATGGTCCCTGACTTTGCTGTCCGTCTGCAACGTTGGTCCTACCGTTTATTTGTTAATGGAGGAGGTTTACGTGGATGGTCACTTAACTGATGTGGAAGTCGAATTGGAGAGAGAAAGAGACCAGCAACTGATTCAACCTTCTTCCTCGCCTCCATGGACTCGTTCATTCTTTATCTCTTCCCTTTTCGCTCAATCTCAAGCTTCGAAACATCTTCCTCACGGTGCTCTGTTTTTACATGAGGAAGAGAGTAGAAAATGACTGTTGCAGGTCTCACGTGCAACTACATGCTTCCCTCTCTCTTCAGTCCTTCTTTCTCTCTCCAATTGGACATCTACGTAAGCCTCATCTGTTAACAAATAAACGGCAGGACCAACGTTGCAGACAGCCAGTAAAGTCATGGACCATTCATGTAATTAAATTAGGTGGGGGACTAAAATCGTGGAATTGGTAAATGTTAGAGACCAAAGTTGCAATTAAGCCAATATGAAAAGAAATCTCTCGCCTCACAAGTGGTTGCCAATCCGGAACTAATTGATAAGAAAGAAAACAATAGTAAAAAGGTGACCCCTAATGTGGACCACTTTTAAATTGGTCTAATTTTAGACCACTTTTTTTAACTTGCTATAACAGGTCAACACATCTTTTTTTAAAGAAATTTAATATATGACAAATTTTTAATGATATTTTTTCTTAAAGAAAGTAATGTGTCGACCAGCTATACCCAGTTAAAGTAGGTGGTGTAAAATTACACCATTTAAAAATGGTGCATATTAGGTTCTCCCTACTAAAAAAGTTAGTTGTTGTAATTGGTGAGTTTAAGATTTTATTATCTCTACATTACAATTTGGGAATTGTTATTCAGACTCCCCCCACAACTATTCAAACCCCTTATTAATGTATGAAAAGTCATAAATGCCCTTAATTAAAAAAAATATAAAAAAATCCTCACTCTCTTCACATTCTTTCTCTCTCATCTCTCCTTACCTCTTTCCTCTTTCTTCCACCCCCACCACCCAACACCACCCACCACCACCCACCGCCACCACCGCCGTAGCCGCCACCACTGCCGCCACCACCGCCGCTGCCACCACCACCACCACCACAAGCTCCATCTTCTGTCGTTTTTGAAAATATCCAACTTTATGGAGTTGTTTTTGTCGTTTTTTTTTTTCTGCAAATAAACGCACCTCTAAAGTGCGTAGTTAACGCACTGTTAACGTGCGAAGTAAACGCACTTTTAAAGTGTGTTTTGCTGCAAATTTGTACATAACTAATATTAGATGATTTTTAAAAATCGTGAGACTACTAGAAGGTGTAGGAATTTGGAGATTCTAACTGCATATTTGAGCTTAGAATGATCCTATTACCTTAACTAATAAGTGACAGTCCAAAATTCCTTTCGGAAATTAAACAGGAAAAAAAAAGAAATATATGTGTTGCGCTCGCACTTTGAAAGTGTGTGATTATCGCACTTTCAAAGTGCTATAGTGACAGACTTTCAAAGTGCGAGCGAAAAAAATTTATAAAGGGCTTTTTTAAATTTTACAAATTTATCAGGGTCTGAATAGCTGTGGGGGTCTGAATAGCAATTCCCTTACAATTTTACACTTTTTATGTGTGACTCAAGTCTCAATGTCTCATTCCTTACAATTGAATCCTATCCAACACGTTCTGCAGCCCTAACGCCTATATATGCACGCTGGTTGTGAACACTCCAATGTCAATGTCACTACCCATGCCACTTGTTTGTAGGTAATTAAGATATCTGATGGAATATATAGGTGCATTTAAGAGATGATCGTTTGATGCCCGTATTGCCTTGCAAAGAAGCTTGTTATTTGGAGTTCCATATTTGTAATGTATACAACAATTCAATATGCAAATGGAAAAAGAAAGTAGTTTTGGTCACCTAGCATTACAAATGATTGAGAAATTGTAATTTAATATTAGAAAATTGTATTAATTCACTACTAGGAGTAAGATATGCTAAGATTGGAAGTGGTTAGAAACGGTTATGTGCTCTGCATAACCTTAAAGCTGAAGATTATGTTTAGTGATCCTCATTTTAGTGCTGTTGATGTTGGCTTTTGCCCATGAACTTTAACAGACCAAGAAATCTCCTATTTATTGTCTCGGTAGTTTGTGGTATTTTCATGTTCTAGACTCTCAATCATTTGTTGTTCTGTCTCTCTATCTATCCCTCTATTATCCATGTATCTATCAAAAAATGTTCCTGTTAATTCCAGTAATGTATTTTCTATTTTCTGTTGCTAAATGTTTGCAAATCAGTATGTTTGATATTTAATTGTGTAACTTTTTATCGAACTAAAATTTGAATATTCTGGAGCAAAATTAATATATTTTCTATTTTCTGCTGCAAAATGTTTGATATTTAATTGTGTAACTTTTAATCGAATTAAAATTTGAATATTCCCAATTGGTTTTTCATTTGAGTTTAATGGATATGCACTATCGGTGTAAAACAATTTTACACAGACAGCCAATAACAACATGTCACGTAGGAGGAGTAATAACTTTCACTTTAAATTTTAATTAAAACAAAGACATATTTTATGATGTGGTGGAATTCCATTGGATGACCGTGTAAAATTTATTTACACTGACGGTGCACATCCCTTTAATTCTTTTCATTTTATTTTCTTTTATTACTTTCACCATAAACAGAAGATGTTATCCCGTGCCACACTAGTTTAAACACATTTATATTATGCTTTTAAATAAGGTAGTAGCTGTGATGCAAGATTGTTATCAAGAAGCATTCTAAGCACATCGAATTCTAAAATCTGATAGCTTAAAATTGAAAATCATAATAAAGCATATTGATTTCTAAAATCCAATAATGTGTAAAAGATAAGAACGGAAATTCAAAAGTAAGGTATTTTGGGATTTAGAAAAACAATAAGCCCAGATTTTAGAATTTCCAGTATATTTATTGATATACCACGGAAAATTTTATCTACAGAGTGACAGTATCATATCTTCCATTTGTAACAAAAAAAAAAAAAAAAAAAAAAAAACAGTAACACTATCAAATTCTGGTAATGTGATAAGCATCAAAAAAAAATTCTGGTAATGTGATAAAGATAATACCAGAAAATTCAAGAATCCTGTTATTTTGGAATTTGAAAAAAAGGTAATGCATTTTTTACTTTCTACTGTTCTAGTATGTTTAGTGGGCACCATAAACCTAAATTTAGGATTGAAAAATTAACATCATAACCCCATATATAGATTTCTAAAATCCTTTCTAGCATGTTTAGTGAGCAATACCATAAACCTAAATTTAGGAATTGAAAAGTTAACAGCATAACCCCCCGTAAAGATTCTAAAATCCAATAACTTCATTCAAAATACCAGATTTTGGAAACTACAACAGTTATTTGGTCCCCAATTCCAGATACTTCAGTTGCCCAATGGATTTCCCCCTTCTTTTCCAGGGTTTTATTTTATCTAATTTTTTTTGGATTATCTGTATATCGCTTATCAGATCTCACTTATCTTTTTCATTCCTATATCTGTGAAGTTGAAGTTCTAGTGTGTAATTATTTTCCATTTACAGATACTTGCGTTAAAAGAATTAGAGTCAATTACAACTATTTAATATAACTGTAATAAAGGTAGTAAAAATAAGGGGGAAATAGTGCTAAATTTTCTGAACCAGTATTGCTATGTGTCATTTCAAATAAATTCCTGTTTTTTTTTCTACTTAATGAGATGTCAAATGAGACGGAAATCGGCCACAAATCAGTGCGCCCAGACAAGGATGCTTCTACATCCATGCTCTGGAGCGACATGAATTACAGGTGCAAAAGGCTATCCAAAATTTTACAAAACAAAAACCAAGTAACCGAACCAATGACAGCGAGGCCTTCTCGAAAACCATTTAATACAAATCAATCACGTTTCCTCAATGTACATTACAATTTGCGGCAATGTATTCCACCACCAGCAGTCCAGCACTCTCAAAATCCGGTAAAAATTGGCAGGGAAAAAAGGAAGACAAAAATATATGACTAAGGTGAGAAAATAAACACAATGAAAATCCCACCAGAAAAACTCATGCACTCAATCAATATACAAAATACACAACATGAAAACATTCAAAACCCGCAAGCACTCTTCCAATTAACCTGCTAATCGTGAGCGGTATCAATTGCTTTTCCTGTCCTTGCCTGTGAGATTCGATTTGCATAAATGGTGACCAACTTCAATTGGGTGCTGTTAAGCCCTTCTAAATATGGCAAGAATGCTTTCCCAAGCATGATATAAATATCCACGAGACAGAAAACAACAGTCTGTACCATCGACCATTAACATAAAATGAGAATAATGAATGAGAGCATTTACAATAATGAGGCAAAAGGATATGATAAATAACATGACAACAATTTCTAGCAATAAAAATAATAACAAGCCCTTTCATTCAAATAAAATTATCTTAGACAAATTCAGTCAAATTTATCATCCATTGTGTATATTATTAGTTGATCACCTTGAAGAAAACTTAAAAATCAATATTCAACAACTGAGCCTAAAAGAACAGTTTACTGATCAGATTTGCCACATTAAAGGAAGGTGCATAGCAAGTATTGGTGGCTCAGGTATACTAAACCATCAACACGGACACAAGGCTTGACACGTGGAAATGATAGCTTGGCGTGATTACAGTTTGAATGTAAGGTGATAGCAGGACGCCTGTGGCACAAAAGGTAGCCACAGTTTTAGCCAAATGGGTAATGGGTTGGTTGGGGCCACAGTGACAGCTTCAGGGATGGTGGTTGCTGTTGCAGGGATGGTGGGATTAGTGGCAACGGATAGCAGGGTAGGACTGGTAGTAGCGGGGATTGTCATCTCAACAGATAAAAGGTTTATACCGGTAGCCAAATTAACCCTTTATGGAATGAAATGTGCTTTTTGAGGGAATGACCATTAGCTTTCAGTCTATTACAACCTACTCAATAGTAAATGACTGCATTCATATTCTGATTCTAGAGTAATTTTATGGTACCTGTCTCAATTTCCCCATTCAAATATATCTAAAACTAATGAACCATTTTACAAAATATGACATTAAATATATGAGAATGTCCATGCAGCAACAAAGTTATTAAGAAATGATAGAAACAGGCAGTACTCCCATACAGCCATAGCATTCTGTGGTAATAGATATTCAGTTTAGGAACTAATGAAAAACAGAAAGAGGAAAGGAAGTTTTAAGCTTGACCAACCAAAAACATCAAACAGTTCCTACTTCTAAAGGAAATACAAACTCCCTCGTAAAAATGAGGTAAAATGTTCATTATAAGTAATGTGAACAGTTCACACTTCACATTAGCAAGAATGTTTCCAATCTTTCAAGTATTTTTCTAATTATGATCCCACAAAGGTTCAATTAGGGATACTGTTTTTGTCGGAGTAGATTAATATTTTAATTGCCCAAATAGGCCTCAAGCATATAATCTACAGTCACAGAAATTTGTTAGAAACTACATACACCACTTCAGTGTTCTCTAATTAACAAGAAATATTCACCTAATTTTCAATAAATGTGTGACGTGCAGGACCATTAATTAATGGGTGCAGACAAAACACTACAAGTACCTTACGAACATCCGCACTCTGGTTTCCAAAAGCTTCAAACAAAGCAGGCAGAAATGAGGGTAACTGGGCCATCAGTTCCTCCTGAGAGAGCCGCCCCACAAGCTGAAGGGATAAACAAAAACATGTTTCCAAAGCAAATTTAATTCATGAAATAAAATGAGCAATTTTTGTGTAGTACGTTTACAATGATATATAGGTATTATGGGAATACAGTGAATTATTAAAAAAGGATATAATACAGATAGCATGCATGAACACAAATTTACACAGAAAAAAAAAAAATCTATTTTTTCAGCAAATGCAAGTGATAGGAGACCTAGCTGTGTTTCCTACTTACTATCACTTGCTGGTATAAATCATTTTATGCTTTTACTAGAGGTGGAAAAACAGGCTAGACACGTCAGATCAACCCTTAACCTGCCTTGGGGGTTGGGGGTGGGGGGTCTGGAGACTCTAACCCACCAACTTGTTTTGACCCGCCTCACATAACCGACCAAGGAAATGTATTGTTGCAGGGCGGATAGGCCTGTCGGGTTCGCATTTCATATTTTACTTTTGTAGTTTGCTATTTTTAGATTTTTAATTTTATCTTAGTTGTTTTTCTTACATTTTAGCAATTTTGGGTGTGTCCACCCACCACCCTACATCTTTTTTGGGTGGGTCAACACCCCCCCCCCCCATTTTGGGGTGTTAACTCACAACCCATACTTTTTTTTGGAAGGCTAACTTGCCAACCCACCTCAAAATGGGGCGAGTTGCATTGTTCAGCACATATTCTTAAGGTCAGCGACTCAGCGTACCCACTCAGTTGGTGGCAGGCTGGCACCCCCTAGCTTGTTCTACATATGGAAATTTAAAATGAGATTATAGTCAATATAAGCATGACATTCATGATTCATAAGGAAGAAACCAGAGAAATTTGTGTCTTGAGAACCATATTGACCCAACAGTCAAACAAAGGACAAATTGGCTTGCGTACCCAAGAGGTGACCCTCTACCATGCTCTATCAATAATTTAAAAAGAACAAAAGTAACATGCATATTGGTATTAGATGAATACGAAGGGGATTATTTCCACATTTTAAAGCATCATTGCTTGACAGCGAACTCCGGCACTACCAAAACAGATTGAGGCTTTTAAAAAATAAGTATATTATAAGTGAAATTTATTTAAAACATGGTTCTTATCAGAAACCGCCACTTGAAGCAACACTGACAAAGGAAACTAATTACCTTTGTTAGGCAATTTATGCAAGTGACAAGAGTTTTCTCATCCTCAGTAACTAGTAGAGGGACAATCACCTGAAACATTTTTAATACTGAAATTCAGCTCTAACAATTAAGTTAATAACCCAACCTCCAGCTATACATTTCACAAGGGAAAGAGCAGCAAAAAGTAAAAAATAAGAAATACATACACTTAAACATCTGAATGGATCATCCTGAGATAAAATGATGGTCAGGCAATGTTCTGCTTCATTTGAGACCTGAAGAAGAGATCAAAATTACTAAGAATAGAAAAAGCAACTATACTGTTAGAAATATAATATCAAATCATTCATGCGTCTTCATCCAACAGCTTAAGCTTTTGTGATTGACAGTTCATGACATGGTATCAAAGCTTCCATGACCAAGTGGTCAAGAATTCACTGCCACTGATATTCTAATAAAAAGATGAATTTCACCATTCATGTGTCTTCATGTGCGATGCCCATACTTCAAGCCTAATGGAATGTAGTGTTCAGGAGTGATAGAAATATAAACCATTCAAGTGTCTTCACCCAATAGCTTAAGCTTTTGGGACAGGGATAGATTGGTGACATATACAAAACACAAACTAGGAGAGGATTAGACCCATTCATTACCTTGGGAACAATATCCTTTGTAACATTAAGCAGCTTTTCAATTACAATCTCAACTGAATTTTCCATGGCATCTTTCTGAAAACAACAAACGCAGATATAACACCGATACAAGCAAGGGCATAATCCAACAAAAACAGGCACAAAAATAAGTAAGAACCTGGTTTTTAAGCATTTCCACAATCAATGAAAGAGCAAGCTCTCTGATTGAGGAATCTGAATCATCCAGCACCTCAAGAACAACTGTCAAAATCTGATTGAAGTACTGCAATTACACCGTGCAACTATTATCATTACACAAGACAAATCCAAATATACAGTTCATCATTGTTTAACATTATACAACAAATTAGGAATATATTTTAGAAGCAAAACTTGTCTTTTTATCTGACAGCTGATAGCAATCAAACAATCAGAAAACTCACTACTATACTAATACAAATTACTTTTCGGAGAGGGTGACTAAAAAGTATTTTAGAATTGTTAGATAAATAGCATTACATAATATCAACTATCAATCAAAAACATAGGTCTGACAATAGGAAACCACAAATATATTATGAATTTTCATAGACAATGTCTTCCATTTCAAGTTCATCTGAGAGTCAAAGTGTCAAACAACATAGGGACAGGAAGAAGAGTACTAATCAAATGAAATCAAACATGCCTGGGTCCAAATCGAATGATCATTTGCTATAGAAGCTTCAACTAGCTGGAGAAGTGCTGTCTGCTTACTTGAAACAGGGCTTCCATCACCTCCACTGCATATCTACACAAAACAAA
Organism: Lotus japonicus; assembly: GCF_012489685.1. Classification (NCBI taxonomy): domain Eukaryota; kingdom Viridiplantae; phylum Streptophyta; class Magnoliopsida; order Fabales; family Fabaceae; genus Lotus; species Lotus japonicus. Next base: position 38,791,801 of record NC_080045.1, on the reverse strand, counting down.
TGGTATCTTTAGTGATGAAAAAAATATAAGATACAACTCTACTACAATAAACTTAAAGAGTGATTGCTTATGAGCACATAGGCCAAATAAAGCTGTCTCCACTACAGGGGCTGAACTACAAAAAGGATTTGCCCCACAACCTTAACATTCTTTCACATTACCCGGAGAAATTTTTACTCCAATTTTTTTATTGAACTACGTACGTTTAGCTGGTACTTGGTGTTATTCGCTGCAGCAAAATTTCAGATTGCAAAATTTCTGCATCTGTTTTACAGGAGGATTTTGTTGATTATGAAGCTGATGAGTCCTTTTACTTTATACATTTCTGCTGTCTTTTTTCTGTTCCTGGAGGATACTTTATCCTCATAATATACCTCTCTTTCTAACAATGTTTATTATTCGAACAAACAAATTTACAGATCCAATTAATCTTATAATAGTCAAAACTCACCATATGAAGAATTTGAGAAATGCTGAGTCCAGTGTCTGTCATGGAGTCAACCTTTACATCTTCAGTGGTGTGATGATTATGGTTCAATTCAAAAGGAAATTCTTTGTCATGTCTAAATCCTTCAGCAAGGTTTAAATGCTCTAATGACATCAGACCATTAGCATCCAGATCAGATGACAGACCTTCAAAGTTCATGTTACTGTCCACATGTCCAAGTTGGCTAGTTTGAAAGCCAAAATTTTGATCCACTGAATTGATTGTGTAAGCAGAGTCTTTAGTTTTTGAACCAAGAATAACACTATTAGAATCAGTCTGAAGATTCTGATATGATTGTTCCTCAGTTTCATCAGAAGCTGGTCGGCCAAAACTGGTTTTAATCAGGGTTGAATCTTGGGAACTCCACTTCCTGCCACCATCACTATCTAGAGAACCAGCAGAATACCTTCCAATGTAATGATTTTTCCTAGACAATCCAGCATAACCCTCATCAGAAGATGTTCCCATAACATCAGATGGATCATACGAAGACTTAGAACGTCGCTCTTTCTTGTTCTGCAGATAGTTCATTAAATCTACTTCTATACGAGGGGTGCGCTGTTTAAGGGCTCGTCTCAGAGAATTTTGTACATCAACTGACAAACTAAGAATAAAATTCAAAACTGCAGATGAATCAAAGTGAGAGTACACTGATATAATGCATGTAATAGCAGCTTCTTTAAGCTTTGTATTTTTGTCATGAACCAATGGGGCTAACTTGGCAAGCCACAATTTTAGGATGCCAATATTAGCAGCACCTTCTGGATTCATTGCATGCTTGTTAAATGAACTGATTGCAAACTCAATAACGGCCAACTTTGCCTTAGGAGACCTTTGTTCATCTAGTGAGCGAAGCAATGCAGGTAAGAGAGAATCTATACTGTAAGTTTTGCTAATAGCTTCCAAAGTCGTAGAGCATGCTTGTCTAACAAGCTCTTTAGGATCAATCAATCGAGAAAACACATGGGGTAACATTCGTTCCATGTAACCCTCAAAGGGCTTTCGGCAAGTAAGAATAATTTCTGCAAGGGTGGAAAGAGCAGCCTGTGCAACTTTATGATGGGGATCATCCAAGTGCTGAAAAAATAACTTCATGACCTTCTCAAAATTCTGGACTACTTCTTGAATTCCCCTTTGACCTTGCTGCAATAAGGAGTGAAGATAATTAAAGGCAGAAACTCTAGCAGACCAGTCAGAACCTGAACCAAGTCCTTCACTCAGAGCTTCATGAAGAGATGCTGGTCCATCTGCAATGTTTGACATCTCCCCAAGAAATAATTGACTATCATCAAAGCTCCTCCTCCTGCCAGCAGACACACGTGCAGCAACATTTTTTCTTAATAGCGGCCTCTGAAAATTTGGCACGTAACTATTCGGTGAATCCCTAAAGTTGCCATCTCTATAAGGAGGATCCATATACTGTCTATCTATGTTGGGGTTCATATATCGCCTAGTCTCCCTGATGTCATTGTTTTCATCAACAGAACTTCTTTCTTGTAAATTTTCAGTAGCTTTTTTAATTGAGTATGATGAAAAAGCTGATAAAGGCTCAACACCAACATTACTATTATATGACAACTTGCCAGAATCTTTAGAAGCTTGAATTTGGGTGATAATGTCAGATAAGCCCAAACCACCATTCCGGTTACTACCTTTATTGACACCAGAAGTGGTTGATTGTGTCATTAAAGAGCCAGCCAGATGATTAGATGCTGAAACAGCAGCAGGGAATGGTGGATCACGAGATGAGGGACGGTCAACTCCTGCACTAGGAGCAATAAGAGAAACACTTAGCCGCGCACAAACAGATCTAAAATTATACCACCAACATCATCAATGACTGAATGGAAAGAAGCATGGAAAATTTAGGTAGAAATAAAATATTAAACTGGTTAACTTATTTGCTACCTAGATCCAAACTTGAAGACCGGAGAGCAGATGAATTATGCTTATCAGACAAATCCAAACCTCTAAGCATACTTTCAATAGCAGTGACCTTCTGTTTGCTTGCATGCAACATATTTTCCAGACTTCGCTCAGCACCTTTACCATATGACTTAGCTTGTGAAAGAAGAACACCTGAGGAGATAGAAGCCCCTGATGATAAACTTGAACTTCTGTCCATTGCAACAATAGCAGAAGTTCCATAACCAGTTACATTAGATGGAACTGAAGCTTGACTAGTTAATGACATCGGTGCACCTCTATCACGAACACTAGGGGATGCATGCCGCCTGTGTTTTCCTCCATCCTCTTCATTTATTAACTGCAAGTTATGTTCACTTTATAAAAAGACTTAAGCAACAAAATAAATGAAGAATAACACCTTCAAACATATACCCGTTGAATAGAAGGGTCAAAGGATGAAAACAGACGACGGGAACGCTCTGGCCAAGTTTTTGCAAACATTCTGTAGCACATCCTAGCAGTCGACCGCACCTATCAAGTTTCATATTGTAATCATTCAAGCATATATATTTTGACACCAACAATATGGCCACATGAAAAATGTCGGTCAACATCTTAACAATTAAGTTGACAAGCTTCTGTTATAAATCAATATAACTTTTGATACGTGAAAAAGAAAAAAAAGTTTGTTAGGAAAAAATCAAAGATCCCATTTTATAATATAACTTAAACTGTGCACTGCAGGAGAAATTTTAGATCATCTAAAGAAACACTAATATACACTGAAATAGAGTAATGACATAATTAATCTCAACTTGGACCCCTCTTCCTTCAAATAGAATTGTCTTATCAAATTATTAATTCATAGATGTATACAAGTCTGATTATTTAAATCATTACCCTAAATCTGAAAGGAAAGTGGTTAAGTATTCACAACAGAACTCCCTCTGGGAAACATTTTGTTTACCAATATGTGGCCTATTGGTCCTTAGTTATTGCATTTGTGAAATAAACTTTTTAAACGATGGTGAATCACAACAGAAACTTCACCTCTGCATGAGATTAATTGAGCAAAGTTTCAGAATTTTAATAATGACACATAATGAGACAAGCGAACCAATAAATAAATTTGCTCATGGCTTTCCAATATTCCAGTGTAAGTAGTGCATTTCACCACAACTGCAGCTGCAATGCAACTACAAATGTGATGTAAATTCTTAATAGCTCTGGGAAAAAGAGGAAAACCATCAAAGCTAGTCAAAGTCCAAATGTGATGCAGAATCAATATTTATCAAACATCAAATAACCTACAACTGTCAAAAGCTACCTCACTCATTGCATCTGAAACACAACACCTTATCATATCCTCATATAATTCCGCTGATCGCTGTATCTCTGGTGCATCAGGCCAATATTCTAGTATCAAAAGAGCATAATCACAACACCTACAAAACAAATGGTATTAATTACAAAACCAAAACTCTCACACATCAATCCCCAGGAGTAGATAATCCATACCTTGCACGAAGTACGGCATTACGGTCATATTTTGCACAATCAGCTATCCGAGGAAGTACACGAGCAACTTTGCAGTTACGCAACATCTACAAGGTGGAGAACAAAGATAGCAATAGGATATTGCAATAGTATAAAACAATGCAGAAATCTAGTAAGCATATTAGATTACCGTTTTTATGCAGTTATCTGCAGACTCTGCAATTACAAGCACAGTAATCACAACCAGCTTCATAAGAACCTGATTATCAGATCAAGTATTAATTAAGATACTAAAAACATCCAACATCATAATCATAGATAAAAAGTTGAACTTACTGGTATGAACATTTCAGCACATGCTTCAAAATCACCCAAAAAGTCCTTTGATAAAAAGCATAATAGATGGCAAGCCTAGAATAAAGCAAATACCAAATAGAAAACAATCATTTATTAGTAATAAATTAACAGCCTGGAAAATCAACATTTCAATGTACGTAAACGAAAACCCATTCAAACAATTGCAACCAACATTTAGGCTGCAGTGAACATGTTTTAGACAGATCTCGTATGATAGCTACTTAAAGTTTTATACTTTGTCATGAACAACTACCCAACATTGAGTTGTGAGGTGAAGACACTAGAATGATTTTACACCTCTAACATCTTTAACACCCCTCTTAATGCTGAAGGATTTTGAGTTTGACGCTTGGAAAGGCATATGCCTTGTGCTTAATTTCAATTTTTATATTTTATGGCAAGGAATAAATTGTCTTGAACGTAGAGGATCTAATATCGTATTAAAATTGACAATGATATAAGCCTAATTCAATCCCAAAAGGTAGCTCTAGGATGGAGGATTGCCCCAGTCACTATTACAGGTGATTTGTCTATTTCTAGCTGGTGTGGGATCTTAACATGCTTCATGAAAATAAAAAGTAGTGTTTCACTTTATGATTTAAAAGCATGGGGCGACAGAGTCAGAGCAGGTGGAGTTCAACAGGGAATATTCACCAATTGCCTTCTATAAAGGGAAGGCAAAACAGAAGGCGATAACTCACAACTCAGCACAATAAAATGTTTTCATGGAAAAAAAAACAGAAAAAAGAATTATGTAGAAGAAAATAGAAAACCAAAGAAACTGCCAGCGCACCTGTTTCACAATGCTGGACCTTCGATCCGACAATTGTGTGCTTAAAGGTCCAACAAGCTGCTTCAGGAGTCCGAAGAAACATGGATAATTAGCAGCACCTGATAAGCATAATATTCAAAAGAAAATGATCATTCATACCAGAAACAAAAACATAATTTGTATTGAGTTTTAAAACCTCAGTTGCAATAAAGAAATAAAAAATACTAAATTCACCAAAAATAAATATTTTAAAAAATAAAACAAAGTATAGCAGTTAAATAGATTATAAAATTTAAAAAATGTGGGTACTGATTACTTAGTAATTCAAAGAGCAACTAATGCTTCAATCCCCCTTCTTTGTACAAATAGAATACCAAATCCATGCCTCTATACTTGAACTAACGTTTAGTTGATTGTTGGCCCTCCAACACCCATATGCCTACGGTTTATAGCTCCCTGAACAGCACTTAATTTCCTCTTTATTATTTATCAAAGACCATCTCCATAACTATATGATTAAATAGTTCAGCTGCAAAAAAAGCCTACGAGTAAAATCTAATACCAACTTCACCTAAGATCATCATAACCCTCCTTCACAAATGTTAAATATATTCCTACAGTTACAAATGTTCTTGCCTATTTAAACTCACAATAGGAGGACGGCTTAAGATTGGAATCTGAGCATATATAGTCTCCGAAGGGTAGCTCAAGTGGTAAGAGCTAGGGACATAAGGGTTGGGTGGGATGAAGGGTGAAGGATCCAGGGTTCGAACCCTGAGGAGGACTAATTTACTAACAACTAACATTTGCCTATCAAAAAAAAATGAAATTCTGTATATGCTTCTACATGCTACTACTACAAAGGAGATGGGAGACACCAACCTCCCAGCACAAGACCTTCAATTCTCTGCATGGCAGCAATACGAATTGACCAGTCCTTTTCAGGTACAAGGGTAGATGCAATCTTCTCAACTTCCCTGATTAACTCCTTCTCTGAATACACCTTGATAGGATCTATGCCCTTCTCTGTGACATCACCTTCTCCTGCTTGTATTTAATAAGAAACCAAATACATATTCAATAAAGCACAACAAAATAAGAGTACACAGCATATTTGTCTGACTATACACGAAATGATAACAATATATAAATTGGAAAATTTCTCAAACGTATGACTTTGGATGTCACTTATCTCTTTTGATTATATTACATTATCTTCAATCATTTTACTTCCACCACCAAAATCATCTAAATTTCTACACGTTTTGCGCTTGAATCTCATACATTTTTCATGGAAGCGAAGAACAAAAATAGATCCCAGAACCACCATGTAATCAATGGTCCAATCCCAATATCATCCAGGCTATACCAGTCGAATACCCCTGCTAGCTAAAATCTCCCAAGATTCCAATACGTGATCAACATACAATAAGACAACAATCACCAAATTCACTGCCAAGTCCAAATGGAATGATAGCAAAATTACTGATTCCAAATACCAATATGGAGATGGAAAAGTAGGCAATCATTGTGCAGCTCAAGTGAATGATAAAATAAGTAGTATTAAAAGCAATTTATAAGGCAAGTAGGCAATCACATTCAAGAGAGAAAGAGATGGCAAATATAAGGATAATGTACGAGCCCTTACATTAAAATTACATTGATACTGAATTAGAACATAAACACTAGCATCCAAAACATTGCAAATATTCTAACCTCCAAAAAGAGATGTCTCCCTTGATGAACTCTTTGCCTTTGGGCTACTTTTCTTGGGATTAACAGACACAGGATTAATTTCCCCTGCCATATAACCACTAGAAATAGCATCTGAAGAGTGCACTTTTGGTTGAATCCCCTCTAGCCTGGCGTTAATAGTTTTCACCTGAAACCATCGTTGTGCATTGAAAATGAATAATGAAATCTCATTGCAGTCGTCAAGAAAATGTAAAAGGACCTCCAACTGTCCAAACTACAAGTGAAATGTTTGTGTGAATGAGTAGAATATTAAATAATAATGATATCAGTAAAATATTTTTTTGTTTAATATCTACCAAAGATGAAGGAAGATTGTGGCGCTGAAGTTCATCACGAAACTGAGACCCAGCTTGAGCATACATCTCCTGTAAAAAGATGTTAAAATATTCATATTCATTTTAAAACTTCAAAACACTCTCCTCAAGTATGCATATATACTTTATTCAATCAGTTTTTTCCTATTGTGTTATGATATAAATATTAAAATATAGAATAAACCATTAAAAAAATGCAAAAATAGTATAAATAATCATGCAAAATTGAATAAGCGGTATTAAAACAGAAACCCAAACTTTGCTAGAACTGGACTACATGAATTACTAAATTTAGAGCCATATTAAGTTCACATGATGCAGACCTTCAAAAATTGAGAGGTTTTGAGAACACTAGCTTTGACTTTACATTGAACAATATAGTATATAGTATATAGCCCAAACTTATCACTCACTCTAACAACAAATCACATCCTCCAGACCCCTAATAGGGCCTAGTACGTTAAATGATATTATTAGCTAAATAAGCACAAATGCATTCATTAACCATAGGCTAAAAAAACAACACACACTCAGCCATTCTTTCTTCTTTACTTGGATAAGAAATTTAATAATTTAAATAAGTATGACATGGAACCCTTATTATGGGTGACTATGACATGAACTTAATGTATATGAATATAGCGTAAGACTTACTTACCTCAATGCACAAAATAGCTGATTCCCTAACCGCAGAATTTGGATCACTCAGCAACTGCAGAATCTGACATTGATCAATTTTTAAAAGTTAGATCACACAAATTTATTGAACAATATAAAAAGATATATACTGCATGTTTGTAAAAATCAATGAACATACAGGAGGAAGAATAGCCCGTTGAAGGGGAAGTTCAGTAGATGAAAATAGACCAATTGCAGATGTGACAGTCCGTACAAACTCCTCTCTGACTCTCCAGCTTTTGCATGTCCAAGCAAAGGACCCAGCTCTTTCAACTATTATTGTAGGAGATGAAACCTGCAAATAGTCATAAAGTGACAACAATAAGGTGAAGAAGAATAGAACTGAAAAACGAAAGAAACTTTACCCCAGAAGTATATTAAAATTGCCACAAAAATAAGCACATGGGGGATAGATAGATGTAGGAGGCTATTCTATGCATTTACCCAAACAGTAAAAACTTCAGTGCACTTATACTCTGATTGGTACAGTAGATAGAGTGAAGAGAGAAAGAGGCAGGGGAGAGTAGCCTAGACACTCATTTGGATGAGAAGAGTAAGAAAAGAGGGAATCATTTGAGCGGGACCCACACCTTTTTGGGCTCTCCTCTTCCATGAGAAGAAAATGTGTGGGAGGGATGCATTTTTGTAACTTTCCAAAAATACAGTAATACCTATAATCTCCTACATGAATTTCTAACCCCTCTTTTGGTAGCTGAGGTTAACATTTATGATATTAGAGGAAAATGTATTTTTATCCTAAAAGAAATCTTCTTTTTTAATCCACCTTTATTCAAACAAAAGAAAGGAGAGAATACACATCACTTTTTTTCTTTTCACTTTCTCTTCTATTTTTCTCACACCGAACCTAAAAATCTTTTTTTCCTGACAACTTTCTCTCTTACCATCTTCTCTCTTTCCATCTGCTCTCTTCTTATTTTCTTTCATAAACCAAAATTAGTGAAAATGAAATCATTATAACTGCAATGAAGCTTTTTACGGTCAGGTTAAGCACACAGAGTGCCATTCCAAAGAAAACATACAATTTGGGCATGGAGATAAGAAGATTCAAAGTCGGAATTTACATAGACTTGCCATGAAAAAAAAAATCATTTATTTGGTGATCTATCAAAACCTAGCGCTACTATCAACATCTACCAAAAACCAAACATAATGTCCACTACATTTAGCAATGATCTATCTACAGCAGAAAGGATATTCAACCTACAACAGCTTCCAGCATAACTTTTTCCATATAGACCTATCCTCAATCATATGTCATTTTAGAAAGGATACTCTACCTACAGCAGCTTATAGGCACGTAAATATGTAAAGCATGACAATAAATTTCAGAATATATGAAAAATAATGATCATAAAAACATAAAAATTAGGACCAAGTCATTGAAATTCAGTAATTCACTCCCAAATATAACTGCCAGAAGGCTTGCATGTAATCTGGCTCAAATACTTTGGTTAATCCAACCTAGTCGAATAGAATGACTGATGAAGCTAACGATCTATAACATTGCACAAATTGCAGCGCAATGACACTAAAACTGAATGCTATAGGCCTATAGCTGCATGACAAATCTCAGAGATCTTACGGTTAAGGTCACAGTTCTAGTTAAAGATCCTGTGATAAGAGCTACAAACCACAGCAATCACTGATCATCACTCATCAGATTTTTCACTCGCTAGAAACCACAGGACATCTTAGCTAGCACTGGTTAGAACTCAAAATGCACGCTAGAAAAGCATAAGAAATCAAAGAATGAAACGTTTCACGTATAACTGGTACAATTTAAGTACAACTGAATCTGAGAGCTTCCTCTTCATACACTCAAAGTGTTATTCCTGATCTCACTTTTTCATCAGTCCCCACTCTCAACTATCCTCACTGAAAAACACTTGCTCGAAATCGCAACAGATAGAAAGAACTGAAGTTACCTCCATGAGAGTGAGCAAGAGCCTTCTAGCGGCGTCGCGAACAGGCTGTTTGGCGTCGCCCAAGCGTTCAACAACGGCGGGGACAATCGCGTTGAGGTGAAGCTTGAAGTGGTCGCCGGCGAGGACAGCGGCGGAGGCCAGAGCCTGAAGCGCGCCCTGAGAGACTCTGAAGTTGCTGTCTCTCAAGAGATCCGTGCAGCAATCGACGAGGGAAGTGACCTCGCCGGAAGTGAGGGTTCTTCTAGAAGCTTCCAGAACCTGGTGGAGGCGCTCGACGCCGGCCATCCTCTCCTTGGTGTCCTTGGCCCGCGCGAGCTCCAAGGCTTCCTCCATTTGGATCTGGTGCGCCCGGGCTCAGATCTGACCCAACTGTTCGGTACCCAATTCAGCACCGCATGGAGAATTGAGAAAATGCAAATGCAAATGCAAATGACAATGCGATAATGCAAATGCACGAGTTACGGTGCTGAATTTAAACCAAGTGTGAGAGAGTGAAGTGAAGTGAGAGAGAGAGAGAGAGGGAGGTGACTAGGATCGACGGAGAAGAAGAAGATGATGAATGAAGCAAAAGGAAAGGGAAACGATTTGAAAACTTTGCTGATGTGGTTGCGGTGGTTGGATAGTTAACCATCCACGTGCTTCTAATTTACAATGGATACCACTAGTTTTTTTTTTAGTTTATCTCTTTTTTCTTTTTTTATAAGTGAGATGGATAGCTCACATGGTTGAGCTAAGGGTAATTGTAGGTGATGGTTCAGGGTTCGAACCCTGAGAATGAATAATTTGTACTAGTTTACTAATAACTAACATTTTCCTAAAAAAAAAAAAACTCATGCAATGCATGTACCAATTAAAATTTTTGCTTTTTCCTATTGATAATTTTTATTTAGGTGAAAACGGAAACTAAGAAAGGTATAATTTGTTTGTTTTTAAATTTTAGAAGAGAAATGAATGAGAAAGATAATGTGATAAAAAAAAAGCATTAATGAAGAAATAAGTGGATTTATATGAGAAATAATAATGATGATTGTTTGATTAGAAAGGAAAGTGAAAAGGAAGAAATAAATCATTTTATATCTTACCCAAAAATCTGAACATGAATCATCCAAATATCACTGAAGCAACATTTGTTTTCAAGCTCAATGTCAACTAAGAAGCTTGGCTTCTTCTACATTGCATGTGCAATTTGATTTTCCTCCTTGAAATGTAAAAACAATTAGACACTAATTTGCTTGCTTTTTTTTTTTTTTGAAATTATGGTGTGTTTATATAGCTTTTCTTTGCATACAATAAAAATACAGATGTGGAAAAATTAATCATATTTAAAAAATCATTTATTATATTAAAAATATAAATTTGTAGTAACTATTTTTTAGTAAAAAATTTCAATTTATTATTATTATCATGTGTAATGTTGTTAAGAAAGATATTTTTAAACAAATCTAAAAAATATTTTATTATTATATGATGTGAAAATAATAATTCAATAAATTATATAAAATAATACCTTCGTTTTTCAAATGATATTTCAAGTGGTAGAAGCTAGGGGTCATATGCGTTGGGGTGGGAAGCTACAGGATTAATCCCTGGTGCGACCAATTTATTTTTCCAATGTACAAAAAAAATAATACCTTTAAAATATTTTTTAAATATAAATCGGTTAAAACAACTTATGGGTGTCGTAGTAGTTTAGTCATTTATCTCTTAAGTAAGTTGTTGGGGGTTTGAATTAAAAAAAAATTCATTGACCAGCTGATTCATTATTTTGAAATATATTTTTGTAGGTTAAATTGATTGCTTAATTGCATATTTGGTCCCCACGTATAACCTTTTCACGATTTTGGTCCCCAACGAAAATCAGTTGCATTTTAGTACCACAACGTTAGCTCCCGTTTGCAAATTTGATTTTCCGTATATCTTTCATTCAAAAATTAACGGAAAGCTGACGTGGCATATTTTCCATATTATTTTAATTTAAAAATTTAATTTTTTAATTAAATAATATTTTTCTTATTTCAGTTTTAGTCCTCCTCCTCCGACCACTAATTGAAATAAAAAAACATTATTTAATTAAACAATTAATTTTTAAAATTAAAATATTTTGGAAAAAATGTCACCTAAGCTTTCCATTAATTTTTAGATGGAAGATGGACGGAAAACCAAATTTGCAAATGGGAGCTAACGTTGGGGTACTAAAATGCAATTGATTTTTGTTGGGGACCAAAATCGTGAAAATGGCATACGTGGAGAACCAAATGTGCAATTAAGCCTAAATTGATATATTTTTCTTAGAAAAATTTGCTTAGTGATTCATACATGTATTTCATTATTTTATAGTATTTAATTTTTATAAATTTTGTGTACTCCTATTTAAGTGGGAGTCGTTAGTCCAACTATGTACTCAAACTAGTATCTAAGCCCGTGCTTTGCACGATGATTACAACCAGATATTTTCTTCTACAAAATGTTCCTTACATATATATAATATGACAACTCATGATTGAGAAATTGTGGACAACAAACCAGATGATACAACAACTTGTTCAACACATGCCATCGTAAACTAAGTAAAATTACAACACTTGTCCAGTACATAATAGACAACAACAAATACAATTCAGTTCGTTAAGTAAGAACATACATGCCATTCTATCACAGCTTAATGTTGAATAAAACATCAATAACAACAAACTTTTCACTGGTTAAGAAGAAGGTCAACACATCCCCTGCCTTCAATCCATGTGACGAACAGAAGGCCCTCCAACCCCTACCAAACCTCGCCTAATTCCGATTAGGCACACCAAGAATGGTACATTCCACTTCCTTGTCAATGGGCCCTCTCAAAAGCCACTTGTAACCTTCCCCATTGTGAATATAATCATAAACATATACCGGCAAGTTTTGCAGTGCAAAAAACAGTCTAATAAGATCAATATATAACAGCTAAGAACTTAAGCACAATAGTTAAACCTTACCATCTCACTTGCAGAAGCTTGGTTTGGTGAGAGTTTGCAAGTGAAAAAACACGGATAAAATATCCACTTTGGTTGTTGGGGAATTGTTTTGGGTGTGAAGTGGACCTGGCTGGCAACATTAGTTATAGCAGGGGTGGGGGCATTATAGCCGGAGGAGATTGTGCAGGAAGGTAACATTCTTGATTGAAATAAGGAAGGTAACATACTTCCTCAATACTTGCATTATAGATGAATAAATCAAATTGAATTCAAACCTTGAAGAAGCACTCACCTAGTCACCTAGGAATCAATTGAGGGAGCGACGAATGTTGAGAGCACAACCTTTACAATTCATGATCTTGACATCTACAATTCTCGCAACACTGTATTCCTTGTTTCATTCCTACGATTTTTTCTCTCCCTCTCTCAATTCCTTTACTGGTCTTAACTCTTCAATCAACTTCTTCCTCATACATTGACTCTGAAATAAAAAAAAAACTATTGAAACCAACAGTGCAGAAAAATATAAACTTATGGTCAAGAAAAAAGAAAACACAGAGTAGAATAAAAAGCATAACGAACATAACACCTATAACACTACATCCCATAACAGTTCACAGAAAACCACAGACTATAGCTCACCACAAAGCACATCCAATTCACAACAAAGCACATCAAGGAGATGTCTATAATCCACAAGCCAAGAGGTCCAACTCAATCCTCGCAGCCAAACACAAAGTAATGCATATCCAAATCACAGTCACCTCTTTGTATCAAGATCCCACAAATTTTTTATTATGGTGTATCAACCATGATGACAACTATTTTTATTTGTGTGGATTCTCATATATACCTGCACATAAGAATTATAACTTATAAGTACTCTTTTTAAAGAAGCTGTGTCCCGCTACCAATCAATAAAATTGTACAAAAAAGATATGTCAGTCTACCATTATAAGATTTTAATGCAAATCTAGTGGCTAAATTATTTTTGGAATGATATACATATGTCACAAGGTGGACATCTATACTCATGCTTAATCAATATGTTATCACATTTAGAGGTTCCAAATTCACCTTGCAACCTTATGCTCATTCAATGCCAAAATGCACAAGAAACATCTTGAGATAAGTCACAAACTATAAGTTGTAACTTAGAATCGATTTTAAGGTAAAAGTTAAAACAAACTTAGAGAAAGTGAGAAACCACTTTCTAGGAAGTGATGTTAGAAAGAAAGTGAGTGAGAAAGAAAGAAGAGAAAAGAAAGGGAATAACTTGAGTTGGAAAAAATCTAAGAGAAAGAAGAATCTAATAAGGCAAGAAGATTGAAGGTAAGAAGAAGAATATGATGGTGATGATGATAATGATTAAAGAGAGAGAAAGAGTGAAGAAAGGAACATATAAACAAACACAGTTGAGTAGTGAGTAAGTAACAAAGATTGTCAATGCATTTTCTCATTCATCCACTGCTCACTCTTCACATCCCCCAAAAAACTGAGTTCCCTCTCTCATTCTCTCTCACTTTGAAATTAACCAAAACTTTATATTCCTCTGAAAAAAGCCAAAGGGACAGAAGGATTAGTAGTGGTAGCAGCTATACATCAAAAGCTAGCTTAAAGGTGAGGATTGCTCTAGCCTTTATAATGACTATTTGGTCACATCTCTAGTTAATGTGGGACTCTCAATACAGAAATAGCGGAATTAAAGAATCCTTATCAGTTCATATAATTTACATAAAATTATGGCTTTCACAATTTCTCTATGACTTTTTCAAGTAAAGCAAGCACTTGTCTCCACATTTCTGAGATGACAGATTTTTAGGTTATATAAATTGAAAAGGAAAATATAAAGTTAAAATTACTATCCAACAAATAATAGAACATCATCAAATAAAATAGAAAAGGGACTTTCTTCTTGTTATAAGTAAAACATGGATAAAGCTTTGTAATTTATATATAGCCTTGCAGCAAGCATTTCTCAAATTTAGATAATCCAACCAACAACAAAGGTCATAATTTTTTCTCTACCTTTTACAATTATAAGTAGTAGAAAATAGTTAGTAAAAGGTTTGAACATAATGAAGCTTAAACATATAAGAGACCTTTCTTACCCAAAGAGCAAATATCTAAGTTGAAGCCATAGGGTAAATCAGCAAGCAGCTCCAAGCACTTATAACTTGGGGCCCCAACTATCTAGCAGGACCAAAGTCACCTGCATCAAACATGCATCATAGAAGGCCACCATATGCAAGTACTCACTAAAATGGAAAATGGTCAGAAAGGTCATGTTATGAGGTAGGAACAGTTACATAATTATCTCTCATTCAATTTTGCACTAAAAAAGTTCAAACAAACATCTTAAAATCTCACCTATTCATATCCAGGAAAGAAAATATATAATTATGAACAAAAAAACATCATTTGAACACTAAACAAAGCATTATAATGTTTTGTACGGTTAACAAAAACCATACATTAATAATGATTTCCCGGTCACATATATAAAAGTTTAACTTAGAATTTAGTTCTTTCTTCTCTTACTTGGCTTTAATGCCTCATGATTCATGTACTTCATTCACTAAGAGCTTCCTTGAAAAACACATTATGTTATGACCAATGAGTGTCCAGCTCCAGCAACTCATATTAACCCAATTCAACCAACAAATCACATCGGAAAAAATTATAAAACTGATACAAAAGTAGTATTCAGCCTAATGCTTTAATTAAACAATTGACTATCAAACTTCCTTTTTCGCCTTTCATATGTCACGTTTTGTCTTTTTTGAATGTGGCGCCTTGCCAACTCCAGCCCAATGCCTGGGGCTTCATCCATTGCTTCGAAATCTTGTGTGATCATCTGAGCTTCACGCCCACCTACCCTTTGTTTTTCCTTTTCTATAAGTCTGTTACTAAAAAACCTACTTCCGTGAAGTGGGTTCCTCTCCTAGCCCGCAAGAAAATGAGTCGGTTCACTGCTCTTAAGAGTCATTACAAAGTGTGGCAGAAAAAGTATTTTAAAGTTGTTGAGTCGCCTGAAGTAAAGAATTTGTTCCGGGATTCCAACAATTGCCCTCTCTTCCCGTTTTACTGGACAAAAAATCCTCGCCGGAAAATCTCTGTTTCGTATGACGCCTTAGATGATTCCGAGCGAGGGGTTGCTGATTATCTTTGGTCGTTGCCGGTATTCTCTGGTCATGACTTGATTGAGGCGTCAAAAACTGGCACCTTGAATCAATTTTTTAGTAAGTTAATTATCTTTACACATAACTTGATTCATTCATCACTCTTAACTGTAACACTTTCTTGTGCAGCCACGATGGGTAAATGTAAGGTTGATGCCAACCCCTTGAAGATGAAGGAGTATCTCGCCCAATCTGCTGAGGCGGTGAGAAAAAGAGCTGCTGAGGCTGAGCAGAAGAAAAGACTTGAGGGTACCTCTGACTCAGATAACATCAGAGACCCTAAGCGCCAGAAGACTTTGGGCGCCGCTGAAAAAACTGCTGGTGACAAACCCTTGCACTAGACGACTCTAAATCAATCCGGCTTGGCCTCAAGAGGCAAACCGGTAGAGAAAAAGAAGGGACATGATAATGTCCCGCCACCCCGTGGGGATCCAAATGCGTTGATTAACCGCCCACTGACGCCGTTTGTTCATGCTGGCTCTAGTTCAGCCGTTCGAGGCGAGGCCCTCCCTACCTTGCTGAGTTTGTCTGATCCTCATTTTAATGGTTTGGATTTTATGAACTGAACTTTTGACAACAGGCTCCACAAGGACATTTCTGGTCAAGGTCCCCCCAACATTGCTTCCATGGCCATTCATCATGCGCTTTCGGCCGCCGGTACTGTGGCAGGAATGGCTCAGAATGTGAAGGACATGCATTCGGCTAAGAATCGTCTTGAAAAAAAGGCAGCTGATTGGAAGGCTGCGTATGAGCGAGCGAAAGGCGACGCCGAAACCGCCAATAAGCACCTGAAGTCGTCCGAGGAAAAATGTGCTAAGTTAACTGAGGACTTGGCGACTTCTGACTTACTCCTGCAGAAAACTAAGTCCTTGAAGGAAACCATTAATGCCAAACACATTGCTGCTCAGACTAAGTGTCGGAAGATGGAGGAAAAGTATGAACGCCTGAAGGCTTCCATTCTTGGGCGTGCATCCATTCAATTTGCTCAAGGCTTTCTCAAGGCTAAAGAGCAAATCAGTGTTGTTGAACCTGGTTTTGACCTTTCCCGTATCGGGTTTTTGAAGGAGATTAAGGATGGCCAAGTAGTCGACGATGATGATGTTGATATCGACCTCCTTCCTCAATTTAACTCTGAGAGTGAATCTGAGGAAGAGAATGGTGAAGATGGCCATGGCAAGGACAAGAATGGGGATGAAGAAGAAAGGGACCCCAAAGCTACTGCAAGCCAAGACAACAACGCCAATAATGAAAACCTAGCTTGATCTTGTTTGTTGTTTATTTTGTTTATGGGTCAAGCCTTGTTTTGGGCTTCGCCCTTTTGTTATTTGAAACATGTATGGGTCACGCCCTTTTTTATCTTAATGAAATTTCTTTCCTTCATTTATGTTATTGCTATTATTGTTTACTGAGTTTTGTAGATTTAGGCTTTTATTGCCTTAGTCAATTTTGTTGACGAGGCTTGGTTTCTAGTGGCCACTAGAATTGCCAAGGCTTTGTATACTCAGTGGCGATGTTTCCTTATTCCGAAAAACTTACACGCGGTAACTTGTACCTTTTGTTGTTTTACTCTGCTCGATATTCAAATATAAATTGTTGAGAACTAAAGAACTAAAATCACTTAAGTAGAAGAATTTTCATTGATTTTCCAAAATATGGGAGCTATTATCCCTTCATTTACATTTGCCGCCTCATTAAAAACCTTATACAGGAAAAAAGAGTGTGGCTTCTTTAACTTTCATTGTTTCTTTTTCAACTGAAATACTGCTTCAAATGCGAGGCGTTCCATGTTTGTGGAACTCTTTTCCCATCCAATTGTTCCAACTTGTAGGCCCCATTTCCAATATCTGCAATTACCCTGTAAGGACCGTCCCAATTGGGCGAAAGTTTGTTGTGTTTGTTGGGTATCGTCCTTTTTCGGAGCACTAAATCTCCCGCCTTCATGGTTCTCGGAACGACCTTCGTTGCAAACCTGCGGGCGACCCTTAGCTTTCTAGCCTCATTTCTTAACTGTGCCTCCCTCTGTTCCTCTGGTAGCATGATTAGATTCGCAATCAGATTTTCTCCGTTGTTTGATTCATTGAACCTGGCTACCCGCCAGCTTTGATTTTCGACTTCTACTGGGAGCATAGCATCAGTTCCATAGGTCAAACGGTATGGCGTTTCTCCAGTACTTGACTGTTCAGTTGTATTGTACGCCCATAACACGCCTGGCAGCTCCTCCCCCCAAAGACCATTTGCTTCATCTAACTTCTTTTTCAAACCATTTAAAATGACTTTATTAGCCGATTCTGCTTGTCCATTGGTTTGAGGGAGCTCTACAGATGCGAATCGCATTTCAATCCCCAAATCTGCACAAAACTCTCTTGTTAAATTACTAGTGAATTGAGTCCCG
This sequence comes from Lotus japonicus, assembly GCF_012489685.1. Taxonomy (NCBI): domain Eukaryota; kingdom Viridiplantae; phylum Streptophyta; class Magnoliopsida; order Fabales; family Fabaceae; genus Lotus; species Lotus japonicus. The sequence goes on along the minus strand of NC_080045.1, from coordinate 38,773,559 downwards.
TTGTCCATTACCAGCGCCATAGGAACACCAAACCTGCATATTATCCTTCGCCATAAAAAAATTTTAATTTTGGCGGCGGTAATAGTTGCCAATGCCTCAACCTCTATCCACTTAGTGAAGTAATCTACCGCCACAACAATATACTTCATTTGCGCCTTTGCTATTGGAAATGGACCTAATATGTCTGTTCCCCACATGGCAAAGAGCCAAGGTGCCATCATGGTTGTCAAATGTTCTGGTGGCGCTTTATGCAAGTCAGAGAAAACTTGGCATTTCACACACTTTTTCACATATTCCAAACAATCCTTCTTCATTGTCAGCCAGTAGAATCCTGCTCTTAGCACTTTTACTGCCAACGATCGCCCCCCTATGTGGCTAGAGCATACTCCCTCATGTACCTCTTCCATGATCCTCTGGGCGTTCTCTATATCAACGCACTTGAGTAGTGGTGACATTATACCTCGCCTGTACAACTCATCGCCCACTAATGTATAGAAGCTGGCCTCCCTGCGTTTTTCTCTAGTATTTAAATCATCTTCACTTGGGAGATTTTTAAGAAATTTTTTAATGGGTTCCATCCACGAGGATTCCCCCTCTGCGATAGCTTTAACCGCCTTTATCTTTACTTCAACAAGGTCTATGCTAGGGCGAGGAAGAGTTTCTTGAATGACTGTTTGGTAATTACCCAACCGTCTTGTGCTAGCTAGTTTTGCCAAAACATCTGCACGCTCATTCAGGCATCTTGGAATGTGCTCTATCTTGACCTTCTCAATCTCCATCATCAGCTTGTGTACGATTTCCAAATATTTGGAAAGTTGAGGATCCTTCACCTGGTACTCTCCTTTCACCTGTTTAACTACTAACTATGAGTCGCCTTTGATGAACAACTTTTGAACTCTTAACTCTATGGCGAGCCTTAAACCCGCTATTAGTGCTTCATACTCGGCTTGGTTGTTGCTGGCCCTGAACTCAAACTTGAAGGACTGTTCAATCACCATTTTATCCGGGCTTTCAATCGTTATTCCCGCCCCACTTCCTTTATCGTTGGAAGAACCATCAACAGACAAAATCCATTCTCCCTGCATACCCTCGCCATCAGTATGAGTCATTTCTGCCACAAAGTCTATCAAACTTTGGATTGTTACAGTTCCTCTTGGCTCGTACTGGATGTCATATTCTGACAACTCTATTGACCAACTGACTAACCGTCCTGACAGGTCCGACTTTTGTAGCACTTGCCTCAAAGGAATATCAGTTTTGACTTTTACTTGGAAACTTTGGAAATATGGCCGGAGGAGCCTTGCTGTTTTTAAAATGGCCAAAGAAGCCTTTTCAATTTTTTGATATCGCATTTCGGCGCCTTGTAATGTATGGCTGACAAAATAAATGATCTTTTATTTTTTTTCCTCCTCTTGAAGCAAGACCATACTGACAGATTTGTCTGTGACCGCCAGGTAGAGGATTAAAGGAATATCTGGCATTGACTTGGATAATACTGGTGGCGTGGCTAGCAACTCTTTTAACTTAGTAAACGCTTGTTCGCATTCTTCTGTCCATTGAAAAGTTGAATTCTTTTTTAAGCATGTGAAGAATGGGGTCGCTTTATCGCCTGCCATTGGTAAAAAATGAGCTAAAGCTGCCAAACGTCCTGTCAAACGCTGCACCTCCTTGATGTTGGCTGGACTTTTCATCTCCAAAATCGCCCTGCATTTTTCCGGGTTCACTTCTATTCCTCTTGAAGTTATCATAAATCCCAAAAAATTTCCCCCTTGAATTCCAAAAGATCATTTTTCAGGATTCAACTTCATGTTATATTTTCTTAATTGTGTGAATGCTTCCTGCAGATCTTCACCATGCTTTGCCGCCCTAGCTGATTTCACAATCATATCATCAACATACACCTCCATATTCCTCCCTACTTGGCCTGCAAAATTTTTGTCCATTAAACGTTGGTAAGTGGCGCCTGCATTTTTCAAGCCGAAAGGCATGGTTTTGTAACAATAGTTAGCTTGATTGGTCATGAACGCCGTGCTCTCCTCATCTGGTGGATGCATCATGATTTGGTTATACCCGGAATAAGCGTCCATGAGGCTTAGAAGCTCATTTCCAGAAGCCCCATCCACCAACTTATCAACGTCGGGAAGGGGATAAAAATCTTTCGGGCACACTTTGTTAAGACTTGTGTAATCCGTACACATTCTCCACTTCCCATTAGCTTTTTTGACCATCACTACATTGGCGAGCCATGTAGGATATTGTACTTCACGAATAAATTGGGCTTTCATCAACTTATCAGTTTCCACTTGCACCGCTTTATCCTTTTCTTCACTCATTCGTCGCCTCGCCTGCATGACTGGTTTTGCTCCTGCCCGTATAGCTAACTTGTGAGTGATTATACTAGGATCAATTCCCAGTACATAATTAATCGTCCAAGCAAATAGATCCAAATTTTCACCCAAGAGGGCGATCAATCGTTGCTCTTGGTCTTTTGACAAGCCACTGCCGATTTTTAAAACCTTACCTTTGACTTGTGTGGGTTTTGTTTCTTCCAAAGGCTGCGGGCGGAAATCGTCAACATTGTCCCTTGGATCCAGAGTAAACCCTTCATGAGGGAAAATTTCCGTGATTCGATGACTTTCCTTAGCAGCCTTTCTCCCATAAAGAGCCACACTCCTTAAATAATATTCTCGTGCAGCATTCTGATCTACACGCAAGACTCCAATTTTCCTGTTGCACGTTGGATACTTTATAGTCAAGTGTGTGGTTGATATCACAGCACATAACTTGTTGAGAGTATCTCGCCCTAAGAGGGCGTTGTAATTTGCTCGGCACGCTAACACCAAATACTTGACTTGAAATTTTTTGACAAATTCTCCTTCTCCAAAAGCAGTTGGGATTTCTACATAGCCTCGCACATTGACACGATCACATGTGAACCCAACCAGAGTTCCTGAATATGGCTTGAGATCTGACTCTTTTAGACCCACGCGATCAAATGCGTCACCATAAATAATATCAGCCGAGGATCTCTGGTCTAAAAACACTTTCTTTGTCTTGTAATTGTTAACTCTGATTGTTACCACTATTGGATCATTGTCATGTGGGATTACATGAGCAAAATCTTGAGGGGAGAAAGTGATCGGCGAGTGATTCAACCAACATGCTCCTTCATATGCCTCGTGCACAGCAGCTACGTATCTTTTTCTGGCTTTATTGGATATTTCGCCACCACCAAATCCGCCTGCTATAGATGAACATTCACCCACAGGGTCGCCTAGGTCCTCGACCACTTCCTTGCCTTTTCCTTTCTCAGCCTGAGTCGCCTTGGCGAGCTCTGGTGTTGATGCCTCCTTAATAAAATTCGCCAAGTATCCCGCTTTAATCAATCGATCGATTTCTCGTCGCAGGGTCAAACAATTGTCTGTGGTGTGTCCTAAAGCTTTGTGGAATTCACACCACCTGCTACTATCGACATTAGTTGGGGGTCGCCTTGGCGGTGGTGGATACTGCACAACATTCGTCTGACCCACAGCCCGCAGTATCGTGCTCAAAGGTGCATTTAGTTTAGTCAGCGGGGCTGCATTTGGTGAGGCAGCTGGCTGAGTTGCCGGAGTGGGGGTGGCGCCTTGGGAATTCCTGTGCCAAGTGTTGCTTTGGAGGACCGGCTTGGAATTCTGATATGGGCCAGGTCTTGGCTGTCGTGGAGTAAATGCTGGCCTTGCGTCTTTTTCTGCCTTAGGCTTTTCTGGTGGAACAGTGCCCGGCTGGGCACCCTTTCTCCATTCTTCTCTTTCCTTCTTGTTTTATCATCTTGCTCAATCAAGATAAATTCTTGGACTCTTGCTCGTAAGTCCATCACATCACGCGCCGGGCGCCTTGTTAGATCACGATTCAACGGTCCTGCGCGAAGTCCGTTTTTGAAGGATGCTACACACACATCGGGGCTATCTTTTTCCAGTTGAACAGCCATCTTGCTGAACCTTGCCATGTATGTTTTAAGTTGCTCACCCGGTTGTTGATGTATATTGATTAAATAAAAAATTGTTGCTTTTGTGGTTTTGTTGGCTGAGAACCGAGTTAAGAATTTAGTGGATAAATCGGTTAAATTGTCAACTGAGAAAGGTGGCTGCTTAATAAACCATTGCATCGCCATGCCCTTAAACGTTGATGGCAACAATCTACATTTTACCGCATCTATCGCCCCGCCAATAACCATTTTTGTGTTAAAGTATCTCAAATGTTCCATGGGATCAGAATCGCCCGAATAAGCGTCCAGTGTCATTGTCTGTAAATGCTCGGGTATTTCAACCACAGTGACGACAGGTACAAAAGGTTGGAAATTAACTACATCCTCAGCCTCTAGACGTTGTCCACGCTTGAGATCTCTCATCTGGTTCAAATATTCCACCTGAGCTTGCAAACGTTCATTCTAGCGTTGAACATTTTGCAAAGTGTCTAGAACGTGCTTTAAAGCAACTGGCGTGATACCTGTTATCGCCTCTTGCTCTTTCACAGGGTTGTTGATCCTTAACTCATCCAGATTGATATGCACGGGCGTCACTGGTCGCCTTCGTACACCTGGATCTAACTTAGCCAAAAGAGCTGAAGGTTTGCTCGGAGTTGGTTTGTCTGCTGGTGACGGTTGTGACGGCGCCACCGGGTGAACACCCTCCGAGGAAGCCTCTTGCTCTGGCTCAGAATGTATTACATGGTTATCATCTCGATCGCCGCCGCGTCGGCCGTGTCGGCCTCCACCTCTACGACGGAAGTCACGGCGACCCACACCGCATGAACGAGTCTCCATCAGCCGTAACTCGCACCTTCTACGTCATGTGTAGATCTAGGTTAGAGCCACAGGCGGCGCCAATGTTCTGTACTAGGGAATATCTTAGGTAAGAAAAGTACACTCAGAAAACCCTAGCAGAGCTCAAATTAAGACATGATATAATAAAAGAAAATATTCTCATTAAATGTCATCAAAGTTGTCACATACAAGGTAAGAACCTCCCTTTTATAGAGGGTGAGGTCAACATCTAGATTGTTCCCATATTTGGGCCTTTACAAACGAGGCCTAAGTCCCTATACAGATAAGACAAATCCAAAAGAATCTTCTAGCTGGCAGATGGGACCACCGGTAGAACATCAGACCTTCCATCATCGCCCGTGACCCTTGCCAGCCCTGGCGCGTCTTCATGTTTCATCAGTGTTTTGGGCGGGCATCACATCAGGGATGCCCCGCCCAGTCCATTTCCCATGTTTGGTAGAAGAGGTAAGTAAATTACACATGATTTTTCAAATCTCATTCCCATCTCAAAGAAGGGGAATCTTACATTCCCATGGAAATTGAAGTTATTTTCCACTAACTCTCTCTTCCACTACTTATTTTCTATTTTTATAGTTTTTCTATTAAATGATTTTTAAAAACATTCCCGGGAATAATTTATACTAACCAAACACATTTTTCATTTTACCCGGGAATGACTTTGCTGGTAATGAGATTCCTGGGAAACAACATTCCTTGGAATATAGACTGGGCGAGACCCTAGGGTCCCTCGCCCAGACGCGCCAGCCTGGGCGACGCGCGAGCCAGGGAGTTGGGCCTTCTCCCTGAAGGCCCAACTGGCCCATTAGAAGAAGTTAAGGGCGCCAAGCCAAATCCTCGAATCTATAAATAGGGAGAGGTTACCAATTGTAAAGGACTCTTGGCTCATTTGAGAAATAACAACTTGAAATTCAGTTACATTCTCTCTCTAAGCGGTTACGCTTTCACTCTCCCTAGATTCTCACTTCACGATCCTTTTCACCATGGGTATCGTACCTCATCTCTATGTTCTTGGTTAGAACATTTGGCGCCGCCTGTGGGGAACGGTAGACTTCGATTCCCGGACTACGTGGATTGTGATTTGGTTGAGTGAAGTTCGATTTTCCGTGCAATTCTCTTCGGTTTTCTGGAGTTTTGGTGTAATTCTTGGTTCGCTTGTGAAGTCTGATGGAGACACGTCGTTGGAGAAGCGACGGAGAGCAGAAGCAGCGGCGCGGTTCTCCACCGCGTCGCGTAAGAGGCAGGCCATAACGGGAACAGGTTCGCTGCGACGAGTCCGAGCAATTGACTCCTCCTCCACCTCCACCGCCTCCACCTCCTCCTTCTCCAACACCTCCTTTGCCTTCTCCGCCGTCCTCACCGGAGCAACAGAGGTCACCAACACACTCGACGGGAGCCTCACGGGAAGAAACACCGCCGCTACAAGCTCCGATCACCGGTCGAGATTGGCAACGTTTGATCCAAAGTGTCGATGACATTCGGCAGCGGAACGATTACTTACAGGAGCAGTTGGAGTATTATCGTGTCGAGCAACAAAATAAAGGAGAGCGGGAGGCCGAGGCCGTGGCGGAGTTTGAGCCGTTCTCAGCAGCGGTGAGGGAGGTGGCTATTCCGGATAACATGAAGAACCTCGTTCTGGAAGCATTAGTAAAAAACGTCCTCCAACAATACATGTTGTTGCACTTTTGGTCTGCCGTTTGCCTTCCGTGAGAAAACTAACGTGAGAAGCTGATGTGGCTCCCTCACGAGTGTCTCACGTGACTTTCTTCAAAGAGCTTGATGACTGGACAAGTCACATGCTTCTCACATGACTCTAAAAGGCTCCAATGGTCATCTCCCTCCTCCATCGTCTTCTTCACCATTACCCCCTTTTAGAGTCACGTGAGAAGCATGTGACTTGTCCAGTCATCAAGCTCTCTGAAGAAAGTCACGTGAGACACGCGTGAGGGAGTCACATCAACTTCTCACGTTAGTTTTCTCACGGAAGGAAAACGGCAGACCAAAAGTGCAACAACATGTATAGTTGGAGGAAGTTTTTTGCTAACTTTGAAGTTTGAGGACGATTTTCACAGGAAGGCAATAGTTGGGGGACCAAAAGTGCAATTAAGCCTATATAAAACTACTCACATTTTTGTACAAAGTTGTTGTTGGCATAGTGAGAAAGGTTGCTTTTTGCTTCCTCAAGGTCACAGGATCGATTCCTGCTGTAAGACCAAGATTTGGTCAGGTTGTACAACTCTATGTTTTAATGATAACAAGTTTATATTTGTGTATGAACAATTATGGTACTCTAACGTTTGTCTTTTAAGTGTATGACAAACAGGTTCTGATTCAGACTCAAAGACATATTCATCAGAATTAAAGACCAAAGAGTAATTAGTGAAACGCTTCTGCAATCACTATGTTCTTCTGAACGATAGTATATGCTTTAGATGTTCTGAAGATTAAAGCTCTGATGTGGGCTCTGAAGATTCAAGTGAGGAAGATTCTGAAGACCAGAAGTTCTGAGCGAACGGTCCAGAAGCTGAAGACTTGAAGATTCTGAAGTCCAAGAGAAAGCTGGCTCTCAAGACCAAAGTTGTAACACCCCGATTTCGGTGGCGTCACTTTAGTAACCAAAAATCAGATAAAGCGGAAACACGTGAATATTTTTTTTTCTTCGTTTCGTTTTAAAATAAAAGACTTGTCGAAGTAAAGATTCAACCCAAAACGATAGACGTAACTAATGTACAAATATATTTACAGCCCCCGCTGTAAGTAGCAAGCCACGTCACGAGTAACCTCCAGTGACGGGAAAAGTGACCGAAAGTATCCGAAAGTAGTGCCCGCAGGTAAATATGTACAAACCAGAGTAAAAGGTCAAGTATTCAAAATAAAGTCCTCCAAACGAAAGTAAGTCAGCCCAAAACGGCCTAAACAAGACCACCTAGTCCGACCAACTCTTTGTGATCCCCATAGAGAGAACCACACAAAAAGATAAAGGTCGGAGACCTACCCTGCCCCAACATGAGAACATGACGACCAGAGCTATGATGCTACTCTTACTCTAACCTCCCCAGAGAAGCGTATCTCAACACTCCTCATCCAACGCGCTGACATAGTCGTCGTCTGAATCAGAATCTAGAATGATCAGCTCCCTGTCTACATCAATCACCTCCCTCGCTACCGACCGAGTCTCAATCCTAGAAACTCCCGTCTCCGCATCCACTACGCACACGAACACGTCCTCCTCCATCATGTGCACCAACGGCACAACACGATAACCACGAGAGGAAGTCGATGTCCTCAAGCGAAGGGTGGTGGCAGTGACAAGCTCCTCTGCTGGCATCGTAGGTATGGAACCCGACCCAGTATCATCACGGTCAGCAACAGTGGAGGAGCCTGATCCCGAAGAAGCTCCTCCCATAGACTCCCCTTCCGAGGGGTCCTCGTTGTTAGACGACGACGGTGGTGGTGGTACTTCTGCACCATGTCCGCAGTGCACGCCGGGTGGTAAGTTAAAGCTGACAGAATAACGCCTCAGTACTCCCTCCGTCAAGTATCCCAACTCGTTGACACAATCCTCCATTATTCTTCCCGAATAGATAGCTCGGTGGCTAGCGGGGTCAACCACCCATGAGCCGGGGATATCCTGATATATCATCTCGTACCTAGTCCTCCCCGAGGGGTGGACCATCGCGAACCAATCCGCCATGGACATCTGACAATGGGCGTACAACCGCCAAAACACAAACAACAGGCGCGAGGGTTGTAGGATCACGCGCTTACCACTACGCCAAAACCAATTGGTGTTAGTGAGGGCGCAACGTTATTTCTTATAGCGTAGCAGACAGCGCCCCGTTTCGAATGCTACCTGCAGGCAGGATGCTGGCCCACCTGGACCCAACAATCCCCCCCAGCACCTGCCAGCCAAACTAGCTGCACAACATGCCTTCCGTGGGATTCGAACACGGGACCTGGCTCTGATACCACTTGTAGGATCACGCGCTTACCACTACGCCAAAACCAATTGGTGTTAGTGAGGGCGCAACGTTATTTCTTATAGCGTAGCAGACAGCGCCCCGTTTCGAATGCTACCTGCAGGCAGGATGCTGGCCCACCTGGACCCAACAAGGGTCAACTTAAAGAATTACATAAATAATACACATATCAGATAAAGTTTACAGGGATAGATACTTAGGTTCAATAGGCTTATAATAGCATTGTAAGTAGTATATCCTCCAATGAAACATAAATGACAATTATTGACAATTTAACAATTATCAAGTAAGATAACAGATATCAATCACATTCGGCAATTAGGTCAGCATGTATGATGAGATGCAATGATATGCTTAGGAACAAAATGCTCCGGATAGATGGGCACCATCGAGTCAATCCTAACACCGGCCTAGTGTTTAACCATTTTCGCTCGGGCGTCTCTTACACCAAACAAATGTAATCAGATCAGCTGTAACCCGCAGGTCTGCCATTTCCGTCTGCTACTAAGAAACATCGTAGTGTTCTTACATGGAAATTCGGGTCTTATGACCATTTTTGGAATCCAACGAAGTCCGGCATCCCACCGTGTATAAACCCCAATGTATGAATGATGCAATATGATTAGCCAAACAACGTCTCCGACTCACTCGTCACGTGTTCTAGCTAACTTATTGTCTCTAAAAAGAATACCCTAAGGTAAGTGTCGATTCTGCGACAAAAGACAATTAAATATAAAAAGGAGTGCAATCACCCTTGATGACTTCTCGAGTTACCTGACTCATCCAATTCCGATGGTCAAAAGCTGCTCAACGAGCGAAAGAGTACCAATGTACTTGGAAACTTGTAGTTTCCCGGCTTATCTTTTAGATAGCCAAACAACAAACTGCTCATCGAGCAAAAGAGTATCAACATACTCTGAAACTTATTAGTTTCTCCAAAAACTTGGATTCGACGACACTTCTCATTTTCCAAAACTAATATTCAAGCCCTAATCCTTCATCTAACATTGTTATCATTTTTAAAAGGGTTCAGAGGTTGATTAATGTCTTATGAATTTTCCTTGTAAAATAGTCCCCATTTAGGTTTGTCTCTAATCTTATGAGTTTAAAAGATCCCATCATCCCAAGTAACTCCCAGAGAAGGTCTCGGTCCACTAAAACAATAACAAGGGCTCGAACCTCGGTTCGTCCCGTCAAACTTTCCCAAAATCTCATCATGAGTATGACATAATCGCCCGTGTTCCTCACTCTGACGTACAACAGATATATGTGTATTGCATAGCCAAATGGCACAATCTTACAGTCATGGTACATATATCAACACATCCTAAGATTAACCTTAGCACACATCATGTGAATCAATCGACAACAATCAAAGCGAAAAATAAATTCCAATCAACAATGTCGGCCGAAGCCTCAGAAAACGGAGACACACGTCTCAATTAGTTTACTCGGCCGAAGCCTCCAGAAAACATTTCCCAGTCAATCACAATCAAGTGCATAAACAATAAATCAAGTCGAATTCATTGAAACCTAAAGCATTAGCTAGTATTCAGTGAGTAGCCATCACCTCTAGTTCCTCCAGTGCGTTCCTACAGGGTTCCTTCAGTGAGTAGCCCTCACCTCTAGCTAGGAAATTCAAAATTGGAATTTCGAAAAACAAATTGGATGGGGTCGTCACCAAAGATGTCTATGACAACTAATCCTACTAGCACTAAGCTCAGTCGAGAGTTTTCAGTCCAAAGAGCGAAACTTTAGTCGAAAAATGGGTATTTGAGCAGAATTGAAGCTCTGCGACGATTCGGCGAGATGTAATACGCTAAACATGCTCTTGGGTTAGTAAAGAAGAGGTTTTGAAAAAGAAATCAAGTTATTTGGACAGTTTTACAAAAAGCTCAAAACTTTGAGCACAAAAAGACATAGAGAAAAGCGACAGAATTTACGATCAGAGGTAAGAAATAGCATCAGTATCTCGAGGCCTACGCGTAGCAACGAATGGGGCAACGATCAGACAAGAATCGACGAAAAGCTCTTCTCCTCTTTCTATCCTCATGCTCGTGGGTTTGGGTGGGTGTTGGGGTTTTGAAATTTGATTTCTCACCTATTTATAGGTGAGGGAAAATGCGGGAAAATGATTATTTTGCGATTCCGATTTTTCCTGCGCGTTCCTCTTTGAATTCTAAGATAGATTTTGGCGACAAAATTCCAGAACCCGAAACAGGTTTCTTGGAATTAAAGCAAACGATCCAAAGTCGGTATGGATCGATTTAACCCGAAAAACTATTTTTTGCAGATGATGTCGGACAAGAAAACTTCCTTCTGTAGAAAGATTAGAAACATCGAAAGAAATCAGTACCCACGTGTGGAATCTTCGTTTGAAGCTCTGAATAGAAAAAGTCTTCATCGACGGTTTATTTTAAGGTTCTTGAGCTATCAGGGATTCAGTTTCGGCAAACTTCCGAGAATTGGAATGGGACGTTCGCACATTCCAGAGTTTCGTGTCGAAACACTTGGCATGGAAAGGAATAAGAGGAATTCTTATATTCCTCTAAAGATTTTTGGAATTAATTTCTATGGTGCCTTAAGAGTGAATTAGTCGTATACTAACACTCTTGCCCTAGGAATAAGCGAATAAGACTCGCACTATAACTTATATCGACTTTTAATACTATTTTTAGTCTTTTCCTGAACTTTCTCCTTCTTAAATCCATTCCATTTGATAACCACTTGTTCAGGTTTCCTTCATGTTACATTGAACCTAATCGTGAATAGGAATTCCATTAATTTATTCTAAGCTTAAAAACTTGGGTCTCACAAAAGTGCTTCTGATTCTGAAGACCAGAAGTTCTGAGTGAACGGTCCAGATGCAGAAGTTATGAAGGTCAGAGGATCCAAGCTTCCTCGTGACTCTGATCAAGTTGCTTCACAAGTTCTCGAAGCATCTTCTAAGATCAGAAGTCAACTAGGATAAGGCAAAGGTCATTGTCAATAGTACAAAAGCAATGTACTATTCTGGCGCCTTACCTAACGAGGTTCAGCCACAGCAGGTTCTGGAATTTCCAGAATTTCCCTCCAACGGTTAGATTCTTTCAACGGTTACAACACTTTCACCTTGGAGTATTTAAAGGCTGAAGAGAGAAGAAATTGGCTAAGAAACTATTGTGCAATCCAAGTGAAACTTACAAGCGAATACCTTAATTAGCAATCTTTCTTCATTGTTCTTATTGTGTTTACTCCTGCTTGTCTAGAAGCAACTCTTTGTAAACCCAAACCTTTCACAAATCTGTTTGTATTTCCTTAAGGGACTGAGTAAGTTAGATTCCTTGAGAAGACTAAGACTCGTGTGTCTTAGTGTTGCTAGAAGAGGGGGTTTGTAAGGCCCTAAGTTCAATTTGGAACAATTTTATGAAAGTTTGAATAAAATTGAAGTTTTAGCTAATGTTTGATAACTGGCAGATTAGAACTGTCAACTTGTGTAAATTTTTAGAGGGTCTTAACAACTTCATTTGGGAAAACGTCCTTCATGAGCGTTGTAGCCCTTCAAGTCTGGAAAATTCTCCAAGTGGTTTCGAGTCAATCCGATATCTGTAGCTTCAGATATCCCCGTTTTAGTGAGCAAAGGTCCAGCTGCCCAGACCTTACGAGCTCTAACTTAAAACTTTGGGCTTAAGCCTTGGTTAATGCGTTATTTGGGTTGGTTAGTGAACTTATGAGATCATGATCAGGAGATTAAGAAGAGGCTAAGTGGGCCAAGTGACTTGGATGAGAAGGAAGGAGCTAGGGCTATGAAAATCCTAGCCCATTAGTGGTGATGCCGCAGCCTTGCAAAGGGAAAAGGGAGGAAGATTCTGACTTTTTTTCTGAAGTAAAGAGTGATTAGTACCAATTAAACCCTGTCCCCTCTGACTTAAATCAGCATTAAACCCAAAAACCACAACCCTAGCCCACTATTTTCCCTTGACCGCCAGTTTTGTAAGTAAAAGGGGAGAGAAAAATCAATTTCTCTTTCTTTCTTTCATACTTCAGAAAAACAGAAGCTAATCACGTAAACACACCCTCATCTCCTTCATCTTGCTCCAAGAACCACCACCCTCCCAGCCACCGCCGGCCACCATCACCACCCATAACACCTTGCGCGTGAAGGAGGAGCTGCGAGAGGAAAGGGAACCGCGAAGAGGGGGAGAAGAAGGACGTGGACAGCAAGCCTTTTGATCTTGAATCTTCATCTTTTCTTTCTTTTCAGGCCATTAACCCAAGGTAAGGGCTGGTTCTAGGAATGGGTAGGTTCTTTAGGGAATATGCCATGAATTGCCATGAGAAACAACTTGAGTTTTGGACTGTTTTTGCATGATTTCCTGTACATGCTTGCTTGCTGGAATTTTTCTCTTGAAAAGCCATGAATATGATCCTCAAACGTTGTTTATGATCTGAATCTGCCATGGTATTTGTTAAGTTTTGTGCTATTTTGCACTTGTTATAACATGATCCTTGCTAAATGTTTGGTTCTGAAATTTTGAGTGGATATTTGGGTTGTTGGGGTTGTACCAAGATTGCCATGATCAAAGGGGAAGGAAGGAAAATTATTTTTGAAAACCATAGAGCCATGGGAGTTTCGCTGCCAGTTTCCTGTACTGGACAGCGGACTTCAGAGCCCCTTTTTACCTGTTTAAGGTCATCAAATGAAAAAGTGATTAAAATGAAAGTCGTAGATTTTCTAAATATCTTTCAAAACATATAAAAATCATAATTTTTGGTTTAGTAATGTGATCTGGGGGTCGTGTTTAGTAACTGTCACACCTGCTGTTTTTCCTGTTCCGGACAGTTAGCTTTAAGGCCTAATATCACCTAATTCTGGGACTCAAATGAACAAGTGTGTAACTAGAGAGTTGTAGATATTTAACATAGCTTTCTAGAAAGGTATCATACGTGATTTTTTTGTTGAAAGATGCATTCTGTGGCTCTATTTTTGTGAAAGTTGTTTCTGCGGTCAATATGTTGAAGTTGCGATGATATATTATGCATGAGTGAATGTTCTTGCGTTCCTTTACGTGGATTATATTTATTTTCTCAGTTAATGGTTCAAGGGTCGCTCACCTAGCCGTAATTCCCTTGTAACCCGTGAATGTTGTGTTATGAAGGTTGTTGTATAAAGAGTATGATAAGACTCTAGGATTGACTTTAGAGACTTAACAAAGAGAAAAGTGTAATAAACTCGCTCGCAAGTAAATGTGAATAATTTGGACATAGGTCAGGTAGACTATGGTCCATGAGAACGATGGTACCTTGCACGCGAGGGAGTTATTTGGGTTGACTGCGGTCTCCCGTGAACCTTGTGGGCCGGTGTGGCTTCACGTGATTTGGTTGACTGCGGTCACCGTGAACTTTTGTGGATCATTGTGGCTCCACGTGATTTGGTTGACTGCGGTCACCGTGAGAACCGTGCCTCTGCGGAAGCACGAAGATGGCCATGGAAGTTTTGGTGGGTTGTGTGAAGTGAGATTCCGTTAGTAACTGACTCTTTCCCATAAAAGACATATAATGTACTTATATTATATATGTTGTTGTTGATTTTGTCATTATCATTCTTTTTGTTGGACCTGACCCTGCTTGTTTGCTATGTGTTTATTTGGGGGGGGGGGTAGATGGTCGTGAAGATAATGGCGATGACTCATTCTTGGGAGTTGATGCTACGTGACGTGCCAATACCGGAGGACGACTACACTTCAGAGGAAGAGGAAGAGGAATAGGGTTTGGGTTGAGAGCCTTTTGTTTTCTGTTGGGGTTGAGAGTTTCCGAAGTGTTGGTATCGAACAATTTTATTGCTTAAATTCGAATGAACAAGTTTTGATGTAATCTTTATTTTCATTCAGGCCTTTGATTCGTACTCTTTACAGTTGGTTATTTAAAAAGTTTTACGATGTTGGTTACTTCCGCGTGTTTTTGGAAAGGTTATGTTTCAAGAGTTTTCGTAAAATGAAAGGTTTGTCATTAATTGAAGATTAATAAGTGAATCGACGAAAACTCTTTACGAAAATTGGTTAATTAGTTACTGTGTAACACTCGAGAAATCAGGGCCTTACATTGTGGTATCAGAGCTCCGGTTGAGAAACCAGAGCACTAAGGGTTTTGGGCTTACGAGTTTCCGAACTCATTGTATTTTGTTTTTGAGAAAGGTGTTTTTGAAACTCCGCGGTGAGGATTGGGTAGACTTGTTTGCTAAGATGTTTGCTTAACAGTGGAATTGTCTGAAATTAGTATCATTGCCGTGATACTTGAGATTGCTGAGGAGTGTGTGAAAAAGTTAGGATTGCTAACTGCTGATTTACCATTCGATTTGGTGGTGACGACCCCTGCCGCCGATCAATTAGTTACGCGCACGGCATGCTTACAATGTCCGTTGGTTTACGAGGATCGGAAGTTCTTTGCCAACCTCGTCTGTTTAGAGCTTAAAGAGCTGGATGTGATCTTGGGAATGGATTGGTTAGCGCAATATCACGTGCTCTTAGATTGGGCTAACAAGGCGGTAGTATTCCTAGATCCCGGCGTTACAGATTACTTAAACTCGTACAACTTGGGAAAGGGTTCACCAGCGTATGTGAACTCTATCGTTGCCGAAGCGAAACATGATGGTGATGTGCTCAATATCTTGGTGGTACAGGAGTATGTCGATGTGTTCCCAGAAGATGTACCCGGCTTACCACCAGTCAGAGAGACGGAATTCTCTATTGACATTGTGCCCGGTACTGGACCAATATCAATGGCACCATATCGTATGGCCCCAGCAGAGTTGGCAGAATTGGCAAAGCAGTTGGATGAGCTATCCTCAAAGGGATTCATTCGACCTAGCGTATCGCCATGGGGTGCACCTGTGCTATCGGTAAAGAAGAAGGATGGGAAGTCCAGATTGTGTGTGGATTACCGGCAGCTGAATAAGGTGACAGTGAAGAATCGTTATCCGATGCCTCGGATAGACGACTTAACGGATCAACTTAGAGGAGCGGTGATTTTATCGAAGATAGATCTTAAGTCAGGATACCATCAGATCCGAGTTAAGGAATCTGACATCTAGAAAACCGCATTCAAAACTCGATACGGGCATTATGAGTACCTTGTGATGCCATTCGGAGTTACCAATGCACCCGTTGTATTCATGGACTACATGAACCGTGTGTTCAGGCCATTCCTGGACAAGTTCATGGTGGTGTTCATTGGTGATATTCTGATTTACTCGAAGAGTAAAGGAGAACACGAAGAGCATTTGCGTCAAGTACTAGGAGTAATGCGGGAGAAGGAGCTATATTCTAATGGCTCTAAGTGTGAATTCTGGATGGAAGAGGTTAAGTTCCTAGGTCACGTCATATCAAGCCAGGGTGTGGTTGTTGACCCCAGCAAAATTGAATCGATCATGTCATGGGAACAACCTAAGACAGCAAGCGACATCAGAAGTTTTGTTGGACTTGCTGGCTACCACAGACGCTTCGTGAAGGATTATGCAAAGTTGACTTCACCGTTGATTCAGTTAACAAAGACGAATCAACCTTTTGCATGGACGGAGAAATATGAAGAGAGTTTCCAGGAAATGAAGAAGAGACTGACTACTGTACCAATACTAGCCTTACCCAAGGAAGGAGAACCATACGACGTTTATTGTGACGCTTCACATAATGGGTTGGGTTGTGTAATGATGCAAGAGAAGAAAGTGATTGCTTATGCTTCGCGACAGCTGAAGATTCATGAGAAGAATTACCCTACGCATGATTTGGAGTTGGCTGCGATAGTGTATGCTCTCAAGATTTGGAGGCATTACCTGTATGGCAGTACGTCCACGATCTACAGTGATCACAAGAGTCTGAAGTATTTGTTTGATCAGAAGGATCTGAACATGAGGCAGCGGAGGTGGATGGAATTCCTGCAGGACTATGAGTTCACTCTACAGTACCATCCGGGGAAAAGCAATGTCGTAGCCGACGCTCTCAGCCGGAAGGCTATACATGTGTCGTCAATGATGGTCAAGGAGTTAGAACTGTTGGAGGCTTTCCGAGATCAGAGCTTGGACATTAAGCTCGCACCAGGAAAACTAAGTTTCGGAATGGTGACGGTTTCAAGTGGACTCTTGGAAGAGATCAAGTCTAGACAAGAGACTGATGAAGGGATAGCTGAGTGGCGAAACCGTGTGACTCAGGGAAAGGCACCAGAGTTCTCTATTGGAAATGACAATATTTTGCGATGCAAGGGACGGATATGTGTGCCTAACGATGCAGAAATGAGAAGATTGGTCCTGAATGAAGGGCAAAAGAGTAGGTTGAGTATCCATCCCGGAATGAACAAGATGTATCAGGACTTGAAACTTCACTTCTGGTGGCCTGGGATGAAGAAGCTGGTTGCTGAGTATGTTTCTACTTGCTTGACATGTCAGAAAGCGAAGGTAGAGCATCAGAAGCCCGCAGGGAAGCTGCAACCACTAGATGTCCCAGAGTGGAAGTGGAACAGTATTTCTATGGACTTCATGACGGCTTTGCCTTTAACTCGGAGGAAATTCGATGCAATTTGGGTTGTTGTCGATCGTTTGACAAAGACCGCTCATTTTATCCCGATCAACCTGAAATACAAGGTGGAGAAATTGGCGGAGATTTATGTGGCTGAGGTTGTGCGTCTGCATGGTGTGCCGACCAGCATCGTGTCAGACAGAGATCCGAGGTTTACCTCTCACTTTTGGGGAGCCTTGCAGCAGGCCCTCGGAACTAAGTTGAGATTGAGCTCTGCCTATCATCCGCAAACCGATGGGCAGACAGAGAGGACAGTCCAGTCGCTGGAAGATTTGCTACGGGCCTGTGTGTTGGATCACAAGGGCAGTTGGGATGAGATGCTGCCATTGATCGAATTCACTTACAACAATAGTTTCCATGCGAGCATCGGCATGGCACCTTACGAAGCTTTGTACGGTCGGAGGTGTCGTACGCCCTTATGCTGGCATCAAGATGGAGAAAATTTGGTGATTGGCCCGGAATTGGTGCAACAGACCACCGAGGAAGTCAGGAGAATTCAGGAAAAGATGAGAACCGCGCAGAGTCGCCAAAAGAGTTACGCCGACAACCGACGAAAGGAGTTGGAATTTCAGGCCGGAGACCATGTCTTCTTGCGGGTTACCCCGATGACAGGTGTCGGAAGAGCAATCAAGTCCAAGAAGCTTACTCCGAAGTTTATTGGGCCGTACCAGATCACGGAGCGAGTTGGACCAGTGGCGTACAGGATCGCCCTACCACCGTTTCTATCCAACATCTATGACGTTCTTCATGTGTCGCAGTTGCGAAAGTACATGGCAGATGATTCGCATGTGATTACGCCAGACGATATACAGCTGAGAGATGATCTGACAATGGAGGTGCCACCCATCAAGATCGTCGATCGAAGTGTAAAGCGCTTAAGAAACAAGGAGGTACCTTTAGTGAAGATCGTGTGGAACCAAGAGACCGGTGACGCGACCTACGAGTTAGAGGATAAGATGCGGGAGTCACATCCCGATTTGTTTGTAAACCCTTAAGTTTCGAGGGCGAAACTATTTTGAGGGGGGTGGTATTGTAAGGCCCTAAGTTCAATTTGGAACAATTTTATGAAAGTTTGAATAAAATTGAAGTTTTAGCTAATGTTTGATAATTGGCAGATTAGAACTGTCAACTTGTGTAAATTTTTAGAGGGTCTTAACGACTTCATTTGGGAAAACGTCCTTCATGAGAGTTGTAGCCCGTCAAGTCTTGAAAATTCTCCAAGTGGTTTCGAGTCAATCCGATATCTGTAGCTTCAGATATCCCCGTTTTAGTGAGCAAAGGTCCAGCTGCCCAGATTAGAACTGTCAACTTATGTAAATTTTTAGAGGGTCTTAACGACTTCATTTGGGAAAACGTCCTTCATGAGAGTTGTAGCCCTTCAAGTCTTGAAAATTCTCCAAGTGGTTTCGAGTCAATCCGATATCTGTAGCTTCAGATATCCCCGTTTTAGTGAGCAAAGGTCCAGCTGCCCAGACCTTACGAGATCATGATCAGGAGATTAAGAAGAGGCTAAGTGGGCCAAGTGACTTGGATGAGAAGGAAGGAGCTAGGGCTATGAAAATCCTAGCCCATTAGTGGTGATGCCGCAGCCTTGCAAAGGGAAAAGGGAGGAAGATTCTGACTTTTTTTCTGAAGTAAAGAGTGATTAGTACCAATTAAACCCTGTCCCCTCTGACTTAAATCAGCATTAAACCCAAAAACCACAACCCTAGCCCACTATCTTCCCTTGACCGCCAGTTTTGTAAGTAAAAGGGGAGAGAAAAATCAATTTCTCTTTCTTTCTTTCATACTTCAGAAAAACAGAAGCTAATCACGTAAACACACCCTCATCTCCTTCATCTTGCTCCAAGAACCACCACCCTCCCAGCCACCGCCGGCCACCATCACCACCCATAACACCTTGCGCGTGAAGGAGGAGCTGCGAGAGGAAAGGGAACCGCGAAGAGGGGGAGAAGAAGGACGTGGACAGCAAGCCTTTTGATCTTGAATCTTCATCTTTTCTTTCTTTTCAGGCCATTAACCCAAGGTAAGGGCTGGTTCTAGGAATGTGTAGGTTCTTTAGGGAATATGCCATGAATTGCCATGAGAAACAACTTGAGTTTTGGACTGTTTTTGCATGATTTCCTGTACATGCTTGCTTGCTGGAATTTTTCTCTTGAAAAGCCATGAATATGATCCTCAAACGTTGTTTATGATCTGAATCTGCCATGGTATTTGTTAAGTTTTGTGCTATTTTGCACTTGTTATAACATGATCCTTGCTAAATGTTTGGTTCTGAAATTTTGAGTGGATATTTGGGTTGTTGGGGTTGTACCAAGATTGCCATGATCAAAGGGGAAGGAAGGAAAATTATTTTTGAAAACCATAGAGCCATGGGAGTTTCGTTGCCAGTTTCCTGTACTGAACAGCGGACTTCAGAGCCCCTTTTTACCTGTTTAAGGTCATCGAATGAAAAAGTGATTAAAATGAAAGTCGTAGATTTTCTAAATATCTTTCCAGACATATAAAACTCATAATTTTCGGTTTAGTAATGTGATCTGGGGGTCGTGTTTAGTAACTGTCACACCTGCTGTTTTTCCTGTTCCGGACAGTTAGCTTTAAGGCCTAATATCACCTAATTCTGGGACTCAAATGAACAAGTGTGTAACTAGAGAGTTGTAGATATTTAACATAGCTTTCTAGAAAGGTATCATACGTGATTTTTTTGTTGAAAGATGCATTCTGTGGCTCTATTTTTGTGAAAGTTGTTTCTGCGGTCAATATGTTGAAGTTGCGATGATATATTATGCATGAGTGAATGTTCTTGCGTTCCTCTACGTGGATTATATTTATTTTCTCAGTTAATGGTTCAAGGGTCGCTCACCTAGCCGTAATTCCCTTGTAACCCGTGAATGTTGTGTTGTGAAGGTTGTTGTATAAAGAGTATGATAAGACTCTAGGATTGACTTTAGAGACTTAACAAAGAGAAAAGTGTAATAAACTCGCTTGCAAGTAAATGTGAATAATTTGGACATAGGTCAGGTAGACTATGGTCCATGAGAACGATGGTACCTTGCACGCGAGGGAGTTATTTGGGTTGACTGCGGTCTCCCGTGAACCTTGTGGGCCGGTGTGGCTTCACGTGATTTGGTTGACTGCGGTCACCGTGAACTTTTGTGGATCATTGCGGCTCCACGTGATTTGGTTGACTGCGGTCACCGTGATAACCGTGCCTCTGCGGAAGCACGAAGATGGCCATGGAAGTTTTGGTGGGTTGTGTGAAGTGATATTCCGTTAGTAACTGACTCTTTCCCATAAAAGACATATAATGTACTTATATTATATATGTTGTTGTTGATTTTGTCATTATCATTCTTTTTGTTGGACCTGACCCTGCTTGTTTGCTATGTGTTTATTTGGGGGGGGTAGATGGTCGTGAAGATAATGGCGATGACTCATTCTTGGGAGTTGATGCTACGTGACGTGCCAATACCGGAGGACGACTACACTTCAGAGGAAGAGGAAGAGGCTAAGGAATAGGGTTTGGGTTGAGAGCCTTTTGTTTTCTGTTGGGGTTGAGAGTTTTCGAAGTGTTGGTATCGAACAATTTTATTGCTTAAATTCGAATGTACAAGTTTTGATGTAATCTTTATTTTCATTCAGGCCTTTGATTCGTACTCTTTACAGTTGGTTATTTAAAAAGTTTTACGATGTTGGTTACTTCCGCGTGTTTTTGGAAAGGTTATGTTTCAAGAGTTTTCGTAAAATGAAAGGTTTGTCATTAATTGAAGATTAATAAGTGAATCGACGAAAACTCTTTACGAAAATTGGTTAATTAGTTACTGTGTAACACTCGAGAAATCGGGGCGTTACATTGTGGTATCAGAGCTCCGGTTGAGAAACCAGAGCACTAAGGGTTTTGGGCTTACGAGTTTCCGAACTCGTTGTATTTTGTTTTTGAGAAAGGTGTTTTTGAAACTCCGCGGTGAGGATTGGGTAGACTTGTTTGCTAAGATGTTTGCTTGACGGTGGAATTGTCTGAAATTAGTATCATTGCCGTGATACTTGAGATTGCTGAGGAGTGTGTGAAAAAGTTAGGATTGCTAACTGCTGATTTACCATTCGATTTGGTGGTGACGACCCCTGCCGCCGATCAATTAGTTACGCGCACGGCATGCTTACAATGTCCGTTGGTTTACGAGGATCGGAAGTTCTTTGCCAACCTCGTCTATTTAGAGCTTAAAGAGCTGGATGTGATCTTGGGAATGGATTGGTTAGCGCAATATCACGTGCTCTTAGATTGTGCTAACAAGGCGGTAGTATTCCTAGATCCCGGCGTTACGGATTACTTAAACTCGTACAACTTGGGAAAGGGTTCACCAGCGTATGTGAACTCTATCGTTGCCGAAGCGAAACATGATGGTGATGTGCTCAATATCTTGGTGGTACAGGAGTATGTCGATGTGTTCCCAGAAGATGTACCCGGCTTACCACCAGTCAGAGAGACGGAATTCTCTATTGACATTGTGCCCGGTACTGGACCAATATCAATGGCACCTTATCGTATGGCCCCAGCAGAGTTGGCAGAATTGGCAAAGCAGTTGGATGAGCTATCCTCAAAGGGATTCATTCGACCTAGCGTATCGCCATGGGGTGCACCTGTGCTATCGGTAAAGAAGAAGGATGGGAAGTCCAGATTGTGTGTGGATTACCGGCAGCTGAATAAGGTGACAGTGAAGAACCGTTATCCGATGCCTCGGATAGAAGACTTAACGGATCAACTTAGAGGAGCGGTGATTTTATCGAAGATAGATCTTAAGTCAGGATACCATCAGATCCGAGTTAAGGAATCTGACATCTAGAAAACCACATTCAAAACTCGATACGGGCATTATGAGTACCTTGTGATGCCATTCGGAGTTACCAATGCACCCGTTGTATTCATGGACTACATGAACCGTGTGTTCAGGCCATTCCTGGACAAGTTCATGGTGGTGTTCATTGGTGATATTCTGATTTACTCGAAGAGTAAAGGAGAACACGAAGAGCATTTGCGTCAAGTACTAGGAGTAATGCGGGAGAAGGAGCTATATTCTAATGGCTCTAAGTGTGAATTCTGGATGGAAGAGGTTAAGTTCCTAGGTCACGTCATATCAAGCCAGGGTGTGGTTGTTGACCCCAGCAAAATTGAATCGATCATGTCATGGGAACAACCTAAGACAGCAAGCGACATCAGAAGTTTTGTTGGACTTGCTGGCTACCACAGACGCTTCGTGAAGGATTATGCAAAGTTGACTTCACCGTTGATTCAGTTGACAAAGACGAATCAACCTTTTGCATGGACGGAGAAATATGAAGAGAGTTTCCAGGAAATGAAGAAGAGACTGACTACTGTACCAATACTAGCCTTACCCAAGGAAGGAGAACCATACGACGTTTATTGTGACGCTTCACATAATGGGTTGGGTTGTGTAATGATGCAAGAGAAGAAAGTGATTGCTTATGCTTCGCGACAGCTGAAGATTCATGAGAAGAATTACCCTACGCATGATTTGGAGTTGGCTGCGATAGTGTATGCTCTCAAGATTTGGAGGCATTACCTGTATGGCAGTACGTCCACGATCTACAGTGATCACAAGAGTCTGAAGTATTTGTTTGATCAGAAGGATCTGAACATGAGGCAGCGGAGGTGGATGGAATTCCTGCAGGACTATGAGTTCACTCTACAGTACCATCCTGGGAAAAGCAATGTCGTAGCCGACGCTCTCAGCCGGAAGGCTATACATGTGTCGTCAATGATGGTCAAGGAGTTAGAACTGTTGGAGGCTTTCCGAGATCAGAGCTTGGACATTAAGCTCGCACCAGGAAAACTGAGTTTCGGAATGGTGACGGTTTCAAGTGGACTCTTGGAAGAGATCAAGTCTAGACAAGAGACTGATGAAGGGATAGCTGAGTGGCGAAACCGTGTGACTCAGGGAAAGGCACCAGAGTTCTCTATTGGAAATGACAATATTTTGCGATGCAAGGGACGGATATGTGTGCCTAACGATGCAGAAATGAGAAGATTGATCCTGAATGAAGGGCAAAAGAGTAGGTTGAGTATCCATCCCGGAATAAACAAGATGTATCAGGACTTGAAACTTCACTTCTGGTGGCCTGGGATGAAGAAGCAGGTTGCTGAGTATGTTTCTACTTGCTTGACATGTCAGAAAGCGAAGGTAGAGCATCAGAAGCCCGCAGGGAAGCTGCAACCACTAGATGTCCCAGAGTGGAAGTGGAACAGTATTTCTATGGACTTCATGACGGCTTTGCCTTTAACTCGGAGGAAATTCGATGCAATTTGGGTTGTTGTCGATCGTTTGACAAAGACCGCTCATTTTATCCCGATCAACCTGAAGTACAAGGTGGAGAAATTGGCGGAGATTTATGTGGCTGAGGTTGTGCGTCTGCATGGTGTGCCGACCAGCATCGTGTCAGACAGAGATCCGAGGTTTACCTCTCACTTTTGGGGAGCCTTGCAGCAGGCCCTCGGAACTAAGTTGAGATTGAGCTCTGCCTATCATCCGCAAACCGATGGGCAGACAGAGAGGACAGTCCAGTCGCTGGAAGATTTGCTACGGGCCTGTGTGTTGGATCACAAGGGCAGTTGGGATGAGATGCTGCCATTGATCGAATTCACTTACAACAATAGTTTCCATGCGAGCATCGGCATGGCACCTTACGAAGCTTTGTACGGTCGGAGGTGTCGTACGCCCTTATGCTGGCATCAAGATGGAGAAAATTTGGTGATTGGCCCGGAATTGGTGCAACAGACCACCGAGGAAGTCAGGAGAATTCAGGAAAAGATGAGAACCGCGCAGAGTCGCCAAAAGAGTTACGCCGACAACCGACGAAAGGAGTTGGAATTTCAGGCCGGAGACCATGTCTTCTTGCGGGTTACCCCGATGACAGGTGTCGGAAGGGCAATCAAGTCCAAGAAGCTTACTCCGAAGTTTATTGGGCCGTACCAGATCACGGAGCGAGTTGGACCAGTGGCGTACAGGATCGCCCTACCACCGTTTCTATCCAACATCCATGACGTTCTTCATGTGTCGCAGTTGCGAAAGTACATGGCAGATGATTCGCATGTGATTACGCCAGACGAAATACAACTGAGAGATGATCTGACAATGGAGGTGCCACCCATCAAGATCGTCGATCGAAGTGTAAAGCGCTTAAGAAACAAGGAGGTACCTTTAGTGAAGATCGTGTGGAACCAAGAGACCGGTGACGCGACCTGCGAGTTAGAGGATAAGATGCGGGAGTCACATCCCGATTTGTTTGTAAACCCTTAAGTTTCGAGGGCGAAACTATTTTGAGGGGGGTGGTATTGTAAGGCCCTAAGTTCAATTTGGAACAATTTTATGAAAGTTTGAATAAAATTGAAGTTTTAGCTAATGTTTGATAATTGGCAGATTAGAACTGTCAACTTGTGTAAATTTTTAGAGGGTCTTAACGACTTCATTTGGGAAAACGTCCTTCATGAGAGTTGTAGCCCGTCAAGTCTTGAAAATTCTCCAAGTGGTTTCGAGTCAATCCGATATCTGTAGCTTCAGATATCCCCGTTTTAGTGAGCAAAGGTCCAGCTGCCCAGATTAGAACTGTCAACTTATGTAAATTTTTAGAGGGTCTTAACGACTTCATTTGGGAAAACGTCCTTCATGAGAGTTGTAGCCCTTCAAGTCTTGAAAATTCTCCAAGTGGTTTCGAGTCAATCCGATATCTGTAGCTTCAGATATCCCCGTTTTAGTGAGCAAAGGTCCAGCTGCCCAGACCTTACGAGATCATGATCAGGAGATTAAGAAGAGGCTAAGTGGGCCAAGTGACTTGGATGAGAAGGAAGGAGCTAGGGCTATGAAAATCCTAGCCCATTAGTGGTGATGCCGCAGCCTTGCAAAGGGAAAAGGGAGGAAGATTCTGACTTTTTTTCTGAAGTAAAGAGTGATTAGTACCAATTAAACCCTGTCCCCTCTGACTTAAATCAGCATTAAACCCAAAAACCACAACCCTAGCCCACTATCTTCCCTTGACCGCCAGTTTTGTAAGTAAAAGGGGAGAGAAAAATCAATTTCTCTTTCTTTCTTTCATACTTCAGAAAAACAGAAGCTAATCACGTAAACACACCCTCATCTCCTTCATCTTGCTCCAAGAACCACCACCATCCAAGCCACCGCCGGCCACCATCACCACCCATAACACCTTGCGCGTGAAGGAGGAGCTGCGAGAGGAAAGGGAACCGCGAAGAGGGGGAGAAGAAGGACGTGGACAGCAAGCCTTTTGATCTTGAATCTTCATCTTTTCTTTCTTTTCAGGCCATTAACCCAAGGTAAGGGCTGGTTCTAGGAATGGGTAGGTTCTTTAGGGAATATGCCATGAATTGCCATGAGAAACAACTTGAGTTTTGGACTGTTTTTGCATGATTTCCTGTACATGCTTGCTTGCTGGAATTTTTCTCTTGAAAAGCCATGAATATGATCCTCAAACGTTGTTTATGATCTGAATCTGCCATGGTATTTGTTAAGTTTTGTGCTATTTTGCACTTGTTATAACATGATCCTTGCTAAATGTTTGGTTCTGAAATTTTGAGTGGATATTTGGGTTGTTGGGGTTGTACCAAGATTGCCATGATCAAAGGGGAAGGAAGGAAAATTATTTTTGAAAACCATAGAGCCATGGGAGTTTCGCTGCCAGTTTCCTGTACTGGACAGCGGACTTCAGAGCCCCTTTTTACCTGTTTAAGGTCATCAAATGAAAAAGTGATTAAAATGAAAGTCGTAGATTTTCTAAATATCTTTCAAGACATATAAAAATCATAATTTTTGGTTTAGTAATGTGATCTGGGGGTCGTGTTTAGTAACTGTCACACCTGCTGTTTTTCCTGTTCCGGACGGTTAGCTTTAAGGCCTAATATCACCTAATTCTGGGACTCAAACGAACAAGTGTGTAACTAGAGAGTTGTAGATATTTAACATAGCTTTCTAGAAAGGTATCATACGTGATTTTTTTGTTGAAAGATGCATTCTGTGGCTCTATTTTTGTGAAAGTTGTTTCTGCGGTCAATATGTTGAAGTTGCGATGATATATTATGCATGAGTGAATGTTCTTGCGTTCCTTTACGTGGATTATATTTATTTTCTCAGTTAATGGTTCAAGGGTCGCTCACCTAGCCGTAATTCCCTTGTAACCCGTGAATGTTGTGTTGTGAAGGTTGTTGTATAAAGAGTATGATAAGACTCTAGGATTGACTTTAGAGACTTAACAAAGAGAAAAGTGTAATAAACTCGCTTGCAAGTAAATGTGAATAATTTGGACATAGGTCAGGTAGACTATGGTCCATGAGAACGATGGTACCTTGCACGCGAGGGAGTTATTTGGGTTGACTGCGGTCTCCCGTGAACCTTGTGGGCCGGTGTGGCTTCACGTGATTTGGTTGACTGCGGTCACCGTGAACTTTGGTGGATCATTGCGGCTCCACGTGATTTGGTTGACTGCGGTCACCGTGATAACCGTGCCTCTGCGGAAGCACGAAGATGGCCATGGAAGTTTTGGTGGGTTGTGTGAAGTGAGATTCCGTTAGTAACTGACTCTTTCCCATAAAAGACATATAATGTACTTATATTATATATGTTGTTGTTGATTTTGTCATTATCATTCTTTTTGTTGGACCTGACCCTGCTTGTTTTCTATGTGTTTATTTGGGGGGGGTAGATGGTCGTGAAGATAATGGCGATGACTCATTCTTGGGAGTTGATGCTACGTGACGTGCCAATACCGGAGGACGACTACACTTCAGAGGAAGAGGAAGAGGCTAAGGAATAGGGTTTGGGTTGAGAGCCTTTTGTTTTCTGTTGGGGTTGAGAGTTTCCGAAGTGTTGGTATCGAACAATTTTATTGCTTAAATTCGAATGAACAAGTTTTGATGTAATCTTTATTTTCATTCAGGCCTTTGATTCGTACTCTTTACAGTTGGTTATTTAAAAAGTTTTACGATGTTGGTTACTTCCGCGTGTTTTTGGAATGGTTATGTTTCAAGAGTTTTCGTAAAATGAAAGGTTTGTCATTAATTGAAGATTAATAAGTGAATCGACGAAAACTCTTTACGAAAATTGGTTAATTAGTTACTGTGTAACACTCGAGAAATCTGGGCGTTACAGGGTTTGAATAGGGTTTTAGCATTTAGAAATTTCCCTCTAAGATTAAGGATAATCTTTTCGGACTAAAGATCACAAAGTGCAAGAGATAAGGGAAAGAGAAAAGCACACAATGATTTTATCCTGGTTCACTTGATAAATCACTCAAGCTAATCCAATCCACCCGTTAAGGTGATTTCTTCCTTCTTAGAATGAAGGCAATTCACTATTCAATGATTATTACAACTGCACTAGCAACCTTGCCCAGTGACTAACAATATAATTGTAATTCAGGTTCCCTCTGATACGATTGTCCTGCACGATGCTGGGACAAGAGGTGCGACAACCGCTTAACAGTAAAACAAAACTTATTAACAGAAACAATAACACACAGTAATTGTTAACCCAGTTCAGTGAAAACTTTCACCTACGTCTGGAGGGTTTGCACCCAAAGAAAGGAAATCCACTATCTCAAGATTCAGGTATTACAGACACTCATGAACAACTCAGTTCATAGTTCACTTCCTAATCTACCCAGTGTATTTCTACTTAGAATCTCAACCTAAGTATGAAAGCCCCTCTCACTTTCTCTCAATCACTGCCACAGTGATTGGTTAACACAATAAACAAGTAGAGTTTGAACGCAATCAAACACACAGAATCTCTCTTTGCTTTATAGAATCAGTGAGCAAAGACAGATTCACAACAAACAAAGGACAAAGCACAATGAACAAATCGTAAAACACTCGATCTCTCTCTATCAGCTTCGGCACCTTCATGTTTTAGGTCTTCATCCTTTTATAGACTTCAGCAGCGGTAGCATGGGCTTTAGGGTTGGCATGGGCTGAAGAAACAGATTGCAGTAACAGCAATTCAAAACGCAATCTTGATAGATTCGGTTTCTTATTGCACAAGTAAAGATAGAAACCAATCTTTTGACAAAGATTGTTTCAACAAATAACAACCCAACAAATAAACCCTTCTGGAATAGCTACTTGCTCCTCAAGTAACTCAAAAACATATCTTCAGCAAATCTTCAGAGGGCCCACAACACAAACACAAGCTGAGGACTGATGCCCTAGCTTCACGAGATCAGAGGCCACGACATCTGCTTCGACAATCGGTTGTTTTGACAAAATGCATGGCAACATGTTCCAACAATCTCCCCCTTTGTCAAATTTTGTCTAAAACAACTCACAATCAGAGAGGATAAAAACAAGAGAAACAATTCTCCCCCTTAGTCAGAGCTCCCCCTCAACTAACGCAACTCCACAACCAATTATCATACTTCAGAAGGCATAGTCGGAACAAAAATACTTACAAACACAAAACCAGAAGTACCAAAAGCCTAAGCACATGATGACACCAAAATAGAACAGCTTGAACATCATAGTATCAGAAATATTACCATCAGAAGCTGGCAGCACATGATCAGAAGTACTACTATCAGAAGTAACGTTTCAGAAGTAACGTTTCAGAAGTACTGCCTTCAGAAGTTGGCAACACATAAGCTGTCAGAAATACTGCTAACAGAAAATGCCTCTTGAAACAAACATAGCCAACACTATCAGAGCTAACACAATCAGAAGCAACTTCACAGCAAAACGTCACAGTAGAAACATAGGTCTTCACAAACTTCTGAAAACATAGACTTCTGACCTACTCCCCCTTTTTAGCACAAATTTGCAAAGGGTGCACCAAAAAAAACAAAAGACAATAGCAAAAGAACAAAGCAAACTAGGCTTCAGAACCGGACTCCTCCCCAGACTCGTCTGCACTTTCTTCAGATCCTTCCTCCTCTTCATTACCCGCTTTCTGAGCAGCTGTAGTAGCAGCACTTTGTTCACCACCTTGGCGTTCATCTTCCTGCAGCTTGAGTTGCAAAGCATCAACTTTGAGCTTCCTGGCAGTGCTCACCCTGATTGTCTCCTGCAAAGCCTTGGAAACTTCATGTAATTCAACAATTATGGCCTGAGTGCCAGATTCAGTCACTGGAGGAGCAGATGTTCTGCTGGTTGGTAAAGCAATGTCTAGCACATGTGGCTCCAGAAACAAACGTTGATCCAAAGTGATTGGAACTCCACGAGACATAGCCACATCATCAGCCCTGAGAATCTGAGGAGTTGCTTCAGAATGATCTCAGAGATAAGGGAAGGAAATGAAACAGGCAGCTTCACAGCACAAGTATCAGCATGCTTCAATGTTTGCTCAAACACGAAAGTTCCAAAGTCAAATGCAAGAGACTTGCCAATCCTGTAGATCAACTTGGCAAGCGTTGCAGAAACACCAGAGGTATGCTGAGTAGGAACCCAATTCACAGCACCAATCCTGTTAAGAATAGCATACTTCACACTGAGATTTCCAGTAGACAACAACTTCTTGCTGGGCCACTTCTTCACATGACCTGCAGTAAGCTCCTTGGCAACATCATCCATGGACACTTCTTCATCAACAAATTCAATAGCACTTCTGCCAAGTGCTTGATTGATAACAGCCGGTGAAAACATCACACATTCAGCCCTCACATAGACTTTCCTGAATTCTGCACTGTCAGGAAGTCCTACATCAACAGAGAGATTTACGAAGAACTCTCTCACAAGCTTCTCATAGCACCTTCCGACATTCTGAATAGTCTTCATCAGACCTGCTTTCTCAATTAGTGCAATTACATCTCTGCATTCAAGAACATCAGAACCAACTTCCCTTTCCTTGGCCATTCTCCTCTTGCAAACAAACTTCCACTTCTGAACATTCTCTTCTAAGTGGAAAGACACTCTATCAATAGGAACAGCAGGAACATTCTGAGGAATACGCTTACCAGAGAACTTCTTTTTCTCAGAAGATCGAATGTCCTGGACACCGGCTTCAACATCTGACTCAGAGTCTTCAACTTCAACTGAAATCTTCCTCTTCTTCTTCTCAGTGGAAGTCTTTTCTTCCTTTTGCTTTCCCTTACTCTTTACACTGGCCTGTCTGGATTTCTTTGATGGAGTAGGTGTGACTTCAGGAGAAGAAATCCTTCTTTTCTTCTTCATCCTCGCAGCAACACTATCAGCAAAGGTCTCAGTCAGAGGAACATCATCAGAAGCATCATCAGAGATGTTCTGAACAGAGGCGGGATCCTGGATTGGTTCTTCAGAGTTGACACCCGCAGAGTTATCATTCTTTGGATCAGCATCCTTAGAAGAGGATGATACAGAGATATCAGGCTGGGTAGCACCACCTGAATCTTCATGAGAAGTTGAATCCTTTCCAGTATTTTCTTGAGCAGAACTTTCCTTAGACCCAGATGTCTCAACATCAGGCACAACATCAGGGGGCGATTTCACAGGAGAATCTTCATCATTGATTTCCTCTTCGTCAGGAACATCCTCAAGGATAGGAACATTCGGAGCTTTGCTATTCTTGACCTGTGAATTGTAGACCTTACACGTTGGGTTTCGTGATCTCATCTTCTTGGGAGTTTTCTTCGACACAGAAGATGGTTGAGAAGAATCATTCTTCAAACCCATACACTTGACTCCTTTAGCAGTTCTTTCAATCTTGGCCTTGACAGATTCCTTCTTTCCTGAACTTTGAGACATGATGAGTCGAGAGCAATTACAAACAGAGTACAGAACAACGAAATAAAACTGCAAATATGAGATGATATGACTGGAAGAAGATAGATGCACAAGCGGTTGAGAGAACACAATTTGCCCGTTGGAGGTAGTTATAGGATAAGTGAACCATGAAGAAACTTTCTCTCTGCTGATGTCACAACGGCAGTTAGTGATGACCAAGAATAAACTAGCTGTTAACACACTGGGGCACGCTAATTGCTATGCATCAGAAAAACAAATCCCTAGACTGCCTCTTAATTTTTCAAAGGTGATTGCATCAAGGGGTTTTGTGAAAATATCAGCCAATTGCTTGTCAGTTGTAACATGCTCCAAATTGATAATTTTATCCTCCACCAAGTCTCTAATAAAATGATGTCTAATGTCAATATGCTTGGTCCTGCTATGCTGTATGGGATTCTTGGAAATATTGATTGCACTGAGATTGTCGCAGTACAATGTCATGACATCCTGTTCAACATTATATTCCTTCAACATTTGCTTCATCCACATGAGTTGAGTACAACTACTTCCAGCTGCAATATACTCTGCTTCAGCTGTAGACAATGAGACACAATTCTGCTTCTTGCTAAACCATGAAATCAGATTATTCCCTAGGAAGAAACATCCACCAGATGTGCTCTTTCTTTCATCTGCACTACCTGCCCAATCTGCATCACAGAAACCAACTAAAGAAGAATTTGTATCATGAGTATAGAGAATACCATAGTCACTCGTGCCATTGATGTACTTGATAATTCTCTTGACTTGTAGCAGATGACTAGCCTTAGGAGCTGCTTGATATCTTGCACATACACCGACAGCAAAGGTGATGTCAGGTCTGCTAGCAGTAAGGTACAACAAGCTTCCAATCATACTTCTATAGAGACTTTGATCAACATCTTCTCCTTGCTCATCCTTGGACATTTTGATGTGTATAGCTGCAGGGGTTCTCTTGTGACCAGCCTTTTCAAGGCCAAATTTCTTAACTAAGCCTTTAGCATACTTACTCTGAGATATGAACATAGAATCCTCCATTTGCTTGACTTGTAGTCCTAGAAAATAATTCAATTCACCAACTAAGCTCATCTCAAATTCAGATTTCATTTGTTGAACGAAATGCTCCACCATTGAGTTCGACATTCCTCCAAATACAATGTCATCCACATAGATCTGTGCTATCATGAGCTTTCCTTTGACATTCTTCACGAACAGAGTTTTATCAATTCCTCCCTTGCAGTAACCATTGCCTACAAGAAACTCAGTTAACCTTTCATACCAAGCCCTAGGTGCTTGCTTCAAGCCATACAATGCTTTCCTCAGTTTGTACACATGATCAGGATGATGTGGATCTATAAACCCTTTAGGTTGTTCAACATATACTTCTTCATTCAAATAGCCATTCAGAAAAGCACTCTTCACATCCATCTGATAAAGTCTGAACTTCAAGAGACAAGCAACACCTAACAAGAGTCTTATAGATTCCAGTCTAGCTACTGGAGCAAAGGTTTCATCAAAATCAACCCCTTCTATCTGAGTATATCCTTGAGCCACTAGCCTTGCTTTATTCCTTGTGACTGTTCCAGTTTCATCTGATTTGTTCTTGAATATCCACTTAGTGCCAATGATGTTTACTTCTTCAGGCCTAGGCACTAACTCCCATACTTCATTTCTCCTGAACTGCTCTAGCTCCTCTTGCATAGCATTTATCCAGTATTCATCAGTGAGAGCTTCATTTACATTCTTGGGTTCTATCTTAGAAATGAAACAACTGTAAGCAATCATACTTCTGGATCTGGTAGTTACCCCTTCTCGAAGATTCCCAATAATGTTTTCTTGAGGATGATTCTTCTGAACCCTGATTGATGGAGCTTTGTTTGATGTGATATCTTTGTCTTCCTTTTCATCAGTACTTGTTTCGGGCTCATTGTCGAGGGCGGTTGCTGAAGCATCGGCTGGAACATCAGCACTATCATCATCTTCATTCAAAACTGTTTCTTCCTTCTTGCTTGGTTCATCATCCACAGTCACATTCACAGATTCCATCATGGTCCTTGTGCGAGAGTTAAAAACTCTATAAGCTTTGCTGTTCACAGAATACCCCATGAAAATTCCTTCATCACTTTTAGGATCAAGCTTCCTCTTAGGATCACGGTCTGCAAGGATATAACATTTACTTCCAAATATGTGAAAGTATTTTACAGACGGCTTTCTACCTTTCCATAGCTCATACTGTGTAGAGGATGTCCCTGCCCTGATGGTGACTCTATTATGTATGTAACAAGCAGTACTCATAGCTTCAGCCCAGAACTGGTGTGGAATCTTCTTAGCATGTAACATTACTCTAGCTGATTCCTGGAGAGTTCTATTTTTCCTTTCAACTATTCCGTTCTGCTGTGGAGTGATGGGGGCAGAAAATTCATGGCTAATACCTTCTGTTCCACAAAACTCCAAGAATTTTGAATTCTCAAACTCCCTTCCATGATCACTTCTGATTCTCACAATCACACAGTCCTTCTCATTCTGAAGTCTCATACATAGATTCTTGAATATTTCCAAAGTCTCTGATTTTTCTCTCATAAACTCAACCCATGTATACCTTGAAAAATCATCTACACAGACAAACACATACCTTTTTCCTCCCAAGCTTTCAACCTGCATGGGACCCATGAGATCCATGTGAAGCAATTCCAGAACCTTTGTCGTGGTCTGATGCTGGAGCATCTTGTGTGGCACCTTGGTTTGCTTACCAATCTGACATTCTCCACATAGCTTTCCTTCTCCCAAGCTCAAATTGGGCAATCCCCTTATTGCTTCATCTGCAAGAATCTTTTGCATGCTCCTGTAGTTGAGATGTCCTAGTCTTTGATGCCATACATTCACCTTATCTTCTTTAGTTAACAAACATCTGGAAACATGAGCTTTTTCTTCTGATGTCCACATATAACAGTTGTCTTTTGATCTGACTCCTCTCATCACAACTTTCTCATCATCAGTGGTCACAACACATTCTATCTTATTGAACTTTCGCATCATATCCTTGATCTCACAGTTGACTTATGCTGATTAGGTTGGCTGTTAAACCATTCACAAGTAACACATTGTTCAAGTTAGGAGATTCTGTGCTAACAAGTTTTCCTACTCCCTTGATCTTTCCTTTAGCTCCATCTCCAAAAGTAACATAGTTGGTGGAATGACTTCTGACGTCTTGCAGGAAGCTCTTGTTTCCTGTCATGTGCTTTGAGCAGCCACTATCAAAATACCAATCTTCCTTTGATGATGCTCTGAAGGACGTGTAGGCTACCTGACATCTGACTTCACCCTTGGGCCTCCATTGCTTCCTCATCTGTACAGGCTTTTTCTCGTGCATCTGAGGATAACCATATAACCTGTAACAGTAGGGCTTTATATGACCATTCTTACCACAATAGTGACACTTCCAAGGTACAGTTTTGTCAAGCTTAAGCTGGGGTTTCACATGCAGAGGTACATGTCGAGGCAATGAATCTGACAACTGATAATTTCTGGGCTTCTTGAATTCAGTTTTTTTTGCAGCAGACACAAACTTCTTTGAACCTTTCTGATTTTCTTTGTTTGCTGTTTTATAGTCAAAGCCAATTCCCTTCAGACTCCCTCCTTGCTTGCTAGTTTCTTTCAGAATTTCATCAAGCATATCAGAACCACTGTTCAACATTCTAACAGATTTGTGAGTAGCTTCAAGCTTTCTTGTCAGAGTTGCCACTTCCTCTTGAAGTCCTGCATTGATCAACACTAGATTAGCCTTTTCAATAACATCAGCATTATTAAACTTACTTTGCCATTCCTCCAGATCTTCCTTCAGCTTTATGCTGAGCTCTTTCAGTCTTTCATTCTGAGAAACAAGTTGTTCTATCTCACTTTGCTTTTCTCTCACAAGTTTACATGCTTCTTCCCACTTGATGTGTAGCAGCTTGTAAGTCTCGGCCAGTTCCTCATCTGTAATGTCCTCATCACTTGTATCAGACTCATAGATGGTTCCTGAGAAAGCATTGACTTTGTTTGCAGATATCTCCTCCTAATCTTCAGTGTCTTCATCTGACCAAGTTACCATCATACCTTTCTTCTGCTTCTTTAGATAGGTGGCACATTCAGACCTGATATGACCATATCCTTCACATTCATGACACTGCACTCCTTTATTCTGACCAGATCTTTCTTCTTCTTTGGTCTTCCTCTGTGAATTAGAAGGCTTGGGTTTGTTATCGAACTTCATGTCCTGGACAATATGCCTGGTTCTTTTGTCAATTTTTCTCAATGCTCTGTTGAATTTTCTTGCTAGCATGGCCAGAGCCTCTGAAAGATTTTCACCCTCACAATCTTCATCATCACCTTCATCAGTGTTTGACACAAAAGCAATACTCTTATTCTTCTTCTCAGATTTTCCACTCAGTTTCAACTCAAATGTCTGCAAAGACCCAATAAGTTCATCAACCTTCATGTTCTCAATGTCTTGAGCCTCCTCAATTGCAGTGACTTTCATAGCAAACTTCTGAGGAAGAGATCTCAAGATCTTCCTTACAAGCTTCTCATCTGACATAGGTTCTCCCAAAGCAAATGAAGCATTAGACAAGTCACAGACACGCATGTGGAATTCTGAAATAGTCTCTTCTTCAGTCATCATCAAATTTTCAAATTGAGTAGTAAGCATCTGAAGCCTTGACATCCTTACTCGAGTAGTTCCTTCATGTGCAGTTTTCAGAATTTCCCAAGCATCCTTTGCCACAGTACACGTATTGATCAGCCTAAACATATTCTTGTCAACTCCATTAAAGATAGCATTTAGAGCCTTTGAATTTCCAAGAGCAGCTTCATCTTCAACACTGGTCCATTCTTCTTCAGGTTTTTCCACAATAGTAGTAGAGGTGCCTTCAACCTCAACCTTAGTGGGGTGTTTCCAACCCTTGACAATAACTTTCCAAGTCTTGTTGTCAATTGATTTGAGAAAGGCTGTCATGAGAACCTTCCAGTAGTCATAGTTAGTACCATCCAGAATGGGTGGCCTATTGACTGATCCTCCCTCCTTGTTATCCATGAGAACTTGAATAAAAATCCCTGGAGCTCACCCAACCAGAACAGGGTGCCTGCTCTGATGCCAATTGTAATTCAGGTTCCCTCTGATACGATTGTCCTGCACGATGCTGGGACAAGAGGTGCGACAACCGCTTAACAGTAAAACAAAACTTATCAACAGAAACAATAACACACAGTAATTGTTAACCCAGTTCAGTGAAAACTTTCACCTACGTCTGGAGGGTTTGCACCCAAAGAAAGGAAATCCACTATCTCAAGATTCAGGAATTACAGACACTCATGAACAACTCAGTTCATAGTTCACTTCCTAATCTACCCAGTGTATTTCTACTTAGAATCTCAACCTAAGTATGAAAGCCCCTCTCACTTTCTCTCAATCACTGCCACAGTGATTGGTTAACACAATAAACAAGTAGAGTTTGAACGCAATCAAACACACAGAATCTCTCTTTGCTTAATCTCTCTTTGCTTTATAGAATCAGTGAGCAAAGACAGATTCACAACAAACAAAGGACAAAGCACAATGAACAAATCCTAAAACACTCGATCTCTCTCTATCAGCTTCGGCACCTTCATGTTTTAGGTCTTCATCCTTTTATAGACTTCAACAGCGGTAGCATGGGCTTTAGGGTTGGCATGGGCTGAAGAAACAGATTGCAGTAACAGCAATTCAAAACGCAATCTTGATAGATTCGGTTTCTTATTGCACAAGTAAAGATAGAAACCAATCTTTTGACAAAGATTGTTTCAACAAATAACAACCCAACAAATAAACCCTTCTGGAATAGCTACTTGCTCCTCAAGTAACTCAAAAACATATCTTCAGCAAATCTTCAGAGGGCCCACAACACAAACACAAGCTGAGGACTGATGCCCTAGCTTCACGAGATCAGAGGCCACGACATCTGCTTCGACAATCGGTTGTTTTGACAAAATGCATGGCAACATGTTCCAACAATAATGAACTAGCAGCACTAAGACAACCTTGCCTTAGTCTTCTCAAGAACACTGACCTCACTGGTCTCTCAAGGAACTATAAACAAAGTTTGTGAAAGAGTTGGGTTTACAAAGAGATGCTTCTAAACAAGCAGACGTATACACAATAAGTACAATGAAGAAATATTGCTAAGGTATTCGCTGAAAGTATTTCACGTGTATGCACAAAGTTTCTTAGCTTATTTCTTTTATCTTCAACCTTTAAATACTCCAAGGTTTAGAGTGTGTATCCGTTGGATGAATCTGTCCGTTGGAGGGCAGGTCTGGAATTTCCAGAGCCTGCTATGGCTGAACGTCGTAGGTAAGGCAGTCAGAATAGTACATTTTCTTTTGTACGAATGACAGTGACATGGCCTTAGCCTAGTTGACTCTTGATCTTGGGCGACACTTCATGTTGAAACTTGTGAAGCTTGTGTGATCAGAGTCAGAAGGAAGCTTGGATCCTATGACCTTCAAAACTTCTGCTTCTAGACCGTTCATCAGAACATCTGGCCTTCAGAGCATGAAGTGCTTCTGGTCTTGAGAGCTAGCTTACTCTTGGACTTCAGAGCTTCAAAGTCTTCAGCTTCTGGACCGTTCCTCAGAACATCTGGTCTTCAGAACTTTAGAGCTTGAATCTTTCAGAGTCCACATCAGAGCTTTAATCTTCAGAGCATCTGAAGAGTTTGCTACCGTTCAGAAGAACGTAGTTAAATGCAGAAGCGTTGTGCTAGTTACTCTTGGTCTTCAACCTCTGATTAATATATCGTCTTTGAATCAGAGTCAGGGCCTGTTTGTCACAACTTTAAAACGAAAAACGTTATAGTACCACAATTGTTCATACATAATAATAAACTTGTTATCATCAAAACATAGAGTTGTACCACCTTACCAAATCTTGGTCTTACAACTGAGCAAGGTGTGCTAGTGCATTTGTAACAATCTTTGATTAGTGGATTACGTTCATTCTACGAAGGAAGAAATCGCCTTAACAGGTGGACTAGATTAGCTTGAGGGATTTATCAAGTGAATCAGGATAAAACACTCGTGTGCTTTTCTCATCTCTTTATCTCTTGCACGTTGTGTTCTTAGAAACCGAGAAGATTTGCTAAAATCTTAAAGGGAAAGTTTTTAAACGTAAAACCCTATTTAAACCCCTACACCCTTTCTAGTGTTTTGTCATACCTTCAATTGGCAACAGAGCGCAAGTTCTGATTACCACACTTTACAGTGTTTAGTGATTCGGGCCGGTGTGAAAAACTCAATGGCGACCACCACAAATGAAACTCAGAAAGACCACTACAGTGCAAAACCCCCTGTCTTTGATGGTGAGAAGTTTGACTACTGGAAAGATAGAATCGAAAGTTTCTTTCTTGGCTTTGATGCTGATATCTGGGATTTAGTTGTTGATGGCTACACACGTCCAGTTGATGAAAAGTGGTGTGAAGATCCCAAGAGACAGGATGAATGCATATCATAAGAAGAAGTACAAAGATCATCACATAGCAAGAACCATTCTAGTCAGTGCCATCTCATATGTAGAATAAGAGAAGATTACTGATCGTGAATCTGCAAAGTATATATTTGATGATGACTCATTAAGGCAATGAGGAAGTCAAAGAGACAAAGACTCTAGCTCTAATCAAGAAGTATGAAGCCTTCAAGATGGAACCTGATGAATCTGTAGAAGCCATGTTCTCTAGATTCCAGATGCTTGTTGCTGGGATTAGAGTGCTTGACAAAGGCTACACCACTGCTGATCATGCCAAGAAGATCATCAGAAGCCTTCCTGAGAAATGGATGCCTTTGGTGACTGCCTTGAAGTTGTCAAAGGATCCGAACAAGATAAGTTTGGAAGAACTTATCAGTATTCTGAAAAGTCATGAGATAGATCGTGCTGAACTTATACCTCAGAAGAAGCAAAAGTCCATAGCTCTAAAGTCCAGACCTGAGAAGGCCAAAGCTCTTCAAGCTGAAGAAGAATAAGAAGAATCCTCTGAAGATTCTGATGAAGATGAAGTCTCATTGATTTCCAGAAGGCTAAACCGCATATGGAAGCATAGGCAGAACAAGTACAAAGGATCAAGAAAAGCTAAAGGAAGACAAGAGTCTTCATCTGGTCAACGCAAATCTTCTTCAAAAGAAGTCACTTGTTTTAAGTGCAAGGAGCCAGAGCATTACAAGAATGAGTGTCCTAAGCCGAAAAGAGAAAAAAAGCCAAAGAAGCATTTCAAGGATAAGAAAGGACTCATGGTGACTTTTGATGCTTCAGATTTAGAAGAAGAAGATTCTGATGATGCAGTTGTTGAAGGACTCATGGAAGTTGTAAAAGACAGGGAAGGAGAATCAAAAGCTGAGTCAAAAGATGAATCAGCATCAGAAGCTGAATCAGACTCTGAGGATGAAAATGAGGTATTCGCATCTTTTTCACATTATGAACTTAAAATTGCTTTGTCTGAAATTATGGACAAATGTGATTCTCTTCTGACTAAGCACAAACAGTTGAAAAAGGATTTTCCTGCTGCTTCTGAAGTAACTGCTAAAAATGAGAAAACTATTTCTGAACTGAATGAAAAGAACTTCTTTCTGGTTAACTCTAACTCTGTTCTCAAAAATCAAATTTCCAAGTTAGAAGAAGTTATCACATCCAGTACTTCTGATGACAAGAATGAAACCAAGTATGAAAAGGCTTTTCAAAGATTCCTCGCTAAAAGCGTAGATAGAAGCTTAATGGCTTCAATGATTTATGGCGTTAACAGAAATGGGATGAATGACATTGGCTATTCTAGACCTAGTAGAAAAGAGCCTCCTATGCCTAAACCAAAATCTCTGTATGAACATTTAATACCTTCTGGTACTATTATTTCTGAACCATCATCTTCTGAAGTTGCTCCACCACCTCTTAAGATATGAACATTTTTTATGTCAAAATATCATGCTCAGATTCCTCTATATTATCATGTTGAAAGACTCAAAGTTGTCAGAACTTCTAGGGTAACTAACAAGAAAGGACCCAGAAAGTGGGTACCTAAGGAGAAGATTGTGTATGTTGCAGATATCCTTGATCGCTCCACTGAAACACCAATCATGGTATCTGGACAGTGGATGCTCGCGACACATGACGGGAGAAAAGCGTATGTTCTAAGACCTAAAACTTAAACCTAGAGGTGAAGTTGGTTTTGGAGGCAACGAGAAGGGTAAGATCGTTGGTTCTGGAACCATTGGTGTTAGTAAGAGTCCATGCATTGATAATGTTCTGTTAGTTGATGGTTTAACGCATAATTTATTGTCAATAAGTCAATTAGCTGACAAGGGTTATCGCATTATTTTTAATCAAAAGTCTTGTAGGGCTGTTAGTCAGATTGATGACTCAGTTCTTTTTAACAGCAAGAGGCAGAACAACATCTATAAGATCAGATTATCTGAGTTGGAAACTCAGAAAGTAAAGTGCCTTCTTTCTGTTATCGAGGAGCAATGGGTATGACATAGACGGTTAGGGCATGCTAGCATGAGAAAGATTTAGCAGCTAAGTAAGCTTGACCTCGTCAGGGGCTTGCCCAGTCTGAAGTATTCGTCAGAAGAAGAGTAGAGTGATAGCTTCTCATCCTGAAGAATTGATTCTGGACAATAAAGATGAACCTGTCAGAACCAGATCAGCTTTCAGACCTTCTGAAGAGACTCTTCTAAGCTTAAAGGGTTTGGTCTCTCTTATTGAACCAACTTCTATTGATGAAGCTCTTCAAGATAAAGATTGGATTCTGGCTATGGAAGAAGAACTGAATCAATTCACCAAGAATGATGTCTGGAATCTTGTCCAGAAACCCAAAGATGTTCATGTGATTGGAACCAAGTGGGTCTTCAGAAACAAACTCAATGAGAAGGGAGAAGTTGTCAGAAACAAGGCAAGATTTGTTGCACAAGGCTACAGTCAACAAGAAGGCATAGATTACACAGAAACCTTTGCTCATGTACCAAGGTTAGAAGCTATAATGTTA
Organism: Lotus japonicus; assembly: GCF_012489685.1. NCBI lineage: Eukaryota > Viridiplantae > Streptophyta > Magnoliopsida > Fabales > Fabaceae > Lotus > Lotus japonicus. The sequence continues at coordinate 38,732,424 of NC_080045.1, read as the reverse complement.
TTGATTTCATTTTCTTTGAATCATAACATTGTTCTTCACCAAATGGATGTCAAGAGCGCATTCCTCAACGGATACATTTCTGAAGAAGTATATGTTCATCAACCTCCTGGGTTTGAAGATGCTAAACATCCTGACCGTGTCTTCAAGTTGAATAAATCTCTCTATGGTTTAAAGCAAGCTCCAAGAGCATGGTATGAGAGACTTAGCTCATTTCTCCTGGACAATGAGTTTGTAAGGGGTAAAGTTGATACAACTCTCTTTTGAAAATCTTACAAAGATGATATTCTAATTGTTCAAATTTAAGTTGATGATATTATATTTGGCTCTGCTAATCCCTCTCTTTGCAAGAAATTCTCTAAGTTAATGCAGGCTGAATTTGAAATGAGTATGATGGGAGAACTCAAGTATTTTCTGGGTATTCAAATTGATCAACAACCAGAAGCAACGTACATTCATCAAAGCAAATACACTAAAGAACTTCTGAAGAAGTTCAACATGTTAGAATGTACTCCAGCCAAGACACCGATGCATCCTACATGCATTCTGGAGAAAGAAGATGCAAGTTCCAAGGTTTGTCAAAAGCTCTATCGCAGTATGATAGGCTCTCTTCTCTATTTGACTGCATCCAGACCATATATTCTGTTTAGCGTACATTTATGTGCTCGTTTCCAATCAGATCCTAGAGAAACTCACTTAATAGCTGTTAAGAGAATTCTCAAATATCTGAAAGGTACCACTAACCTAGGCTTGATGTATAAAAAGACATCAGAGTATAACCTTTTAGGTTACTGTGATGCTGACTATGCTGGAGATAGAACTGAAAGGAAAAGTACTTCTAGAAATTGTCAAATTCTGGGAACAAAACTAGTCTCCTAGGCAAGCAAAAGGTAATCTACAATTGCACTATCTACTGCAGAAGTAGAATATATCTCAGCAGCTATTTATAGCACTCAGATGCTCTAGATGAAACATCAGCTGCAAGATTATCAAATCTTTGAGAGCAATATCCCTATCTATTGTGACAACACTGCTGCTATTTCTCTAAGTAAGAATCCTATCTTACATTCAAGGGCCAATCACATTAAGGTAAAGTATCATTTTATTAGAGATTATGTTCAGAAGGTCGTACTTCTTCTGAAGTTTGTGGATACTGACCATCAATGGGCAGATATCTTCACAAAGCCCTTAGCAGAAGATTGATTTAAGTTTATCTTGAAAAATCTGAATATGGACTTTTGTCCAGTATGAAGATTGGTTCAGAACCTCTGACTATGATACTTCTGCTTTTATCAGAAGTTGTCTAGTTCAGAAGGTAACGTAATCAGAAGCTGAGTTCCCATTGGTATTCCTTCTGAGATGAGACAGCAAGCATGTGTTAGTTTTTCTGATGCCGCGTTCCTTGTGCTTCTTGGGAATTTCTGTTATAATGATTACATTCATTTAACTCTCCACCACATGTTTTTCCTTATTTAATGCTTATTATTACTACATTAATTTCTGGCCGTTGATTTTTGCATTTTGGCTTTTGAGTTTTCAACTACTCAACGATTACCTTCCAAATCACTACTTACCCACGTTCACACACACGTTCTCCTCACTTCATTCATTCGCTTGAATTTTCAAAACAAAACCCTAAGTGTTTGCATTCTCTTCATTCTCTCTCCTGTTCTTCATCCCTCTTTACCCAAAACCTCAGAATCCTTCATCATGTCTCACAATCCTTCTACCGATCCACAAGAACAAGCTGTACTTGAGCATTTGCAAGAGCACCTCGCTCAAGAAAGAGCTGAAAGGGCTACATCTGCTGACGGTACAGTGTTTCCGGTGATGGTTGTTGGTTTGGCTACTGGGCAATCCGCTCCAACTGGTCAAGCTACACCAAGAGTTCAAGAGCAACAACAAGAACAACAACAAGAAGAAATCAACATGCAAGGGCAAGAACAAGTGATCCCAATTTCTGAAAGGGAAGCCGCTGTTACCTGCAATTTCAAGGTTGAAGAACTCACTGTTCTAAGTGAGTTGAGGGTCGACTTTGAGAATATGGCTGCAAATGGAGTAATTCTCATACCTGAGATGATGGCTCAAGGATGGAAGAGATACTTTGATAGGCTCTCTGGACCAGTGTATGAGAAACTGATGAAAGAATTCTGGAAGCATGCTGATTGTCATGACTATCAAGTAGTCTCACATGTTCTGGGCAGAAGAATTGTCATTACTGAGAAGTCAATAGCTCAACTTCTGGGAATGAATCCGGTAAAAGTGAAGAGGTTCCACAATGTTGACAACATACTTTATGGAATTAGGAAAACCGTTAACAAGGAGCTTTTTGTTAACTGGTAGTTGAAGAAGACTGAGTACAAGTCCAGCAATCTCCATGCTGACCTGAGAATGTGGTTCAAGATTATTCTCACCTGCATCAACCCCAGGCCTTTAACAAGTTCTTATGACTACATCAACATGACTCAGAAGGTGATGCTCTATTTCATCAAGAAGAAGCAGAAGTTGTGCCTTCCCTTCTTTCTCTTCACTTATCTGAAAGATTGCTTGAGGAAGTCCAGAACCACAGCTTCTGAGAAGAAGGCTGTCATCTACTACATCCCTTTTGGAAAGCTTCTATCTGATATCTTCGTGGAGAGTGGCATAGTGAAGGACTTGATTGATGTTGGGTGCACAGAAGATCTGACCACCACATCTGGAGATGCACTCAATGCCAAGAACTTGAAGAAGATGAAGATTGTGAAGACTATCAAGGTATCTCCTTCTGATGAGTCTCTAGAGGATATCATTCTGTTCTATCCAAGAACATAGAGATGAGGTACGGTACCCATAGTGAGAGGATCGTGATGTGAGAATCTAGAGAGAATTTTAGAGTGTAACCGATTAGAGAGAGAAAGTTACTGAATTTTAAGCTTGTATTTCTCAAATGAGCTAAGAGTCCTTTACAATTGGTAACCGTCCCATATTTATAGATTTAGGGGTTGGGCTTGACGCCCCTAACTTCTCTTAATGGGCCAGTTGGGCCTCCCGGGAGAAGGCCCAATTTTCTGGCTCGTATGCCGCCCCGGGCTGGCGCGCCTGGGCGAAGGGCCCTAGGGTCTCGCCCAGTCCACAAGACACCGAGCTCGAAGCATGAGAGCTAAGTGTGTCTTTTAAGAAAAAACACAAGGCGACGATCATGAGTAAGCTACCTAAAGCTGAAGTCTAATGACTTAAAACAATTGCCAACATGGCTTGATAACTAGAGCCTAAGACTAATTCTTTGATTTTCCTAACGAATTCCTTCGATCCCACGAGTCCACAAGTTGGCTCGTTGCGACAGCGCTCGGATCCCTCGCCCTGTTCCAGCAGTGATCGTTGTGGACCATGATGGATTGACGCGTGTAAGCCACATGTAACGTATTAGAATAACACAAAGTCCAACGAATCCACAAAATCTTAACCGCTAACTTCGATATGTCCCTTCAAACCACAATAAAGCCTGTCAATTTGAATTTAAACCAATGAACTTGAGCGGTTGCAACTTTTCACTTATTGTGCCATTCCCATTCCCCCAAAAACCGCGTCACGTTCTCCCAGTGTAATCATTTCACCTTACCAAGATGGGACACGATTTCCCAACCGCTACTCACTTTAACTTTTAAATCCCCCTTGCTCCACCATTCATCACTTATTGTCAACTGCTCTCATCCCTGCTCCTGGCTCTCTCACCGGCTTCCTTCGACGACTCTGCAGACCCCGACCCTTCTTGCTCCCCTTCACACAGCCTTCTTCCGGTTAGTTCTTCGTCCCCTCTCTCTTCATTTTATCATGTCCCCGACAGGGACCCTTTCCTCTATAGAGGAAATCAAAGCTCATCGCTTGGAAACCTTCGCCAGTCTTCCCTCCCCTGTCCAGGATGCTCCTAACCAAGGAATCCTTGACCAGCCGTCAGAGCTTTCCACCAGCGATTCCATTTCCGACCTTGCTCGCAGGTCTGGTGGTCTCTATAGCACCCCACTGTTGGAGTACCTCCTTCGCACCACCGGGTGCCGGGACCAAGACCTCCCCTGGCAACACCGCGCGTCCAATAACCCCAAGTTCTCCCACTTCTTCTTTGTATACGAATATTTGTTCCTTTATCTTGGCGTTAAACTCCCTTTCTCCCCGTTCCTCACCCAAGTGCTGCGAGATGTCAACGTTTCTCCTTGCCAACTTCACCCCCACACCTGGACCTATCTGAGGTGTTTTGAAATCCTCTGCAGTAGTGTCGATGTAGCGCCTTCCCTTGCCCTTTTTTCCGTTTTCTTTGAAGTGGATTCTCGATCCCTGGGGTCCCACGGCTGGGTTGCTCTTGCGCCCCGGCCGGGTCGAGAACGGTTTGTTCCATTCCAAGTTGATCATGAATCCTACTTGGCCCGCCGGTACTTCCGGGTCGTTGTTCACCCCTCCTACCCCTCGGCATTTACGCAGAAAGGAGAGAAAGCCCTATTTCCGCTTTACTGGACCCAATGTGCTAAGTCCATGGCTGATCCCCCTAAGGCATTTCCCTCTTCCGGAGAAAATTTTGCCTTTGGGGTCCTGTCTTAGCTTCCCCGCCTTAGTTGCGCTGAATTGCTCGACGCTTCTCCAGGCTCCAAACTATTCCCTCGATTAGGTTTCCTTTCTAAACGCCACCTTCAAGCTTTCCTTTTAGTCTTTTGTTGCTAACGACTTTTCCCTTTTCTTTTCAGGAAGCATGAAGTTTTCTACCGCTGATCTGCTGAAGGCCTTCACCTCTGGGAACGTCAAGGCGCCCTCTTCGGTCCAGGTCGGAGGAAAAAGACAGAGCTCACCAGTGAGCGCCTGCTCACCCAAGAGGCGCAAACTGGGCGAGTCAAACCTCCAAGCCACTCCTTTGACCGGCACAGGCGGAGGGTCCGTCGCGCCAGACCCTGTTATCGCGAGTAGCGCTTGCGATCTCTTGGTGTCCGACCATCCTGGCTAGGTTAATACTTCCCAGACGCCAGACGCTCCTCGCCCCGTGACTTTGGCGGAAGGTCAGCGATCACCCTCTTCCATCCGCCCGCCGATTCCTTCGCCTGTCAAGACGACCCTCGGTCCATCGGCCCCTAGTTCTCCCGGGGTTGGTGGCGAGGGGGTGAATCTCTCTGGACTCTGCAGCCCAGCCTACGGGTCCTTCCAACAGCTCTCCCCCAGATCCTTTTTCCTTTCTCCTCTCCCACCCTTATCTTGAGAAATTAAGGGGGGCTCCTAGCCAGAACCCACAAGATGTCGCTCAGGAAGCTGTGTCAAATCTTCTCCGCGCCGGCTGCCTGTTCGCTTAAGTGGCCTGGCAACCGCGACCTCTTACCGAAATTGTCGAGCTTTGATGACCCGGATTTAGTAGTGTTTTTAGGGTCATTTCTTTGTAGGTTTTGAGTCTTTCACTACTAGAAAAAGGACTTTTCACATCAGGGTTTTCACAACGGTGGAAGAAATACCTGATGTGAAAGATAACGCGGTGGCAATATTGAAATTCTAGTGAACTTTTATGATAGTTTTCACATCAGTTGGGAATATGTCTGATGTGGAAAATAATTAGTAAAGACTTTTTTACAACGGTGAATATAATAACCGATGTGAAAGCTAAACACGGTGACATTTTTGAAATTTTGATGAAATATATTTAACATCAGTGGTAGTATGACCGTTGGGAAAAGTCTTTCAAGATATCAAAAATTCACAAACAAACACTGAATCCCTAATTTGCTTTCACGACCTAAACACCAATTCTCTGAAGCTCTCCTTCCTTCCTTCCACGGCCTCACTTTCAGACCACCGATTCTCTGAAGCTCTCCATCGCTGTCGCCCTCGCCTTCCCATGAATCCTCGCCTAATCCGCCCGAGTGGCCCGCGATCGTTGGCCACACCGGCACCGATGACGCGAACGAGTTCTGATTCAGAGGGTTGCTGCCCTAATCCAAACCCCTCTTCTCCCTCCTCTCCGCCGTCGACCGCCTCTCCCTCGCTCAACAATTTCAGAGGTTTGTCAAGAGCTCACTGACCGCGTCAAGGATCTGGGGCTATAGAAGCTAGGGCATCTTGTTCACAGTGGTGGTGGAAGCGAGCGAAAGAGAAGAAGAAGAAGAAGAAGAAGAAGAAGAAGAAGAAGGAGAAGAAGAAGAAGAAGAAGAATGGAGGGAGCAGAAGAAGGAGTGGAGATGATGCTGGATTCCAAGGACATGCAACAACAGAGCAAAGCCTTTGACAAGCTCACTGACGACGTCGAGGATCGCCAGCTCGATTCCACTCGCGTTCAAAAGGTACCTTTCATTCAATCCAACAATACCCTTTTCCCATTCACCTCGCAAAATCGATTCCCTTTTGTTGTTTATGTGTGTTGTGTGTAATGGGTATGCGGTGATTTTGCAGGCCATGGCTTCCATTGCTGCACCTGCTGAAGTTGATTGGAACGATTCAGTGTTTTAATGTCCATGTGATTGCAATACATAGTAATACAATAATTATTCGACAACTTAGTGTAGGGTAAAACTGCTGAGTCATAATAGTTCAATTTGTACCTGTGCTGTTTCATTTTGGCCTTATGTTTGAAACCATTTCATCAGAGAATGAAGAAGATCTTTTCATCAGAGACCATGGACATCCCCGACGGCGTGAACATCAAGGTTGAAGGCCCTCGCGGGGATTTCCAGCTCATCACCGATGAGAACGGCAAGAAGAAGCTCAAGATCGAGGCCTGGTTCGGTACCCACAAGATGAGGCTCGTCTATGCCCATTTTCCCATCATTGCTAGCATCACTAATCACAACAAGGGCATCAAGATCCATAGCTTTCTACTTTTCGTTCACCCTAAACCCTATGTTCAACTCCTTTGATGATTTCCGTTAAGATTGGTATATGGGTCAGATAACAATGTTCATTTTCAGTCATCTTAGTTTCTCATTTGCTTGTTTGTTTAACTGGTTAAGTGCTGATCATTTTTTATTTTTTATTAACTTTGAACTGTGCATTTGTGTCAATAATGTGCTTTTTTTCAAGTAATTTAATTTTGCATTCGTTTGTTCGTTTAGTTGGGTAATTCAAGTATGATTTTTCTTGTTGATTAATTGAACTATGGATTTTGTCATTGTGTGATTAGGTGAGGAAAGTGGATATGCTTGATGGAGTTTCCATTGTGCGATCTGAGAAGGTGAAGGATGAGTTGGTTTTCGATGGAAATGACATTGAGCTTGTTTCTAGGTCATGTGCCCTTATCAATCAGGTACAGTTTTTTTTTTTATTCTATGGATACATGCTAATGCCTGACTTTGTTGTTGTCTAATTTTTGTCTTGCTTGGATTTTAATTTTGGTTATTTTGTTGTTTTTGTTACATAAATGCCATGTTAAGAACAAGGATATCAGGAAGTTTCTTGATGGTATTTATGTTAGTGAGAAGGGGACCGCATTAATAAAGAAGGTACTTTTTTATCACCCTTTAAGTTCATTGATGATTTCCGTAAAGATTGTAATATATGATAGATAGTAATATTCATTTTCAGTGATCTTAATTTCTAATTTGCTTGTTTGTTTAACTGCTCATTTTGAATTCCTTGCTTTTTTCCTAGCTAGAGAATGATTTTTTGAAGAGAGATAAAAGTGGTGGTTATTTGAAAAGAGTTGTGTGTGAGAGTTATTTCAAGAACTGTTAAGAATCATGGCTAGTTTCATTCATCTCTATTTCTCCCTCATCTTTATTCTTATATTCTTCCATATGTAGGTGGTGAAAAAGATCGTTATGGGGAAAAAGATTGGAGCATGTATTTAGTAGAAAGTCTAAATTAAGGGTATGTGTTTATCTATACTTGCAGTTTTTGTTCATCAGATTCATTATGTAATGAATGAGCTAGTTATACTGGTTGAGAGATAGTTAGTGCAATGTACTAATGAAGGGTTAGTTAATGAAAATAATATTCATCCACTTTCTCTCATTTCCTTCTATGTTAGGTTAACAGTGTGTGCTACTTCACTTTCTGTAACTGGGACTTTGGAAACTTAAATTAGTTATGAGCTAATTATATGAGCTATTTCTGAATGGAAAATGTGCGAGGTATGACTTTTTAATTGATTCCAAACATAACTGGTTTTGTTTTTTTTTTTTTTTTAAAAAAAGACTTTTCACATCGGTTTTGGAATAAACCGATGTGAAATGTCTAGTTTTCACATCGGGGATTTGATTCCACCGATGTGAAATACATGTGGAGATTTGAAAAATAAATGACTAAACAGACTTTTCACATCGGTTGCGGCATAAACCGATGTGAAATGTGTAGTTTTCACATCGGGTATTTGATTCCACCGATGTGAAATACACGTGCAGATTTGAAAAAGAAATTACTAAACATACTTTTAACATCGGTTGCGGCATAAACCGATGTGAAATGTGTAGTTTTCACATCGGCTGTGTACCCGATGTGAAAAGGTGGGGACATACCACATCACCTTTGCTTACATCAGTTGTATACCCGATGTGAAAAGTACTTTTCGCCCGATGTGAAAAGTACTTTTTGTAGTAGTGTTTTTTATTTGTCTCATGTAGTGTTTCATGCATTCTCATGCATTTTTATCTTTATTTGAGTTTTTGTTTGGTTTTAATAATTATGTAGTTTTATAGGGACTTTAGTTGCATTTTATTAGAGTTTATGAGTCTTAGGCAATTTCCACTTGTTTTGGAGCCTTTGTGCAAAACTGACCTTTAAGTTTCAAGATATTTTCCAAGCTTGTTCATCAAGATTTCAGGTTCAATCAGCTGAAGAGGGAAGGTCTAGAGGCTTGGAGAATTGAATGGAGGCTTGAAGACGAGTAAAGAGGAAGTTAAAAAGGTTTTCCAGCGTGTTTAGAGCGCCTAGGCGTGCTCCATTGGCGCTTAGGCGCCAATTGCTATTTCCAGGATTTTGGAATTGGCGCCTAGGCGCCAATTACCTTCCAGAGGCCATATTTTCAGCTTGAATTGGCGCTCAGGCGTGCTGAATTGGCGCCTGAGCGCCCAGACTCGTTTATTTTGCCTATAAATAGGTTTTTAGTGGTTTTCTTTTGTAATCTTTGATATCTATTCCATTTTTACATAAGTTTAGAAGGAGAGGAACATCTAGGAGAGTGAGAGAAGGCTTCCAAGCTTGTAATTCAGGTTCTTAGCCAAGCATGGCAAAAGCCATGATTGGCTAACCTCTCTTCTTATGCTTTGGTTTCTTGTAAGACTTTTCATATTTGAGTTATAATCTTAAGTTCTTTCCCACATGTTCTTCTTCTCTCCTTGAATCCCATTTTCTGAATATCAATCTAAGCTTGTATGCATGCTTGCATTATGCTTTTCTATAATCAGAATGGAAGTTTGTTATAGATTAGGGAACCGATTTGGGATTACCCCTTCTATGCTTGCTACTAGGAATAGAAGAAGGGTTGGGGTTTGTTGGCCTGAACTTTGTAATCTTTATGCTTCAAACAAATGTTTAAGTACAAAAGGAATTGGGCTTATCTTTTGGTTTTAAAGAATTATCTATGCGAGGCATTGATAGGTAAGTTGCTTAGGCTATAACATCAAGGAGAGATTCATGAGTTCATGTTCTTAGAATGATGTGCTTGAATTGGCTAGTTGAGCAAGGATCCAAAGCATGTTCTTTTCTGAGTTTATGTTTATTTTCCCTTTTTACTACTTTGACGTTTCATCATCTCAATAAAACAAACATTCATACTCAAGGCTTAAACCGAATTTAGTCACTCACAATCCTTGTGGTTTGATATTTAAAACCGGGTGGATTCGTACACTTGCGGATTTACCAACAAGTTTTTGGCGCCGTTGTCGGGGATTGTTTGTGATTTTTGGTTTGAGTTATGTGTTTGAAGTATAGTCTACCTAAAACTATAACTTAGGGCTGAATGAGAGACAACCCATGTTTTTTTTTTCTTAGGTTTACGTTTCTGTTTCTTTTGTTAGTTTTTCAGGAAATAAAAGTGGAGAACACTTGGAAGCACTCAATCACTTGAAAGGAGATTCTTTTCTTACTCTGAGTTTTAGTCCATGCATTTTTAGCATATTTTTCATTTATAGATTTTGTTTATCTTTTTTATCATGCATTTTTTTTGGAGTCTTTTGTACCTTGGTCTTTATTCCTTATACTCAAATGATATATTTCCAAGTTTTGCTCTCTCACATGATGCTGGTTTTGAAAATGTTTTAAGTGGATATTCTGTGCTTTCTTATGAGGAGTGATTGTATGTTTGGGAAAGAGAGGGGGAGACTTTGATCTTCTAAGTGTTATCTTGAGGATAGAGTTGATGTGAGTCCACAAGGGTCCATCTTCGACCCTTCACTATATAATTTCCCTGGAGGATCCTGACTCACTTGCACTTCTTGGTTCCGTGTTTCATTTTGCGCGTCCTTGAGAGTAGCTTTAAGAGATTTGCATTTTTGAGACTGGTAGGTTTTCTAGGACTTCAGAATTTGTTTTATAGCATCTTTGTCCCTAGTCGATCCTATTGAGCCTTATGGAGATTTTATTGTTACCTTGTTTGTTGGGCTGGATGAATGGTTGGATTCAATAGGGAGTTGTGGTCCTTAAATATTAATGGAGCTAGTTTATGAAAAGTGCAATTGTCTCTTCTCCCCAAAGAAAAAAATTCAAAAAAATTCAAAAGAAAAAAATGAACTCCATGGAATGGGTGGAGTTCCAAAAAAAAGAAAAAAATTCTGAAACAAAAGGGGGTTGAGAGACTTGTGTGATAAGTATCAATAACTTGAAAGCTCCGGAATTCCAAATAGGACCACACTCAAACTTTTTGCAGCAACCTTAGTCTTCCTTAGGGACCGGACCACCTACCATGTGCTTTACCTAGCCAACATTACAACCCTTTTGAAGTCTCATTGAATGATGCATTGTCAACTTTAGTTGCTCTTGAGTGAATGATTCTCAGGACCTATGAACTTGCTTGTGTGCTCAGTGCACTAAACAATTGTCTCATGCTAGGATGTTAGCTCTAAATGCTTCTCATAGTGGACTCTAATTCTTCTTTATCTAAGAGTAGCACGAAGTTGATTGTTGTATCTTTCTCTTGGAACTACTGCATTCACTTGATCCCCCGGTTTTCTGAAAATGTATCCCTCTTTTGGCATGTGTGTTGGGAGTAATTCTTTGTGCTTGAGGGCAAGCTAATTTTAGTGACGCTCGAGGGCGAGCTGTCGTTGAGTATAGTGGTGTGATGACCCGAATTTAGTAGTGTTTTTAGGGTCATTTCTTTGTAGGTTTTGAGTCTTTTTTCTTTGTCTCATGTAGTGTTTCATGTATTCTTATGCATTTTTATCTTTATTTGAGTTTTTGTTTGGTTTTAGTAATTATGTAGTTTTATAGGGACTTTAGTTGCATTTTATTAAAGTTTAGGAGTCTTAGGCAATTTCCACTTGTTTTAGAGCCTTTGTGCAAAACTGACCTTTAAGTTTCAAGATATTTTCCAAGCTTGTTCATCAAGGTTTCAGGTTGAATTAGCTGAAGAGGGAAGGTCTAGAGGCTTGGAGAATTGAATGGAGGCTTAAAGAGGCTTGAAGAGGAGTAAAGAGGAAGTTAAAAAGGTTTTCCAGCGTGTTTAGAGCGCCTAGGCGCCAATTGCTATTTCCAGGATTTTGGAATTGGCGCCTAGGCATGCTTAATTGGTGCCAAGGCGCCAATTGCCTTCCAGAGGCCATATTTTCAGCTTGAATTGGCGCTCAGGCGTGCTGAATTGGCGCCTGAGCGCCCAGACTCGTTTCTTTTGCCTATAAATAGGTTTTTAGTGGTTTTCTTTTGTAATCTTTGATATCTATTCCATTTTTACATAAGTTTAGAAGGAGAGGAACATCTAGGAGAGTGAGAGAAGGCTTCCAAGCTTGTAATTCAGGTTCTTAACCAGAGCCATGCTTGGCTAACCTCTCTTCTTATGCTTTGGTTTTCTTGTAAGACTTTTCTTATTTGAGTAATAATCTTAAGTTCTTTCCCACATGTTCTTCTTCTCTCCTGGAATCCCATTTTCTGAATATCAATCGAAGCTTGTATGCATGCTTGCTTTATGCTTTTCTATAATCAGAACGGAAGTTTGTTATAGATTAGAGAACCGATTTGGGATTACCCTTCTATGCTTGCTACTAGGAATAGAAGAAGGGTTGAGGTTTGTTGGCCTGAACTTTGTAATCTTTATGCTTCAAACAAATGTTTAAGTACAAAAGGAATTGGGCTTATCTTTTGGTTTTAAAGAATTATCTATGCGAGGCATCGATAGGTAAGTTGCTTAGGCTATAACATCAAGGAGAGATTCATGAGTTCATGTGCTTAGAATGATGTGCTTGAATTGGCTAGTTGAGCAAGGATCCAAAGCATGTTCTTTTCTGAGTTTATGTTTATTTTCCCTTTTTACTACTTCGACGTTTCATCATCTCAATAAAACAAACCTTCATACTCAAGGCTTAAACCAAATTTAGTCACTCACAATCCTTATGGTTCGATATTTAAAACCGGGTGGATTCGTACACTTGCGGATTTCCCAACAGGCTTCGCCAGGAGGTAGAGAAGCTGCGCTCTGATAACCTTCAGGCCAATGACACCTGCTCCAAGCTGTCCAACCAGTTAGCGGCTGAGGAGAGTAAGACAGAGAAGATGCGGCAGAAGCTCAAGGATGAAAAACTTGCAATGATAAGGGCGAACGAGAAGGAGGAAAAACTTGAGGCCTAGGTCGAGGAGCTCCGACGAGACCTTGACGCAAAGGAGATCACTGCTGCCTCTCAGGAAGAAATCCTCGCCGCCAAAGACAAGGAGATTGTTGTTTTGTGTGAGGAACTGGCGGGCAAGAATGAGGCGCTTGCTGAGGCCTAGTCGGATTTGGCATCCAAGTGTAAACTTTTGGCTGACAACGAGGCCCAAGCCGCCACCCTAGAACATAAAATAAGGATTGAAGCTGCCCATGCGGCCACCAAGGAGCATGTTCGCGGCTTCCTTATCGTCAAAGCTCAAGTCAAGCACCTCAATCCTACTATCAACCTTAACCCCTTGGGTGCTTTTAAAAGGGTTACTCCTGCTGGGTTAGAGGGTCCGGAAGACCCGCCAGAAGTTGCTGACGTTGATCTCGGGGATGCTGTGGAACAAGAGAAAAAGATATAATGTTAATTTGTTTTAAATAATTGTAATGCTACTTGTTGGTAAATCCGCAAGTGTACGGAATCCACCCGGTTTTAAATAACGAACCACAGGGATTGTGAGTGAATAGATTCGGTTTAAGCCTCGAGTTTGAAGGTTTGTTTTATTGAGGCAAACTTATGTCGAAGTAGTAATAAGGAAAAAGAAAATATAAATTCAGAAATGAAACTGAAAATGAAAAGAAAGAGTGATTTACTTTGGGTTCTTGCTCAACTAATCAATTCAAGCACATCATTCTAAGCACATGTTCTCATGAATCTCTCCTTGATGTTATAGCCTAAGCAACTACCTATCGATGCCTCGCATAGATAATTCTTTCAAACCAAAAGATAAGCCCAATTCCTTGTGTACTTAAACATTTGTTTGAAGCATAAAGATTATAAAGTTCAGGCCAACAAACCCCAACCCTGGCCTCTATTCCTAGTAGCCAAGATTGAAGGGGCAATCCCAAATCAGTTCCCTAATCTATAACAAACTTCCGTTCTAATTATAGAAAAGTATAAAGCTAGCACATGTTCTAACTTGAAACATAAAGCATGGATATGGGATTCAAGGGAAGAAGAAGAACATGTGGGAAAGAACTTAAGATTATAACTCAAATACAAAAAGTCTTACAAAGAAATCCAAAGCAAAAGAAGAGAGATTAGCCAAGCATGGCAAGAGCCATGCTTGGCTAAGAACCTGAATTACAAGCTTGGAAGCCTTCTCTCACTCTCCTAGATGTTCCTCTCCTTCTAAACTTATGTAAAAATGGAATAGATATCAAAAATTACAAAAGAAAATGACTAAAATCCTATTTATAGGCAAAAATCACGAGTTTGGGCTGTTCCGGGCGCTCAGGCGCCAATTCTGTAACACCCCGATTTCGGTGGCGTCACTTTAGTAACCAAAAGTAAAACTTAATGCGGAAAAACGTGAATATTTTTTTTTTTCGATAATAACTAAGACAAGACTGAATTGAATAAAACCCAAAAGCGACAAGCAACAGAACTAATGTACAATATATAATACAGCCCCCGCTGTAAGTAACAACCTCGTCACGAGTAACCTCCAGTGACGGAAAGAAAAGTGTAGCGCCCGAAGGCAATGTGTACAAACCGAATGAAAGGGTGAAGTGTCCGCAACACCATCCCTCAAAACTGAGAATAAGTTGACCCAATGGTCTGAAAATAAGACCCCCTAAGTCCAACCAACTCTCTGTGATTCCCGTAAAGAAATCACACAAAAAGCTATAGGTGGGAAACTACCCTGTTCCCAAAGAAACAAATGATGTTCAGAGCTAAGACTCTACTCCTACACTAATCCCATCTTGAGGAGCTCACACCAGCACTAAAACCTACATGCTAGCATGATCGTCGTCCGAATTCGAAATCCAGAACGACCTAGTCTATGCACACCATCCGTCCTCCTCTCGCTATCGCGATGCGCTCCTGTTCCAGCATCCCAACCCTAGTCCCCCCCGAAGGGTGAACCGTCGTGAACCAGTCCGCCAAAGACATCTGACAAAGGGCGTTTGTCCGCCAAAGCACACACAGAAGACGCGAGGGTCAACTCCAAAGAATTATGTAAATAATAGCACCAATAGATATAGATAAGATAATAGCCACTTAGGCTTATAACTAGGGATAACATCCTAGGGTTGCATATTTCCACAAAGAATATAACGACTGTAAATCACAGTTAACATGCATCAAGTAGAACTAACAAGTATCAAACTAACTCATCAACTAAGTCAGAATGCATGTTGCATGAGATGATATGGCGGTTAACCCAGTTAACCAAATGCATTCCGGAAACGGATGGACATCAAACAGATCAATCCTAGCACCAGCAACGGTGGGACCATTCTGCCCGCGTGCCTCTTACACCAAACATAGGTATGGACATCAACCGAGTCAATCCTAGCACCAGCAACGGTGGGACCATTCTGCTCGCGTGCCTCTGGGATGGACATCAACCGGATCAATCCTAGCACCAGCAACGGTGGGACCATTCTGCCCGCGTGTCTCTTACACCAAACCAAGGTAGCCAGATCAGCCATAACCCGTAGGTCTGCCATTTCGGTCTGCTACAAGAGACGTCTACAGACGCTCTTACACGGAAATCCGGGTCTTATGACCATTTTGGAATCCGACGAGGTCCAGAGTACGTCCTGTGTTAATACCTCATTAATGTTGCATGAATGCAGGATGATTAGACAAACAACGTCTCCGAATCTCACTCGACACGTCGCCACGTGTTCTAGCTAAATTAAAGTCTCTAAAAGCTTACCCTAAGGTAAAGTCGATTCTGCGACAAAAGACACTTCTTCACAACAACACATAATCCACAATGATCTCCAAATCATCCGACTCATCTCAATCCGATGGTCACAACTGCTCAACGAGCACAGAGTATCACACTCTCGGAAACTAACGGTTTCCCGGACTTATCCCCAGGATAGCCCAACAACACATAGCTGCTCCAACAGCACAAGAGCATCAACATACTCAACACTTCTCAGCTTCCTCAACGATTGGATCCGATGACACTTCTCGTTTTCCAAAGACTAAGATTTGCATTCGAAGCTTCCTTTCGAGTTTATTATCTTTATTTAAAGATTTAGAGGTTGTTTAATGTCTTATGAGTTTTCTTTACAAAATACTATCCTTTTAGTCTTATCGCAAACCCTATAAGTTCTCGGGATCTCCTAATCCCCAAATGACTCCAGAGAATGTCTCGATCCATAAACATCACAACAAGGTCCGAATCTCATTCGTCCTATCAAACTTTCTCAAAACTCTCAAAATAAAATCGGCATGACCTGCCCGCTATTCTCACTATACTGAATCTCAGATCTCATTGCATAAGTATAAATAACTCAGCACAACCAATCAACATGTCATATATCAATATATTAAACAATAACCACATAGCACTTAGCATATAAGGCATGCACCACACATCCTAAATTACCCAATTAGCACTTAGCATGAAGATTCAATCTCAAAAGCATTCAGTAGATGCATCATCTACATTGTCAGCCGAAGCCTCAGAAAACGTTTTTCCAATCAAGCACAAACAATTGCATAAACAGTAAACAATGTCGAAAGCATCGACCCTAAGCATTAACTAGAGATTCAGTGAGTAGCCCTCACCTGTAGATTCTCCAGGACGATCTCCTAACACTTGTTCACAATCAAAGGCTTGCTCCTCTGGGAATTCCTCAAAATCACCTTTCGAGCAAAACCACAGAAATACTATCAGAATCTATCGGAAACTAAGCTATCAATACTTACTAAGGTTACTCGAAGTAATCTATACTCTAAGGTACGATAATCTAGCGCGAAAGACAAGTTTTCGGAAAAGGAAATTTTCCTCCTCCCCCCCTAATAGGTTCGACCACTTTTCACAATTAGGAGACTCGATTTTTCTTCGATCAAACTTGGTTCCTATGCTATCATTAGCCGTAACTAAGGGTATTCTGAACTCGGAAAAATTATCGGATCAAAAACTGTCGCAGGGGTATTTTGGTCATGATTTTTAACTTAGGATTTTCAAAACTGAAATCCCAAAAATAAAATTTGGCAGGGACGTCACCAACGACGTTTATGACAACTAATCCTACTAGCCCTAAGCTAAGGCGATAGTTTTCAGCCTAAAGGTTGAAGCTTTACTTCAAAAACTCCAAAAATGGGTATTTTAGGCTAAAATTGATTCCGGCGGAATTCCGGCGACATAACGGAAAATCTAACCCGGCAGAAGTGATCTTGGGCACATAAGGAAGAGGTTTAGAATCAGAAATGAAAGATTCAGGATAGTTTTGCTAAAACCCATAAACTATCGGCTCAGAAAAGTCTACAGAAAAGCTATGGAAAAAGCGATCAGAGGTAAGGATTAGCGACTATACCTCGAAACCTTGAAGCAGCAACTAACGGATCAACGATCAAGCAAGTAATGAAGAAAATTCTTCTTCCTTCTTCCTTGGATGAACTCGCGGCCTTGAGGAGAGAAAATGGAGGAGTTTTGTGTTTTTTTCTCACTTGTTTGCTATATATAGAAGATGGAAATTCGCGGGAAAATGAAAGTTTCGCGAATCTGATTTTTCCGGCGTCATTCTCCGTGAATTCTAAGATAGGTTTTGGCGAAAGAATTCCAAAACTAAAATGAGGTCTCCTTATATTTTTGGCAACTAAAGCATAGTCGGTGTAAAACTATTTTACCCGATAAGTTGCTTTTTGCATCGAATGTCGGAATGGAAAACTTCCTTCTGAAGAAAGATTGAAATCATCAAGAGAAATGGGTGTACGCGTGTAGAATCTTCATTTGAAGCTCTGAATAGAAAAAGTCTTCATTGTCGGTTGATTCTAGGGTTTTGAAATACCAGGGATTCGGTTTCGGCAAACTTCCGATGATTGGAATCGGACGTTCGTAGATTCTAGAGTTTCGCCTCGAAACGATTTTGATATATGGAAAAAGAGAAGTTCTAACATTTCTCTGAAGATTTTTGGACTAAAATCCTACAGTGTTCCAAGGGTGGAACATAGTGTTATTTCCTAAGATTCTTGTCCTAGGTTTTAAAGCGAATATTAGTCGTGCTATAACTTAAATCGACTTCGATACAATCCTCAGACTTTTCCTGAACTTTCTCCTTCATATATTTATTTCATTTAATAAACTTTTGTTCAGGTTTCCCTTCGCATTACATCAACCCTAATCGTGAATAAGAAGTTTATTCACTTAGCATAAGTTTAAAAACTTGGGCCTTACAAATTCAGAGCGCCTGAGCGCCAATTCCATGCTAAAAAAGTGCCTCTCGAAGGTAATTGGCGCCTAGGCGCCAATTCAGAGCGCCTGAGCGCCAATTTAGAGCGCCTGAGCGCCAATTCCAATTTCTGGAACAGGGCAATTGGCGCCTAGGCGCCAATGGAGCATGCCTAGGCGCTCAGACTCGCTGGAAAGTCCCTTGATCTTCATTTTAACTCTTCTTTATGCCTCTTTAAGCCTCCTTTCAATTCACCAAGCTTCTTGACCTTCCTTCTTCTTCCCTTTCAGACCTGATTACTCTCATCAAAGCTCAAGGAAAAATATCAAGAATACCAACCATTTAATTGCACAAGGGACTCAGACTAATGACAATTAACAAAAGACTCAAAACTATACTAAAATGCAACTAAAGTCCTTATAAAACTACATAATTACTAAACTAATGCAAATGCACAAATAAAAGTAAAAATGCATGAGAATGCATGAAACACTACATGAGACACAAGAAAAAGACTCAAAACCAACAAAGAAAAACCCTAAAAACATCATATAAACCCGGGTCATCACACCACTATACTCAACGACAGCTCGCCCTCGAGCGTCACTAAGATTAGCTTGCCCTCAAGCACAAAGAATTACTCCCAACACACATGCCAAAAGAGGGATACATTTTCAGAAAACTGGGGGATCAAGTAAATGTAGTTAGTTCCAAGATAAAGATTCAACAATCAACTTCATGCAACTCTTAGACAAAGAAGAATTAGAGTCCACTATGAGAAGCATTTAGAGCTAACATCCTAGCATGAGACAATTGTTTAGTGCACTGAGCACAAAAGCAAGTTCATAGGTTCTGAGAATCATTCACTCAAGAGCAACTAAAGTTGACAATGCATTATTCAATGAGACTTCAAAAGGGTTGTAATGTTGGCTAGGTAAAGCACAAGGTAGGTGGTCCCTAAGGAAGACTAAGGCTGCACAAAATTTGAGTGTGGTCCAATTTGGAATTCCGGAGCTTTCAAGCTATTGATACTTAGCACTCAAGTCTCTTAACCCGTTTTTATTACATATTTTTTTCTTTTTTTTGGAACTCCACCACACCATGGAGTTCATTTTCTCTTTTGACTTTTTTCAATTATTTTTCTTTGGGGCAAGAGACAATTGCACTTTTTATAAACTAGCTCCATCAAGAGTTAAGAACCACAACTCCCCATTGAATCCTCCAAACAACCAGCCCATTAAACATAGATACCAAGGAAATCTCCATAAGGCTCAAAAGGGTCAACTAGGGACAAAGATGTTATAAAACAATTTCTGAAGTACAAGAAAACCTACCAATCTCAAGAATGCAAGTCTCCTAAAGCTACACTCAAGGACGCATGAAATGAAACACAGAACCAAGAAGTGCAAGTGAGTCAGGATCCTCCAGGGAAATTATATAGTGAAGGGTCAAAGATGGACCCTTGTGGACTCACATCAACTCTATCCTCAAGACAACACTTAGAAGACCGAAGTCTCTCCCTCTCTTTCCCAAACATACAATCCCTCCCAAAAAGAAAGCACAAAGTATCCACTTAAAAACATTTTCAAAACCAGCATCATGTGAGTGAGCAAGACTTGGGAACATGTCATTTGGGTATAAGGAATAAAGACCAAGGTATAAAAGACTCTATATAACAATGCATGATAAAATTGGATAAACAAAATCTATAAAAGAAAAATATGCAAAAATGCATGGACTAAAACTCAGGGTAAGAAAAGAACCTCCTTCAAAGTGATTGAGTGCCTCCAAGTGTGTATCCTTTTTATTTCCTGAAACACTAAACATAAAACGTAAAACAGCAAAAGAAGATCCTAAGTATCAACTCATCAACTCATGACCAATGAATCTAATTAAAGTTAAATTCACTAGCTGATTCACTCTAGGTCAGGTTCATGGAATTCCAAACCTCAAATCATGTTATAATTGATCAAGTCACAACAAGTACTAAGAACAAGAACGAATCAGTTAAATTGATACATAGGAACAAAACAGAAAAAAAACATGGGTTGTCTCCCATTCAACCCTAAGTTATAGTCTTAGGTAGACTAAACTTCAAACTCGTAACTCAAACAAAAAATCACAAACAATCCCCGGCAACGGCGCCAAAAACTTGTTGGTAAATCCGCAAGTGTACGGAATCCACCCAGTTTTAAATATCGAACCACAGGGATTGTGAGTGAATAGATTCGGTTTAAGCCTCGAGTTTGAAGGTTTGTTTTATTGAGGCAAACTTATGTCGAAGTAGTAATAAGGAAAAAGAAAATATAAATTCAGAAATGAAACAGAAAATGAAAAGAAAGAGTGATTTACTTTGGGTTCTTGCTCAACTAATCAATTCAAGCACATCATTCTAAGCACATGTTCTCATGAATCTCTCCTTGATGTTATAGCCTAAGCAACTACCTATCGATGCCTCGCATAGATAATTCTTTCAAACCAAAAGATAAGCCCAATTCCTTGTGTACTTAAACATTTGTTTGAAGCATAAAGATTATAAAGTTCAGGCCAACAAACCCCAACCCTTCCTCTATTCCTAGAAGCCAAGATTGAAGGGGCAATCCCAAATCAGTTCCCTAATCTATAACAAACTTCCGTTCTAATTATAGAAAAGTATAAAGCTAGCACATGTTCTAACTTGAAACATAAAGCATGGATATGGGATTCAAGGGAAGAAGAAGAACATGTGGGAAAGAACTTAAGATTATAACTCAAATACAAAAAGTCTTACAAAGAAATCCAAAGCAAAAGAAGAGAGATTAGCCGGCTAAGAACCTGAATTACAAGCTTGGAAGCCTTCTCTCACTCTCCTAGATGTTCCTCTCCTTCTAAACTTATGTAAAAATGGAATAGATATCAAAAATTACAAAAGAAAATGACTAAAATCCTATTTATAGGCAAAAATCACGAGTTTGGGCTGTTCCGGGCGCTCAGGCGCCAATTCAGAGTGCCTGAGCGCCAATTCCATGCTGAAAAAGTGCCTCTCGAAGGTAATTGGCGCCTAGGCGCCAATTCAGAGCGCCTGAGCGCCAATTCAGAGCGCCTAGGCGCCAATTCCAAGTTCTGGAACAGGGCAATTGGCGCCTAGGCGCCAATGGAGCATGCCTAGGCGCTCAGACTCGCTGGAAAGTCCCTTGATCTTCATTTTAACTCTTCTTTATGCCTCTTTAAGCCTCCTTTCAATTCACCAAGCTTCTTGACCTTCCTTCTTCTTCACTTTCAGACCTGATTACTCTCATCAAAGCTCAAGGAAAAATATCAAGAATACCAACCATTTAATTGCACAAGGGACTCAGACTAATGACAATTAACAAAAGACTCAAAACTATACTAAAATGCAACTAAAGTCCTTATAAAACTACATAATTACTAAACTAATGCAAATGCACAAATAAAAGTAAAAATGCATGAGAATGCATGAAACACTACATGAGACACAAGAAAAAGACTCAAAACCAACAAAGAAAAACCCTAAAAACATCATATAAACCCGGGTCATCACTACTTCCTTTTACTTTGTTTGATCGTTATCGTTGTACTGTCATCTTTAATTAATCAGTTAAGTTTTACTTCCTGTGTCTGTTTTAACGCTTCCCAACGTTTTCTCTCGCTTTCTTCCGCACCCCCTTTAGTTTCTTTGTTTCTGAATTACGTTCAACAACATTGGTGGTGTGCTGGGTTTAACTAGGACTTTTGCTCAGTTTTTTATTTGAGGCTTTGTTCACACCATGTTTCCCGTAAGATCAGGTGTGGTCTGGCCAGCTTTGCTTGGTGAGGACTTACAATTGCTCGGGTCCCAATGGCCATATAGGTTGCCCGAGACTTAGCCTAGTTAGGATTGCTCGCCCATATTTTGGGGAGGCTGTATGGATAAGAAGCTTATCCGCACACATCGCCGACGAGTGACGACAAGTTGCGTCGGCTTTTCCGGAGCGATCCCCAGACATCAAGGTCGTGTTGGGATCGCCACCTTCAGGGAATTTTTCCCACCTAGCTCTTGCCGCAATTCAGTGTGATTGAAATGACTTGATACAATTTTTGTATTTTCAATCAGACGTTATAGTCAACAAACTCCCGAGATGGAGAACAAGAACGTGTCTTTGTTTTTACTATTTAGACGTTTTGACAACAAACTCCCGAGATGGAGAACAAGAACGCGTATCTTTGTTTTTAATCCGTCAATCTTCGTGAGTCGCACTCAGCTTCTCGCCCTCGTGCCAAGTTGGGCTCTTCCTTAAGCTTCAACTGTAATAGTACCTCAAGCTCGCCGCATTCCAAGACCGCGGCACCCGCCTCCCATCTAAGCTTTCAAGGTGATAGGGCCCCTTTCCTAATACCTTCAAGATCCTGTAAGGGCCCTCCCAGATCGAGTTTACCTTGTTTCTCGTGTTCCCGGTTCGTTTCTTAAGCACCAAATCCCCCTCCTGCATCACCCTTAGGCGAACCTTCGTGTCATATTTCTCTGCGGCTCGCTGCTTCATTGCAGCCTCTCTGATATGAGCCTCGTCTCGCGTTTCAGATAACAAGTCTAGTTCCACTGCCATGTTGGAAGCGTTTTCGCCTTCAAACTGCGGTGCCGTCCTCCAAGAGCCGTTGTCTATCTCCACGGGCAGCATGGCGTCTACGCCATAGGTAATCCTGAAAGGGGTCTCCCCTGTTGTCGAATGCTGCGTTGTGTTATAGGACCAGATCACCACCAGAACCTCGTCCAACCAAGCTCCCTTTGCCTCGAAAAGTCGACGCTTTAAACCCCCAAAGATCACCTTATTAGCTGATTCTCCTTGCCCATTGGTCTGAGGGTGCTCCACTGAAGATAATCTTCTCTGGATACCCATCTCTTCACAGAATTCCCTCGCCTGATTACTTGCAAACTGCGTTCCATTATCTGAGACAATCGCCCTCGGGACCCCAAACCAGCACACGATTCTCTTCCAGTAAAAGTTTACGATCTTGCCTGCGGTAATACTTGCTAGGGGCTCGGCCTCTACCCACTTGGTGAAATAGTCCACCACCACGAGGATGAACTTCATCTGTGACCTAGAGGTTGGGAAAGATCCGACGAGGTCAACTCCCCACATGGCGAAGGGCCATGGCGAGCTGATTGTGGCCAGCTGCTCCGGCGGGGCCTTGGGTAAGTCTGCGAACATTTGACACTTTTCGCATTTCTTTACAAATTCCGCACAACCTTTCCTTATCGTGGGCCAGTAAAATCCCGCCCTAAGGACCTTGCTCGCTAGTGATCTCCCTCCTATGTGGCTGGCGCCAACCCCCCCGTGAACTTCCGCCATAACGTTCTCATACTTACTGGGCGGGAGACACCTTAAGAGGGGCGAGCTAAATCCCCTTCGGAAAAGCGTTCCATCAAGCAGAGTGTAATGCCCCGCTTCTCGCCTTTGCTCTTTTGTGTACTTCATTACCCCGCTTGGCTCTCCCGCCAAGATGTCCACAATGGGGTCCATCCAAGTCTCTTGGCGGTCAACAGAGGCTACCAGCTCTCCCTCTATGCTTGGATTGACAAGTGTCTCCTGAATCACACTCTGATTATTTCCGGGCTTCCGAGTGCTTGCCAGTTTTGCCAGGGCGTCCGCTCTTCGACTATGTGTTCTCGGCACGAACTCAAACATTACCTCCTTCAATCGACTCATCAGGAGCCTAACGCGCTCCAGATACTTTATCAAGGTCGGCTCTTTCACCTGGAATACTTCATTCACTTGGTTTGCCACCAACAGCGAATTTGTCCTTACCAGCAAACTATCGATCTGAACCTCGATAGCCAACTTCAAACTTGCGATTAAAGCTTCATATTCTGCCTTGTTATTACTAGCCTTAAATTGAAACCTTAGAGACTGCTCTAGTACTAACTCCCCAGGCCCCTACAGTCTGACCCTGCTCCACTTCCGCTCTCATTCGATGACCCATCGACGAACAGCGTCCACTGCGTGTTTACCCTTTCGCCGACTTCTGGTGTTAATTCTACCACGAAATCAGCCAAAGCCTGCGCTCCGACCTTTCCCCTCTTGTCATATTACAAACCATATTTTGATAGTTCCACCGACCACGCGACGAGTCTTCCTGATAGGTTCGGCTTCTGTAACACCTGCCTCAAAGGTAGGTCAGTTCTTACTTTTACCTGAAAGCTTTGGAAGTAGGGCCTTAGGCGCCTGGCGGCAACGAGTACGGCGAGCCCCGCTTTCTCTATCTTTTGGTATCTGACTTCCGCCCCCTGGAGCGTATGGCTTACAAAGTAAACTATTTTTTGTTCGCCATATATTTCTTGAAGAATTATTGAGCTGATTGCGTGGTCGCTAACGGAGAAATACAAATTTAAAGTGAAACCTTGAATGAGTTTCGATAGAACAGGCGGTGCAGACAACATCTCCTTAAGGCGATTGAAGGCTTCCTCGCATTCTGGACTCCACTCAAAAGCTGTGTTTTTCTTAAGGCACTTGAAGAACAGGGCTGACTTGTCGCCCGAATGAGGGAGAAACATGGAAAGGGTCGCGATCCGCCCCGTTAGGCGCTGCACCTCTTTCACTCTGCTTGGGCTCTTCATTTCCTGAATTGCTTTGCACTTATCCGGATTGATTTCAATTCCCCTTGATGTTATCATAAAGCCTAAGAACTTCCCACCTTGTATCCCAAAAGAACATTTTTTCAGATTGAGTCTCATGTTATGCTTTTAGAGTCTGCCAAAAGCTTCTGACAAGTCCTCATTATGATTGATTCCCAAAACCGACTTTACGATCATGTCATTGACGTAAACCTCCATGTTCCTTCCCACTTGATTTTTAAAAACCCTATCCATCAGCTGTTGGTACGTCGCCCCGACATTCTTTAATCCAAAAGGCATTGTTTGATAACAATAATTCACTCTGGCGGTCATGAAGGTTGTCTTGTCCTCATCTGATGGGTGCATCTTGATTTGGTGATACCCTGAATAGGCATCCATCAGACTTAGCAGCTCATTTCCGGACGCCCCATCCACCAACTTGTCGATGCTTGGCAGCGGGTAAGAATCCTTCGGACATGCTTTGTCCAGATCTGTGTAGTCCACACACGTGCGCCATTTCCCATTTGCCTTTTTCACCATCACCACATTCACCAGCCATGTCGGATATTTTATTTCTCGAATAAAGTCTGCCGCCAGTAATTTGTTAACCTCTTGTTGAATCGCTTTTTCCTTTTCATCGCCCATTCGCCGGCGTGTCTGGGTTATTGGTTTGACTCCGAGATTTAGTGCCAGCCTGTGGCAAATGAAGTTTGGGTCTATTCCAGGCATGTCTTTGTGACTCCAAGCAAAATGATCCAGATTTTCACCCAATAGCTTCGATAACCTCTGTTCTTGATTCTCAGTCAACCTGGTTCCAATTTTGAGGACTTTCTCGCCAAATTTCAATTCCTTAGTTTCTTCGATCGGTGTGGGCCTGTTGACGCGCCTCTCGCCTCTTGGATCTAGGTCTTCCTCTAGCACATCGACCTCGTTGCATCGGTGTCCTATCGAAGCACTCTTTTTCCCACATCGTTCCATCGCGTTGCAATAGCATTCCCTTGCACTCTTCTGGTCCACAACAACTCTCCCAATTCGCCCATTTGGTAACGGATACTTGACCGCAAGATGTACTGTTGAGATCACGGCGCACAGACGGTTCAAGGTATTCCGGCCGATTATCATGTTGTAGGATCCTACCGCTCCTAGGATTAGGTATCTCACCTTCAGTGTCTTAGCGTTCTCCAACTCACCAAATGCAGTATCAAGGTCGAGGACGCCCCTTACCCATTCTTGTTCGCCCGCGAACCCCACAAGAGTCCCTGAGTAGGGAGTGAGGTTTCCTTCTTTCAAACCGAGCCGATCAAACGCATCACCGTAAATGATGTCCGCCGAACTTCCTTGATCCAGAAGCACTCACTGTACATTGAGTTGGTTGACACGAAGTAGGACCACAATCGGGTCGTACAGGTGCGGCTTTATTCCGCAGAAGTCCGCGGACGAAAATCTAATGTCTGGGTGTGAAAAACCGAAAGGAGTCTCCGTGACCGCGTTCACCGCCCTGGCGTATCGCTTCCTTGCTACACTAGTGACTCCACCTCCACCAAATCCTCCTGCGATCGTGCTCACTTCCTTAGTCGTTAAGGCCTGATCTCTCTGAGGTCTGATAGGTTCCCCTACCGCTATCAGCTGCTCAACCGCGCGCTGCAAATCGCGACATTCCTCTGTAACGTGGCCTGTTGTTCGGTGGTAAGAGCACCATTCTTCCCTATCCGACTGCTCCATGCGGTTATTAACGTCACAGATTAACCATCTCAAATCTCTATGAGCGTCCAGCGTCTCAAATGCAGCAGTTTACCTCCCGATTCATCGCTCTGCCTTCCACATGCACGACGCAATGGCGGACCGCACGCGTGTCTCAGCCTTCCCCTACTTTGTCGATGATGTGCCTCCATTAGGCTTCACCAGCGAACTAGGAATCCAACCAAAATTCCAGAAAACGAGGAGAATTGCACTGAAAATCGAACTTCTCTCAACCAAATCACAATCCACGTGGTCCGGGAATTGAAATCTACCGATCCCCACAGACGGCGCCAAATGTTCTATCCAAGAACATAGAGATGAGGCACGGTACCCATAGTGAGAGGATTGTGATGTGAGAATCTAGAGAGAATTTTAGAGTAACCGCTTAGAGAGAGAAAGTAACTAAATTTTAAGCTTGTATTTCTCTAATGAGCTAAGAGTCCTTTACAATTGGAAACCGTCCAATATTTATAGATTTGGGGGTTGAGCTTGGCGCCCTTAACTTCTCTTAATGGGCCAGTTGGGCCTCCCGGGAGAAGGCCCAATTTCCTTGCTCGTATGCCGCCCCGGGCTAGCTCGCCTGGGCGAAGGGTCCTAGGGTCTCGCCCAGTCCACATTCAACGAAGAATCCCTGTTGATGATTATCCCTTGTGGACTAAGAAAGATGATAAGACTGTCATTCTTCACTATCTGAATCTGATGATCGAAGAAGGTTATGAAGTTGATGTGGAGGAGTTCTTCAGGACCCTTCCAGAAGGTCCTCCTGATGAAGATGTTCCTTCCAGGAAGCAGACGCGGGATGATTCTGAGACAGAATCTGATGAGAAGCCCAAGAAAAAGAAAAAGACTAAAGCAGATTCTAAAGCAGTTGGTTCTCACTTGACTCAGAACCGAGCTCCCATAACTACAAGAGCTTCTGCCAAGGAAACAAGTAAGCCGAATGTTACTGTTTCTCCTTCTATTGTTATTGATCTTGATGTTATTCCTTCTTCTACCTCTTCTCAAACCCTGTCTCATTTTCCTTCACCTTTTGTTCCTCTTTACACTCCTTTAACCACAACTCCTATCCCAACTACCACTACAACATTTACAACCACCTTTGCACCACCTCCTCAACCTACTTTTAACCCAAGCACCTCTGCCTCTAAACAAGCCTTTTTCAAAGTTCAAAGTCAAAGAACTTCTGAAACAACCTCCGCTATTTTACTTAACCCAACTCCTCTATCTGTTGTTTTTCCTAATCCCACATCTTCAGAAACCTCAAATGTATCTCTTTCAGGATATTCCCATGTGAACTCTTGGGATTTTACTTTCTCAAACCCTGAAGTTCAACCTTCTGAACCCATTCCTGATCAGACCACTTCTGATCAGATGCTTCTGGACATTGCTTCTATCTCCATAGCTTCTAAAGCAAAAACTTCTGCTAAAGCAATTTCTGAAGCAACCAATTCAAATCTTGCTCCTCACCCCTCACCCCAGCCTAACCTCCAAATCATTCCCTATGCATATCCGGAACAAACTAATCTTCTGGAATGCATCATTGTCTTTAATGATAGGGAAACTACAAGGTTGAGGAATCTGTACGCTTCCACTGATTCTAGTGACAAGCCTAACTTGGTTGCTAATCAAGACAAGGATGACAGAGTTGGTGATGCTAAGGAGAGGCAAGCTATTAAGAACAGAAGAAGACAAGCACTTGTTGAATTACATCTTAGAGAGAATCTGCGAAAAACTACTTTGGAAGCCAGAAAAAGAGAAGAAGCTACTCAGAAAGCAAAAGCTGAGGCTGAAAGGGTACAAGCTGAGAATTTAGAAGCTAAAGCTGAAGAACTTGCAAGAGCTGCAGCTGCCAGAGTTGAAGCTGCAAGGGTTGAATATGCAAGAAAAAAAGCTGCTTGCTTAGAAGCTCTGGAAAGGGCTGCTAAGTTGGAAGCTGAAGCTGCCGCCTTAAAGGCACATGCACTTGCTTATGGTTCTGCGTTTGCTACAAGTTCTGCTCAGAGTACATCTTCTGTTCAAGCCGCACCTTCTGCTCCGACTACACCTGATCTTTCTGCAATTGTCTCCAGACTCGACAACATCCAAAGGCATATTGAGGAACAAACAATTGTCAATCAAAATCTTACAAAGATGATGGAGTTGATTATGAAGAAGCTCCCTGATTCATATCATAATCCTTAGTCTCTTAGGAATTCTATTTCTATTTTCTTTGTGTTTCTGAAGTTTTTACATTTCTATTTTATCTATAATATCAGTTTTTTTTTCATCTGACCCCTTTAATTCTTTAGTTTATCATATCTCTTGTGAACTTAGTTTTTTCTGTTTTACTTACATTAACCAGGGGGAGTACCTTGTACTTCTTGTTTTTAAAGCTAAGTTTTTCACATTCTTTTTTCTTATGACAAAAAGGGAGAGTACAACCTATGTTTTTGATAAATTAAAAGTTTTGGAGATTAAGTGATCAATTTTTATAACCATAGATCTTTCATGAGGCAATAGCAAGGAATACATTTCACTTCTTCTGAAGTGATTATAAGCTCTGACCAATTATAGTTCTGATTCATTTACAATGTGTATTTCATATGTCGAACTATTTATATATTGCTCTACTTGATATCACTCTGATCACTATCTCAAATTTAGCTCAGAATCTAGACTATTCTAACGGTTTCATTAAGTCATAGATTCAGGGGGAGCTTAGCTCGGGATCAAGCTCTAGACTTGGATTCAGAAGGAGCTAAATAAACTATACATATCAAGATAAGTTTAACTCTGATACCTTAAACTATGAGTGTATTCAGTTTATTGTTTAAGAATTGTTCATCAAAATACATGGTTTTGTCATCATAAAAAAGGGGGAGATTGTAAGACCAAAATTTGGTCAGGTTGTACAACTCTATGTTTTGATGATAACAAGTTAATATTTGTGTACGAACAATTACGGTACTCTAACAGGTTCTGATTCTGACTCAAAGACATATTTATCAGAAGTTAAAGACCAAAGAGTAACCAGTGAAACGCTTCTGCAATCACTACATTCTTTTGAACGGTAGTATATGCTTCAGATGTTCTGAAGATTAAAGATCTGATGTGGGCTCTGAAGATTCAAGTGCTGAAGATTCTAAAGACCTGAAGTTCTGAGCGAACGTGTAAGACAAAGATTTGGTCAAGTGGTACAACTCTATGTTTTGATGATAACAAGTTTATTATTTATGTATGAACAATTAGGGTACTCTAACATTTGTCTTTTAAGTGTGTGACAAACAGGTTCTGATTCTGATTCTAAGACATATATATATCAGAAGTTGAAGCCCTAAGAGTAACCAATGAAATGCTTATGCAATCACTACGTTCTTCTGAACGGTAGTAAATGTTTCAAATATTCTGAAGATTAAAGCTCTGATGTGGACTCTGAAAGACTCAAGCACTGAAGTTCTGAAGACCAGAAGTTCTGAGTGAACGGTCCAGAAGCTGAAGATTCTGAAGTCCAAGAGTAAGCTGGCTTCCAAGACCAAAAGTACTTCAAATTCTGAAGACCAGAAGTTCAGAGTGAACGGTCCAGAAGCAGAAGTTCTGAAGGTCAAAGGATCCAAACTTCCTTCTGACTCTGATCACATTGCTTCACAAGTTCCAACATGAAGTGTCACCAAAGATCAGGAGTCAACTAGGCTAAGGAAATGTCATTGTCAATAGTACAAAAGCATGTGTACTATTCTGACTATCTTACCTACGATGTTCAGCCTTAGCAGGTTCTGGAATTTCCAAAATTGCCCTCCAACGGATAGATTCTTTCAACGAATACAAACTCTAAACCTTGGAGTATTTAAAGGCTGAAGATAGAAGAAATTAGCTAAGAAACTATTGTGCAATACAAGTGAAAACCTTCAAGCGAATACCTGATGAGCAATAGTTTACCCACTTTTCATAGCCTTAATTCGTCATTATTGATGAATATTCGTAATTAATTGACCTTGCTTGATAGAGATTTCTATTATTTGGTCTAATTACGTTATTTATTATTTTCTTGTCATATTTGCATATTTGGCAGCAAGGGCATTTTGGGAATTTGGCAGCAAGGGCATAATTGAAGATAATATTTGTGCTGAAGAGTGAAGATTGTATTTTAGGATATCTTAGGATTTAATTTCAGAATAAATAATCCTTAGGATTCAAACTGATTTAAATTTGTTATTTTAGGATCTTATCTTTAGGATTTATCTTTCTCTTTTAGGATTTGATCTCAGCTCTATTTAAGGATTTGTGCTGAGCCAAACAATTTACCTTCTACTTTATTATTTTAATGCAATTTCGTTTTTCAGTAATATTAGAGTTCTGCTAGGGTTTATGTTTTTAATCCCTATTCTCTTCTCCAATAATATTGCTGATTTCGCCCATTCCATGGAAGGCTAACTTCCTTGGATCGAATTCCTTTGCAACGTATATCGCGTTCTTGAGGTATAGTCCTTAATGTAGAATTCGTTCTTAATTAATATTCTTCATCTCTACTTCTGATTTAGGTTTGTTTAATTCTGTAATCTAGAATTAGAAGATGATGCATGTTCGTTTAGTTCATGTTAGGTCGTAAACGATTCTTAATCGCTTAGTTTAGGAATCTGTGGATTATCTATCGCTTAGTTAACTAATTCTCACGAACTAGGAAATTAATAAGGAAGAATTGATCTTTTTATACCAATGATTGAGTAGCGATATACTGAACAAAGGAATTTGTCCGTTTTACTTGATTGCATTAATCCGTTTATTTACTTTTACTTGTCTACTTAAACTGAACCCTAAAACCCCCCAGTGTGTGTGCGTTCTTGAATCCTTGTCGAAACGATAATCCTTGGGAAACGACCTAGGAGTCGCTTCCTTGTTACTACAGTTTTTCTTAAATCAATTATTTGCATCGGGTACGGCCTCGATCAATACCTTAGCAATATTTCTTCATTGTTCTTATTGTGTTTACCTTTGCTTGTTTAGAAGCATCTCTTTGTAAACCAAACCTTCTACAAACTTTGTTTGTATTTTCCTTGAGAAACCAGTGAGGTCAGGATTCTTGAGAAGTCTAAGACAAGTGTGTCTTAGTGTTGCTAGTTGTTAGATTTGTTAGTCACAGAGCAAGGTATGCTAGTGCAGTTGTAACAATCTTTGAATAGCGGATTTCCTTCATTCTAAGAAGGAAGAAATCACCTTAACGGGTGGACTGAATTAGCTTGAGTGATTTATCAAGTGAACCAGCATAAAATCCTTGTGTGCTTTTCTCTATCCCTTATCTTTTGCACCCTGTGTTCTTTATACCGAAAAGATTTACCAAAATCTTAGAGGGAAAGCTTTAAAACTTCAAAATCCTATTCAAACCCCCCCTTCTAGTGTTTTTCATACCTTCAGAACGGTCCGGAAGCTGAAGACTTGAAGATTCTGAAGTCCAAGAGAAAGCTGGCTCTCAAGACCAAAGTGCTTATGATTCTGAAGACCAGAAGTTCTGAGTGAACATTCCAGATGCAGAAGTTATGAAGGTTGTAACACCCCGATTTCGGTGGCGTCACTTTAGTAACCAAAAAGAAAGTTTAGCGGAAAAACGTGAATATTTTTTTTTTTTGATATTTGTTCTAAGTAAATAAAGACTTGACGAAATAAAACTTATCGACGAAAAAATAAAAACAACTAATGTACAGATATATTTACAGCCCCCGCTATAAGTAGCATGTCATGTCACGAGTAACCTCCAGTGACGGAAAAGTAGTGCCCGTGGGCAAATATGTACAAACTGAAACAAAAGGTCAAGTATTCTGAAATACAGTCCTCCAACGAAAGTAGGTCAGCCCAAAACAGCCCGAAGACCTCCTAGTCCGACCAACTCCCTGTGACTCCCGTAAAGAGAACCACACAAGAAGCTAAAGGCCGGGGACCTACCCTGCCCCAAAACGAGAAAACTGAATATCAGAGCCACGACGCTACTCCTACCCTAATCCTGACTAGAGGAGCACAACACACCACTCTCAGCTACGCATCACCATGGTCGTCGTCTGAATCTGAATCCAAGACGATCAGGTCTATGACTGCATCGGTCCTCATAGCTGGTCATGCGGGTACGGTACCCGATCCCAAATCAACAGCTGCCGCGACGGAGGTTGAGCTAGAATCAGATGAAGTCCCTCCTACAGGCAACTCCTCCGAAGGGTCCTCCTCGTCCTCAAGCGACGGTGGTGGTGGTACTACAACTCCAGGGCCACAGTGCACGCCCGGTGGTAGGTTGAAGCTGACGGTGTAGCGTCTCAAAACTCCATGCGTCAAGTTTCCCATTCTGCCGACGCGGTCCTTGTGAGACCCAAGTTTTTAAGTTTGGAATAAACCGAATAAAATTCCTTTTTCACGATTAATTTGAGGTAACGTGAAGGAAAACCTGAACAAGTGTTTATTGAATGGAATAAATTTGTGAAGGAGAAAGTTCAGGAAAAGGTTAAGGATTGTATCAAAGTCGATAAAAGTTATAGCACGATTAGTATTCGCTTAAACCTAGGTCAAGAACGCTAGTAAATAGCTAATTTACTCTTTAAGGCACGATGGAAACTAATTCCAAAAATCTTCAGAGAAATGTTAGAATTTCTCTTATTCGTCTATAAACGAGCGTTTCGATACGAAACCCTGGAATGTACGAACGACAAATTCCAATACTCGGAAGTTTGCCGAAACTGAAACCCTGATAGTTCAAAAACCCTAAAATCAACGGACGATGAAGACTTTTTCTATTCGGAGCTTCAAATAAAGATTTCATCCGTTAACGCCCACTCTAATCGACGTTCCAAATCTTTCTTCAGAAGGAAGTTTCTGCATCCGAGGTCAAAACCATAAAGTGCATTTTTAAGCCGGTAAACATTAAAAACAAGCCTCGAAAACCAAAAATCATACTGATATTTCTTTGAAGAATTAGAAGATTCAGCGGGAAGATTATCGTGTCTAAAATACGTTGGAATCAGTAGGAAAAATCGGAATCGCGAAATTTTCATTTTTCCGCATTTTCCATTTCCTATATATAGTTTGAAAAATGAAAAAAAAAACAAAAAAAAAATCACAAACCCACACACACACGGCCGAGAGCTTCTTGGAGGAAAGGAGGAGAAAAGTGATTTTTTCAATTCTTGACCGATCGTCGTTCCGTTCGTTGCTACGCGTAGACCTCGAGGTACTGATGCTTTTACCTACCTCTGATCGTAAATTCTGTCGCTTTTCTCTATGTCTTTCTGTGCTCAAAGTTTTGAGCTTTTTGTAAAACTGTCCAAATAAGTTGATTTCAGTGTCTAAACTTATAGTCTACGTGCTCTAGAGCATGAATATCTGGTTGTTTTCTGCTGAATCTCGCCGAATTGCCGCCGAGTTTCAATTCTGCTCAAAAACCCATTTTTATGCTGAGGTTCCGCTTTTTGGATCAAAAACTCTCGACTAAGCTTAGCTTCAGTAGGATTAGTTGTTATAAATGTCGTTAGGATCAAGCTCATCAAATTTGTTTTTCGAAATTCTGATTTCGAGTTTCCGAGCTAAAAATATTGACCAAAATACCCCTGCGGCAGTTTTCGACCCGATAATTTTTCTGAGAGTTTCCCTGGCCTAGATATCGCCTAAGAATACCTATGAATTGATATAGATCGAAGAAAAAGTTCGAAAACCCTATTTTCCATAGTGGCCGAAACCTATTTGCTTGGGTACCGTGTCCAAAAATAATTTTGGGTCTCTATGACCTGAGCCATTACATAGCTCTTTCAATTGTCGAAATTTTGGCGCCGGTTTCGTGTCATTCCGAGTTCTGTAGCTCGAGTTATGCACGTTTTAGCGAATAAAGTGTTTTTGTACAAAACTTGAATCGAGTCAAAACTCATCCATTCGGGAAAAGCCTTTCCATTCGTGCCTAAATGTGGTACTCTGAAGCTCCTTGAGCTTTGTCTAACGTTAGTTAGTATTGTTTCGAGTGCATCGACTTATTTTGAGTGATTTTGCTTTGTTTGCTCTAAGGTTCGTTTGTGGAAACTTTGGGGTTAACTAAACAAGCTTGTGAGGGAGACCTGCACCGCGAGACTGGAACAACTCGAGGTGAGGGCAAATTACTTGCTAGCTAATGCTACTAGGCGTCGATCAATTCGACTTGGTTATTGTGTTGATATTGAATATTGCTTTGATTTTGATTATTGCTTGGAACTGAGAAAATGATTTCTGGAGGCTTCGGCCGAGTGAACTTATATGAGACGTGTGTCTCCGTTTTCTGAGAGGCTTCGGCCATTTACTTGTTTCTGTCTTATCGCTTTCTAGTGGACATGACAGGGTTATGTTTTGCAGCACTGCATTAATGTTTCATCGCTCAATAGAGCTTGATGTATTTGTGTTTATGATTAAATTGTGCTGACTATATTCGTGCATTTAATGCGACTTTCGGAGTGTGGATTACACTTATCTTTGTCATGGCAATGACGGGTTTGTTTTGGGAATGTTTGATAGGTCGAACCAAGGTTCGAGCCTTTATTGTTTTAGGAATCGAGACCTTCCCGAGGAATTATTGGGTTTATTGGGATCTTTTTACTTATAGAGTTTTGGAACAAAAGAGAAACGAAACTTGACTTCATAAATGAAATTCATAATACACTAATCAAAGATAGAACACTTTTAAATAATGATGATAATTTCTTGGAAAAGACTTAGGATCTGAAATAAGTTTGAAAACGGGAAGTGTCGGCGATCCTAGCGTTGTGACTGGGACAGTCACTGAGTGCGGATGACACTCCTTGCTCCTTGAGCATTTGGTTGGGTCATCAAGAAGATGAGCCATCGTGACGAGAAGTCACTGAGTGTAGATGTCACTCCTTGTTTGTTAAGTGTTGGTTGGGTCATCAAGAAGATTGTCATTGTGACGAGAGGTCACTGAATGCGAGCAGCATTCTCTCAAATCGTTGATCAGTTGTTTGGCCATCGAGATGGTGAGCCAGTGTAACTTAAAAGGTCACTGAGTGCGAGATGCATTTCTTTTGCTCGTTGAGCAGTTTGGTTGGCCATCGAGACGGTGAGCCCAAGTGACTAGGAAAGTTACCAAATGCGATTAGCACTTCTTTGTTTACCTTAGGGTATTGTAGAGACAATGTACTCTATCTAGACACGCGTACCTTGGTGAGGACGTTTCGTTGTTTGGCTAACCATATTGCATTCATGCATACATTTCTTGGAAAGTGTGCTGCTTTCCGAAGGATGATCTCAGATCGGACTTCATTGGAGCGAGATGCTTCACAGGAGCGAGATGCTTCATAAAAGCGAGATGCTTTATAAAAGCGAGATGCTTTACAGAAGCGAGATGCTTTACAGAAGCGAGATGCTTTAGCGGAGCGAGATGCTTGGCTCGTCCCATCCATCGAGATGGTGACATTTTATCCGGATCATATTTTGAGCATGACATTGCATTGGCACGCCATGCACCTAACTATATTTGTTGATGTTGATAAACATCGTTATATATCTTGAGGATTTGATGTTGATAAATATGCTATGTATAAACCTTAGGGTAGGCAATACATAACTTATATGTATATATATACAACATATATATATATACCCCCCTTATTCTTCACATGTTGCTTGTATTATCTATTATATTCTGTGAGTTGACCCTAGCGCCTTGGCTTTGTTTGTATGTTTGTGTTTGGGCGGTCGGCCTGCTGCCAGGCGTCCGTCAGCCGGTTCGTGATGATTCGTTGTGCGGGAAAGACCCGGAGCGAAACGACTATTACTGAAGCTTTCGACGAGGACCCGGACTTCATGCCTGATCGAGGAAGGGTCGATGATAGTAGTGTGGGTTATGGGTGGTTAGAGTCTTTTGAGTTGGTTGTTACTGTCATAGCTCTGATTTGTCATTCATATTTTGGGGCAGGGTAGGTCCCCGACACGTTACTTTCGTGTGGTTCTCCGTAGTTGGGGATCACATGGAGTAGTCGGTTGTAGAGGTCTAGAGGAGGCCATCTAGGGCTGACTATTCCCTTCTGTCACTTGTGTAATATTTCGAACTAATTATGCTTTCTGAAAACTTGTAAACCTTGTCGTCACTTGAGGATACTCGTGACGATGCTTTTAGTTACAGCGGGACTGTGATAGTATTGTATATTAATCGCTGTTAAACGCGATTGGGATGAGTCTTTATATCGCCAAGTCTTTTTATTTAAACAAAACGAAAAAAATACCTGCTTTTCCGCTTTATTTTATTCTTGAGTTACTAAAGTGACGCCACCGAAATCGGGGTGTTACAGTCCTCCATTATTCGCCCCGAATAGATAGCTCGGTGACCGGCGGGGTCGACCACCCATGAGCCCGGGGTATCCTAGTCCAACATCTCGAACCTAGTCCCCCCCGAAGGGACGACCATCTCGAACCAATCCGGCATAAACATCTGACAAAAGGCGTAGTCCGCCCAAACACACACATAAGGCGTGAGGGTCAACTCCAAAGAATTACATAAGTAATACACCCAGTAGATAAAGTTTAAGGAATGGCTACTTAGGCTTAATAGTTAGCGATAGCATCATAACATTGTATGCCTCCCAACGAATATAAATGACAATAATCACAATTAACATGCATCAAGTAAGTTTTACAAGTATCAATCACACTCGGCAACTAAGTCAGTATGCATGTTGCATGAATGCAATGCTAAGGAACAAGATGCAATCCGGAGGGATGGGCACCATCGAGTCAGCCCTAACACCGGCCAAGGTGGGACCATTTCTGCTCTGGCGTCTCTTATACCAAACAAAATGTAGTCAGATCAGCAGCGAACCCGTAGGTCTGCCATTTCCGTCTGCTACTAAGAATCACCGTAGTGTTCTTATATGGAAATCCGGGTCTTAGGACCATTTTGGAATCCATCGAGGTTCGACTTCCTGCCGTGTTAATACCTCAAAATGTGTGAATGAATGCAACGTGATTAGCCAAACAACGTCTCCGACCTCACGTCGTCACGTTATCACGTGTTCTAGCTAACTTATTGTCTCTAAAAAGAATACCCTAAGGTAAAAGTCGATTATGCGACAAAAGACAATCAAATATAAAAAGAGTGTAATCACTCATGATAATTTCTCGAGTCATCTAACTCATCTCCATCCGATGATCAAAATCTGCTCAGCGAGCGAAGAGTAACAATGTACTTGGAAACTTATAGTTCCCTGACTTATCATTTAGATAGTCCAATAAATAAACTGCTCATCGAGCAAAGAGTATAAAATACTCAGAAACTTATTAGTTTTCCTAAATCTTGGATTCGGCGACACTTCTCATTTTCCAAAACTAATGTTCCAGTCCTAAGCTCTTAGTTGCGATTGTGATCATTATTTAAAGATTCAAAGGTTGTTTAATGTCTTATGAATTTTCCTTGTAAAATAGTTTCCATTTAGGTTTTGTCTCTAATCTTATGAGTTTAAAAGATCCCATAATCCCAAGTATTCCCACAGAAGGTCTCGATCCATCAAAACAACAACAAGGCCCGAATCTCTGTTCGTCCCGTCAAACTTTCTCAAAATATCACGATAAATTTGGCATAACTGCCCGTTATCCTCACTCTGACGAACAACAGTTATATGTGTATTTGCATAATCAAAGTAACACAATCCAACAATCCTGGCATATATATCAACACATTGTAGGTTAACCATGTAGCACTTAGCAAATAGGGCAAATATCACACATCCTAGATTAACCATTTAGCACATAGCATGTGAATCATTCTCAAAACAATTCAAGCGATAAATGATTATCAATTGTCAGCCGTAGCCTCAGAAAACGTTTTTCCCAGTCAAACCCAATCAAGTGCATAAACAATAAATCAAGTCGAATTCGTCGACACCTAAAGCATTATCTAGTATTCAGTGAGTAGCCCTCACCTGTAGTTCCTCCAGGGTGTTCCTCAGACTTTCCTTCACAATCTTCCTCTTCGACTCCACAAAGTTCCTCAAACGAACCTTAGAGCAAATTCACAGAAATCAATCACAATGAGTCAGAAACTCAGGAAACAATAAGTACTAGGGTTACACGAAGCATTACAAACTCCGAAGTACGACAATCTAACGCGTTAAGACAAGTTTTCGAAAAACAAAATTTTTCTCCCCCCTAGGAGTGCTCTCGGCCACACATCATAATTGTGTGCGCCGATTTTTCTTTGATCAAACTTGGTTCCTAGGTTATCATTAGTCGTAACTAAGACGAATCTAAGCTCAGAAAAATTTTCGGATCGAAAACTGTCGCAGGGGTATTTTGGTCATTATTTTCAGCTCAGAATTTCAAAACTGGATTTTCGAAAAACAAATTGGATGGGGGCGTCACCAACGACGTTTATGACGACTAATCCTACTAGTGCTAAGCTAAGTCGAGAGTTTTCAGCTTAAAGGATGAGACTTTGGCTCAAAATGGGCACGTAGGGAATATGTTTAGACACTAAAATCAAGTTATTTGGATAGTTTTACAAAAAGCTCAAAACTTTGAGCACAGAAAGACATAGAGAAAGACGACAGATTTGACGATCAGAAGTGAGAGATAGTATCTATACCTCGAAGTCTTCGAATAGCAACGAACGGTGCAGCAATCGGGCAAGAAACGGCGAAAATCACTTCCTCCTCCTCTCCTTGGGTTGCTCGCGGGTTTGGGAAGAAAAGGGGGTGAATGTTGTGAAATTTTTTCATTTTCTTGCTATTTATAGGTTTTGGAAAATGCGGAAAAATGAAAATTTCGCGATTCCGATTTTTCCTGCGCATTCCTCCGTGAATTCTAAGATAGGTTCTGGCGACAGAATTCCAGGACTCAAAACAGGTTTCTTGGAATTAAGTCAAACGATCCAAAGTCGGTGTAAATCAATTTTACCCGAAAAGTTACTTTTTGCAGTTGATGTCGGATGAGAAAACTTCGTTCTGCAGAAAGATTAGGAATATCAAGAGAAATAGGCGTATGCGTGTGGAATCTTCGTTTGAAGCTCCGAATAGAAAAAGTCTTCATCGTCTGTTGATTTTAGGTTTCTTGAACTATCAGTGATTTAGTTTCGGCAAACTTCCGAGTATTGGAATTTGACGTTCGTACATTCCAGGGTTTCGTATCGAAACGCTTGTTTATAGACGAATAAGAGAAGTTCTAACATTTCTCTGAAGATTTTTGGAATTAGTTTCCATCGTGTCTTTAAGTGTAAATTAGCTATTTACTAGCGTCCTTGCCCTAGGTTTAAGCGAATACTAATCGTGCTATAACTTTTATCGACTTTGATTCAATCCTTAGCCTTTTCCTGAACTTTCTCCTTCATAAATTAATTCCATTCGATAAACTTGTTCAGGTTTTTCCTTCACGTTACATCAACTAATCGTGAATAGGAATTTTATTCGGTTTATTCTAAACTCGAAACTTTGGGTCTCACAAAGGTCAGAAGATCCAACCTTCCTCGTGACTCTGATCAAGTTGCTTCACGAGTTCTCGAAGCGTCTCCTAAGATCAGAAGTCAACTAGGATAAGGCAAAGCTCATTGTCAATAGTACAAAAGCAATGTACTATTCTGGCGCCTTACCTAACGAGGTTCAGCCACAACAGGTTCTGAAATTTCCAGAATTGCCCTCCAACGGTTAGATTCTTTCAACTGTTACAACACTTTCACCTTGGAGTATTTAAAGGGTGAAGAGAGAAGAAATTGGCTAAGAAACTATTGTGCAATATTTCTTCATTGTTCTTATTGTGTTTACTCCTGCTTGTCTAGAAGCAACTCTTTGTAAACCCAAACCTTTCACAAATCTGTTTGTATTTCCTTAAGGGACCGAGTAGGTCAGCTCCTTGAGAAGACTAAGACTCGTGTGTCTTAGTGTTGCTAGTTCTTAGATTTGTTAGTCACTGAGCAAGGTGTGCTAGTGCAGTTGTAACAATCTTTGATTAGTGGATTACCTTCATTCTATGAAGGAAGAAATCACTTAACGGGTGGACTGGATTAGCTTGAGGGATTTATCAAGTGAACCAGGATAAAACACTTGTGTGCTTTTCTCATCTCTTTATCTCTTGCACGTAATGTTCTTAGAAACCGAGAAGATTTGCTAAAATCTTAAAGGGAAAGTTTTTAAACGTAAAACCCTATTCAACCCCCCCCCCCCCCTTCTAGTGTTTTCATACCTTCACATGCTCCCATAAAAAATTCATTATTTTTCTCCAAAATTTTAAACATTTGAACGTTTTGACCGGTTCTCTAGTTCAATGACCGGTTCTGTGAGTATCCGGTTCAAGACCATGACGGAACTGGTCAGCAGTCCGGTTTCCAATTGATTCGGCTGGTCCGGTCCTGTTTTTAGAACCATGGATTTAACTTCCTGGCAAAGGCTAAGGGGCATAAGTCTTACAAAGTGGTGTATAGTTACATCACCGACATTTGACAAATTTAACCCAAGTTAGTTTTTAATTTACAACCTATGTCATATCCTTCCTCTTCCCCCTTATTCCAAACATCGATCTGAAGTCAAGACCCTGACGGAACCGGTCAGCAGTCTGGTTCCCGATTGAACAGGCTGGTCCGATCTGATTTTTAGAACCATGAATTTAACTAACTGGCAAAGGCTAGGGTGCATAAGCCTTCCAAGTGGTGTACTGTTACATCACCGACATTTGACAAATTTACTCCAAGTTAGTTTTCAATTTACAACCTATGTCATCTCCTTCCTCCTACCCCTTTTTCCAAACATTGATCTGAAGTTGAACACCAACAGATTCTTACATTCTTTCTTCTCTCCTTCTAAATAGACATTAATTAAAGAAAAAATACAGAAATCAAGAACAACAAGTGGGTGACTTGTGAATATGTCAATTTTAATTATGTGACCTTAAATTACTAGCATCTAAGATTCATGAAAGGTAGTTCATTTGACAACACAGACTGAGTGTCCATGAAGAGCTTTTAAGATGATTACACAATCATCAGGAGAGAGATGAAGAAATTTAACTATAACAAAATCTTAAATTCAAAATATGAGGTGATTTACAACAACAAAATTTCCTTTATAGCATCAAGAGATTTAACATATGAAAATCCTGTATCCAAAAAAATAAAATGAAAATCCATAAATAAGATTAAAAACACTTTAGACAAATTTAACACAAAACTAATGTTGGTCACGATGACATTAGCACAAGATTTATGTCATTCACATTAGTAAGAAGAGCTTGGGCAACGATTGTTACAAGGTGAAGAACATGTCACTTTCTTTGCACATACTCCATTTGTTCATTTATATGTCACATTTACTAGAAGTTTTTCATACAGGGTTAATCATTAAATT
The DNA here is from genome assembly GCF_012489685.1 of Lotus japonicus. Classification (NCBI taxonomy): domain Eukaryota; kingdom Viridiplantae; phylum Streptophyta; class Magnoliopsida; order Fabales; family Fabaceae; genus Lotus; species Lotus japonicus. Next base: position 38,690,867 of record NC_080045.1, on the reverse strand, counting down.
ATTAAATTAGTCTCTATCTTTGTAAGGTTGTTTGTGTTTGGTCCCTCGCCGGAGGGTAGAGCTCCGACGAAAGTGTTAAGTGGCACGTCGGAGCTGACGTGGAACTCTGACTGAATTAATAAGCTATTATTTGGAATAAATAATATTTTAATTCAAAAACATCAGATATTAAAAATCAAACCGCAAATTAAAATAAGATATTACACAATTTGAACTAAACAAAGAAATCTCACATTAATCAGAAATTAACCCCCCAAATAAAAATCAAGCCCCAATTCAAAATCAACACTCGATATTCATCTTCTTCTTCTTCCTCTCCCACATCTTCATCTTTTTGCATGTTCATTCTCCAAGACGCCTTTAACCTCTCCTCCACTGGCACCACCCATATCCCTCTCTTTCCCACAGAACCCACCGCAAAGCTTCAACCACTTTTTACCAAAGAACCCACCGCACAACTTTGAGGTAGGAGGCAGAGATGGCGAAAATAAAATCTGGATCGATGAAGTGAGGAAGCATTAGGCTGAGACTGAGGCTTGTTGGCTTTTGCTCTTATTTTTTATCGTCATCTTCATGTGCTTCGGAGATCTGGAGGGTCTCAGAGCCAAAAGGTGTAAAGATTCAAGCTTTACTACCATTGGATCGCAGATCTGGAAGGGCAAGGCTCTTGGATGGAAGCCCAAGCTTTGTTCGCAGATCTGGGTCACATTTCTCCTGTTTTTTACATGCTTGCTAGTGCTGCTTCCCTATTCTTCCATTGAAGTCGGGTGGGGATTAGTGTTTTGTTTTATGGGCAAATCTTTTGAGGATGAGTAATTGATGCTAGGGACAATTACTCGTATTCATGGCTGGCCAATTAATCTGACTTAGGGATACATAATGCACGGGGGGAGGATTTTCGATTAGAGCCACTATTGGGACTTATTATTGTTCCAAGTCAATATATGTTATAGTTTCTTTCACTGTTTTCATTGTAGTTATATGTTTATGTACATTGATTAGGTTTGTTGGCTATGGTAGGTGACGGATTTGTGTCATTGATTAGTTATATGTTTATGTACATTGATTATGTTTATGTATTTCGGGCTTATCTTCTTGTTTTCATCTTCTTTATCTCCATCCTTCTTTTGAGTGAGACTTTTGAAAGTAAAATTTGGGGTCTGCGTGTTTGGGGGAAGGGAATTGGAGGTGGGATCTGGATTTAGTGGTTGGTTAAAAAAATAGAACTGGAATCAGATATGAAGATGAAAGATTAGTGTTCAAAAAATAGGATTAAAGTTTATTTGTAATTTTTATTTTTTAATTATTAATTTTAATTAATTTTGTATGTGGAATTAAAATTCATTTAAGAATGGTGTGGAAAAATCCACTTCAGCGTATGTATTCGCCTGCCACTCAGCACCTTCGTCAGAGCTCCGCTCTCCGGCGAGGACTAAATGCAAACCTGTTGCAATTGTGAGGACGATAATCACAATATTTTCCGGCGAGGGACCAAACACAAACGACCTTACAAACAGCTTACAAACCTCTTGCAATTGTGGGGACGATAAACACAACATTTAATGATTAACCCTTTCATATATTACTATATAGGGAGGGGATCCGTTTTCCGATGGAGTAAAAAAAGGGAAGGGGTCCAAATCCTTATAAATCACTTTAAAATAACTATGAAGCATTTTAATTAAAAAAAACTATGATACATTTAATATGTTTTTTTTAATTCGCGCTTATTGTTTTAATGTTTGATTTTAATAACACTTAATAATAAATTATTTCAGATTTTCAATAGGTCATATAAGAATGTTAACGTGGTCTTCGAATGATAGCTCAAGTGGTAAGAGATGGGAGACATATGGGTTGAGAGGGAAGGTCCAAGGATCGATCCTTTGAGGGTGAAATTTATCTTTCCGTTGTAATAAAAAAAAGAATGTTAACTTACTTATTGATAAATATGAGGCTAATATGAACAAATATTGTTTATTTATAGGTTGGGAATGTACAAGAATCAAATTCTCGTTGGAGAAAATTTGGCCGATAAAAAGAATTTGTTAATCCATATGAATTAAGTAAGGAGACTAATAAATAGGACATATGATATTACACAAAAACGAGAATAGAATATTAAGGTTTGACAAAAAAAATATTAAACTCTAATCTTAACCTTATTCTTCTTTCTTTCCTTATAAAGCCAAACTTAATAACTATCTCACATATCTTAAGAAATGTAGTTAATATAGTTAAATTTATTCTCAAGTTATTCAACTTTTTAAAATTACCCCCTTAACCTTCTTTTCTTAATTTCTATGCATTAAAGAGTTGGTAGAGAAAAATTCAATTAAATAAGGACATTTTTGTTAAAAAGTGAATGTACCACAAACCTCATATCGGTTGTTATGAAAATAAATTTTAACTAGTACGTACCATGCAATGCACAAGTAGTTTTAAAACTGGTTATATTTTAGTGTTCGTTTAAAGTAATTGTAATAAATTAATAAATATTTGAAACATGTCATAATATTTAGGCATGCATTAGTAGTATTTATGTTGAATCGGTCTTGCCTCTTCAGCCAATGCTCTGCTAGGGTTTTCCCTTTATAGGGTTTGGCGGCTCTATGCAAGTGGTTTGTCTCTGAACTTTGACTTGGAGTGACGTACTCCACGCGTGAAGTGTTGGTTGGTTACTGGTGTGAGCCTCTCATTGGGGAGGACGACGCTTTGTTTTATTGTCCTTTTCGTGATGGACAAAGGAAAAGGTATCGTGTTACGTGGGGTTGAAAATCAGGTTTTGCATGTGGACTTGGATGATTCCCCTGGTGTCGGTGGTTCCTTGGCAGAATTTTGGCTCGTTGGGCGTGTGAGCCTCTCATTAGTGTTTTATGGAAGGTGAAGAAAGGGGTTGAAATTCGGGATGTTGCCCCTAACCTCTTTACTTTTCGTTTCTTTGATGAGAAGGATAGAGAACTTGTTCTTAGGCAAGAACCTTGGACTTTTAACAAGTGCTTGGTGGTCTTGGCCATTGTTGATCCGGAACAAGAGCTTGGGGAGGTTTCTTTGACGAAGGTGCCTTTTTGGATGCGTATTCTGGGTCTACCTCAGACCTAGAGGAAGGAGGCGGTGGCACAAACGGTGGGTGACTTCGTAGGAGGATACATGGGATGTGATAAGAGTGATGATCATCGTATTGGTGACTCTTTGCGTCTTCGATCGATGGTGGAGGTTTCTTAGCCGATTAAGAGGGGATCTCAAATTGCTCGAGCGGGGAAGGAACCTCTGAAAATACATTTTCAATATGAAAGGCTATCGAACTTCTGCTTTCGGTGTGGTGGTTTCAACCATACTGTTTGTGATTGTGATGATGATGGTGCGAACGATGAGAAGGATGGTGTGGATGATCTGCCATTTGGGCCTTGGCTTAAGGCTCTTCCTTTCAAACCTAATGTTATCTCGGGGTTGAGAGGATTTGTCTCTACCTTGAGTATTCGTGCCAGAGAAAGTAAGGAGATGGGGGAGAAGGTGCCTCGAAATATGCCCTCTAAGACAATGGTTACATCACTCTCAAATATGGAGGTGGTGGGTTCTAAACAATCTCAAGATGATGGAGATGCAAAAGCTAAGAAGGGGGGTGTTCCTATGGAGGTCATTGACGACCTCTTGAAATATTTTTCCCAGGTGAAAGTTCTTCCGATCAATGTTGAGGTGGGGGATCAGGGAAGACTGATGCAGTGCCAGTGCTAGGAGGGGAAACTCATCCTGGAACCACATCAAGTGTTGTTGGAGGTGGTGGGCCGTTGAAGGTAATGGAGGAGGGTCTGGGGCAGGACAGTGGTGGTGCGACTGGGTCTGGAAGAAATTCAAAGATGTCTCCTCTTGCGTTGAAAAAATTAAAAAAACTAGCAAGGAGCAAGGAGAGTGGTGGGGGAACAACAAGTGGTGCTAGTTTGAAACGACAGTTTGGTGAGGAGGGAGAGATGGAAGAGGGGGGGGGGTGGAGGGAATGGTAGAGAAGATATTATGCAATACTCTAATGGTGGAGGCTGTCGATCAGCCTTGCCGGCACCCATGAAACTCATATCTTGGAACTGCCGAGGGCTTGGGAACCTTTGTGTAGTTCGAGCTCTGAAAGAGATCATATGCTTTCAAGTGCCCGATGTGGTTTTCTTAATGGAATCTAGACGAAAAGACTACGAGATGAACCGGTTACGTGGTATGGGGGGTTTGAGTAATGTTATTTATGTCAGTTGTGTTGGGACAAGGAACTCTCGAAGTGGTGGCTTGACATGTATGTGGAGGGAAGGAGTTGAGATTGATCTAGCTTCTTTTTCTCTTAACCACATGGACCTAATTATTAAAATAGAGGAAAGTGGAAGGGTGTGGCGGGCTTCTGGTATCTACGGTTTTCCTAAAAGTAAAAAAAAAACACCTTACTTATTCTCTTTTAAATGATCTTGGAGAGGTGGGGACGATTGCTCCATGGATGATGTTTGTTGATTTTAATCTGGTGATTTCGATGGAGGAAAAGAAGGGTGGAGATCCTGCGCATGTAAATCATATGGAGCTATTTCGAGACACTTTACATAGGTGTGGGTTACATGATCTTGGTTTTGAAGGAAGTGCATTTACTTGGTGCAACAAGCTGGAAGGGGAAGGTTCTATTATGGCTTGACTTGACAGGTTTGTAGGGAGTGTTCAGTGGAAGGATTTTTTCCCTTTAGCCAAGGTGTATCATTTGCCTAGAATCTCATCTGATCATATGCCGATTGTAATCGACCTGGAGCCAAGGAGAAATATAAATTCAGGGGGTAGAAGGATCCGACGCTTCGAAGAATGCTGGCTTCATGATGAAGCTTGTGATGAGGTTTTACGTGTTGCATGGGATGGCAAGGCTACAATGGGTTCTTATGATAGAATTAATTGCTTCCTTCATGATATGTTTTCTTGGGCCAAGCGAGGGTTTGGTAATGTTCCTCGTGACATTCGTGATGCTAAACAAGAACTTGAGGAGCTTATGGGGAGGGAGGGTGAAGAGGGGATGATGACCAGGCTTAGAGCATTGGAGGATCGCTTAGATGATCTTTTGAAAAGCGAGGAAGTTTGGTGGGCTCAAAGATCTCGTGCTATGTGGCTTCGGCATGGTGATAGCAACACTAAATTTTTTCATCATAAGGCGTCTCAGAGGAAAGAGCGGAATTGGATTGATGAACAGAGAGATGATGTTGGCACAGTGGTAGATAAAGAGGAAGATATTGCAGAGGTACTTCTTAATTTCTATGTTGATATTTTCTCCTCATCTATTCCTCGGGATGCCACCCAGACATGTGAGGTTGTTAGGGGGAGGGTGTCCAGTGATATGTGTGCTGTTTTGGAGGCCAATTATATGCGTGAGGAGGTGTGGGCGGTTCTTAAGCAGTTGAAGCCTACTGTGGCTCCGGGGCCGGATGGTTTACCTCCTTTGTTTTATCAGAGATTTGGCCAGTTATTGGAGATGAGATTTTAGCGGCAGTATTGACGGTTTTAAATGATGGGGTGGATCCTCAGAGATTTATTGAGACTTTTCTTTGTCTAATTCCGAAGGTTAAAAAACCTAAGCACTCGGGTGAATTTCGGCCTATTTCTCTCTGTAACGTCCTTTTTAAGATAATTACGAAGACTCTGGCAAATAGATTGAAGCGTATTCTTCCCCCGGATAGTGATGTCTTTCCAGAGCGCTTTTGTCCCGGGCAGATTGATCACTGATAATTCTCTTCTTGCCTTCGATATCTTCCATTATATGAGGAAGAAGAGGCCAGGGAGGCACGGTGTGGTGGGGCTTAAGCTAGATATGGCTAAAGCATATGATCGTATCGAGTTGTCCTTTTTGCACACGGTGTTGGTGTCTATGGGTTTTCCGGACCGGATGGTGGGGTTTATAATGAGGTGTGTGACCACGACAAGCTTTTATGTATTGTTGAATGGTAGACCAGGTTGATTTTTCCATGCTTCCCGCGGTCTCAGGCAATGGGATCCGCTCTCTCCATATCTATTTATCGTATGTGCGGAGGTCTTTTCTGGTCTTATTTTGAGAACTTAGGAGAGGAAAGCATTACATGGTGTCAGAATTGCCAGACAGGCACAAGAGATCTCTCATTTATTTTTGCTGATGACAATATTGTTTTTTTCCAGAGCTAATATGCAGGAGGTTGATGTTATGCACAAGATTCTGGTGGAGTACCAGCAGACTTCAGGCCAGTTGATTAACTTGGACAAGTCAGAGCTCTCCTTCAGCCGATATGTTCTAGAATATTGTAAACATGCCCTTCAGGGTCGATTGCAAATTAAGGCAGTGGAGAGCCATTCCAAGTACCCTGGTATGCCGACTTTTGTTGGTAGATCAAAGCAGTAGGTCTTTAGGTTTGTCCAGGATCGGGTGTGGAAGAAGCTGAAAGGGTGGAAGGAGAAATTTCTTTAATCAGCAGGACGAGAGATCCTTATCAAGTCATTTGCTCAGGCCATACCTACATATATCATGGGTTGTTTTGCTTTGCCAGAGGGTCTTTGCAACCACATTGAGAGTATGATTAGTAGATTTTGGTGGGGCAGCAAGCAAGGGGAGAGGAAAATTCATTGGGTTAGATGGGACAAGTTGACGGCGTCTAAGAGAGATTGAGGGATGGGTTTCTGCAGTTTTAAGGCCTTTAACGATGCTTTGTTGGCTAAACAAGGTTGGAAATTGGCTCCATTTCCTAACTCTTTGGTAGCTCGAGCTTTGAAGGTTAGGTATTACCCAAGATCTCATTTTATAGATGCGGTTCCTGGTCACTTGCCAAGCTATACTTGGAGGAGTATTCAACAGGCTAGTTGGGTGGTGAAGCGTGGGTATTTTTGGAGGGTGGGTGATGGCTGTCAAGTGAGGGTGTGGGATGACCAATGGCTGCCAGCTCAACCGGGTCATAAACTTTGGTCTCCGAAGTCTGCTGGCTGTGAGATTTCCCATATTGTGTAGTTGGTTGATCGTGAGAAAATGGCATGGAATGATGCTTTGGTTCGTTCTCTTTTCCTAGCTTTTAAGGCTGACCAGATTCTAAAAATTCCTCTGCTGAGTTTACAAGGAGAAGATGCTCTAGTTTGGAATGCTACCCCCACTGGTCTCTTCACTGTCAAGTCTGCCTATTATTGTATTAAGGGTTGGGAAAGAGAGGTTGCTCTAGGTGCTTTTGTGGTTCCCTCCTCTACGGTTTGGCAACAATTATGGAAGCTTAATATTATGCCTCGGAAGGCTCATCTCATTTGGCGCATCCTTACTAACGCTGTCCCAACTCGGAGAAAACTTTAGAATAGAGGTGTGTCATGCCCGCTGTGGTGTCCGCGATGTGAGGGGAAGGAGGAGACCATTGATCATGTTTTTAAGGATTGTTTATGGAGTAAAAACTTCTGGTTTGGCTCAGCTCTTGGAATCAGTTGGAACTCAATGATGCAGGTGACACAATTCTTTCTGCACCAATAAACTTTGGTCTCCGATAAACTATATATATATAAAACAGATACAGCCCATGTTGTACCATAAACGTCACCAGAACCTGAAGGTGACATAAAGTATGCTAGGAGGCAAGTGTACGCAACAGTGATCAAAGTAAGTGTAATAATTACAATCCTCAAAATGTGAGAGAGTCAGCCCAAAACAGCCTCCTCAGACCTCCTATCGTCCGACTACTCTATGTGATTCCCATACAGAGAATCACACAAAAAGCAAAAGGTCGGGAACCTACCATGTCCCACAATGTACAACTGACTAATCAGAGCTACTGCTGTATATACACCCTAAACCCAAGTCATGCAAAGAAGCGGATCTCCCAACCCTCTTCCTCCTCCTCGCTCGTGTAGTCGTCCTCCGTGTCTGATTCCACAGTAAGCACATCGAAATCCAAGTCAAGAACCTCCCTCCTCATTGTCTTTCGTGCCACCCTAGTCAAACCGGTCTCCAGATCGACTACGTCTGTAGCGATCTCCTCCTCAACCACGCGAACCAAAGGTTGCACGCGGTAACCACAAGAAGAAGCAGACGCTCCAAAACGAGTCGGAGTCGTGGCGACAGGCTCCTTCTTTGGCTCAACGAGCCTAGAAGAAGACGCAACATCCGTAGGGTCCCCAACAACAAGCGTTGTCGGTCCAAACAGTGTCTCAGCAACAACATCGATCTTGGAAGGAACCTCCTCATCAGACAACGACGACGACGACAATGACGACGATGGCGTAGGTGGTCACAATCCACTGCCAGGTCCGAATCGAACTATCGGCGGCAGGTCAAAGGCAACGGTGTACTTCCGCAGAACTCCGTGTAAGACCAAGATTTGGTCATGTAGTACAACTCTATGTTTTGATGATTACATGTTAACTATTGTGTATGAACAATTATGGTACTCTAACATTGTTTTATGAGTGTTTAAATGACAGGCTCTGACTCTGGTCAATACTCACAATTATCAGAAGCATTTAGCCCAAAGACTAACCAACGCAACGCTTTCGCACTCACTATGTTCTGATTGAACAGTAGTATATGCTTCAGAAGTTCTGAAGATGATAAGCTCTGATGTGGATTCAGATCACTTAAAGTTCTGAAGACCAGAAACTCGGAAGGTCCAGAGGCTTTGAAGGTCCAGAAGCTCTGAAGGTCCAAAAGTTATGAAAGTCCAGAAGCTAAGAAGTAAGGATTCTGAAGTCCAAGAGTAAGCTGGCTCTGAAGACCAAGTATTTTCAACTCTGATGTTCAGAAGCAGAAGATATGAAGGTCACAGGATCCAAGCTTCCCTCTGACTCTGATCACCAAGCTTCACAAGTTCCAACATGAAGCGTCGTTTGATCAGAAGTCAACTAGGATAATGCTCACGTCGCTATCCAAGTACAAAAGCAATTGTACTATCCTGACGACCTTACTTAAGATGTTCAGCCACAGCAGAATCTGGAAGTTCCGGATTTGCCCTCCAACAGTAGCATTTCAAACAACGAATACAACCCTAATCCTTGGAGTATAAATAGATGCTGAAGTTGGAAGAAGATGCCAAGAAACTTTGTACAAGCTTAAGCAACCATTCAATATTCTCTTAGGAATCTTTCTTCAATCATTCTTATTGTGTTTACCTTAGCTTTCTTAGAAGCATTCATTGTAAACCCAAAACCTTCAAACAGTTATTTTGATTTCCTTAAGGGACCAAGTTTGGTCAGCTCCTTGAGAAGACTAAGAGAGTGAATCTTAGTGTTTGTTAGTTCATTGTATTGTTAGTCACTGAGCAGGTTGCTAGTGCAATGGTAACAAACATTGAATAACAGATTGCCTTCATTCTAAGAAGAAAGAAATCACCTTAACGGATGGACTGGACTAGCTTGAGCGATTATCAAGTGAACCAGGATAAAATACTTGTGTGCTTCTCTTCATCTCTTATCTTTGCACCTTGTGTTGTTTGTTCGAGAGATTTGTCTAAATCTCAAGAGGGAAATGTTTTTAGTTGAAAACGCTATTCAAACCCCCCTTTCTATCGTTTTTCATACCTTCAATTGGTATCAGAGCGCAAGTTCTGATTACCACACCTAACAGTGTTCAGTGATCCGGGCCGGTGTGAAAAACTGTGATAGCTACCACCAGTGATGCGCAAAAGGATGTCTACAGTGCAAAGCCTCCTATCTTTGATGGACAAAAGTTCGAGTACTGGAAAGATAGAATCGAAAGCTTCTTTCTTGGCTTCGATGCTGATCTTTGGGATATTATTGTGGATGGCTACACGCGTCCAGTTGATGCTGATGGCAAAAAGCTCTCAAGAGAAAATATGACGGCTGAGTAGAAGAAGAAATTCTCAGAACATCACAAAGCTAGAACCATTCTTCTCAATGCTATCTCTTTTGAAGAATATCATAAGATAGCAGATCGTGAGTATGCTAAGTCTATCTTTGATTACTTAAAGATGACTCATGAAGGAAACAAAGAAGTGAAAGAGACAAAGGCGTTGTCTTTGATTAGGAAGTACGAAGCTTTCCAGATGGAACATGGCGAATCCATTGAAGATATGTTTTCCAGATTCCAGTTTATTATTGCTGGAATAAGACCTCTCAACAAAAGCTATACCACTTATGATCATGTCAAGAGGATTCTTAGAGGTCTTCCTGAAAACTGGGTACCTTTGATAACTTCCTTGAAGTTTTCAAGAGACCTTGACCAGTTGAGTTTGGAAGAACTCATAAGCATGCTGAAGAGTCATGAGTTAGATCGTGAAGTGCATCAGACTCACAGGAAGAAGTCTATAGCCTTGAAATCCAAATCTGAAAAGGCCAAAGCTCTCCAAGCAGCTGAAGAATCTGAAGGAACCTCTGAAGATTCTGATGAAGATGAGCTAACCCTGATCTCCAGAAAGCTCAACCGCATCTGGAAGCACAGGCAGAGCAAGTACAGAGGCTCATCAAAGGGCACAGGAAAGCAAGAATCTTCATCCAGTCAGAAGAAGTCCTCATCAAAAGAAGTCACTTGCTTCGAATGCAAAGAATCAGGACACTACAAGAGTGATTGTCCAAAGCTGAAAAAGGACAAGAAGCCAAAGAAGCACTTCAAAGCAAAGAAAGATCTCATGGTGACTTTTGATGACTCAGAGTCAGAAGAAGTTGACTCTGATGGAGAAATCGTTGAAGGACTCATGGCAATTGTCAAGGACAAAGAAGCAGAGTCTAAAGATGCACCTAATGTTGAATCTGCATCAGAGGATGATCCAAACTCAGATGATGAAAATGAGGTATTCGCATCTTTCTCAACTTCTGAACTTAAAAATGCTTTGTCTGAAATTATGGATAAATATAACTCTCTTCTGACTAAGCATAAAAAGTTGAAAAAGGATTTCTCTGCTGTCTCTAAAACTTCTACTGAACATGAGAAAAGAATTTCTGAATTAAATAAGTGTAATCATGCTTTAGTAAATTCTAACTCTGTGCTCAAAAATCAAATTGTTAAATTAGAAGAAGTTGTTGCTTGCGATGCCTCTGATAGTAAGAATGAATCAAAATATGAAAAGTCTTTTCAAAGATTCCTAGCTAAAAGCGTAGACAGAAGCTTAATGACTTCAATGATCTATGGCATAAGCAGAAATGGAATGTATGACATTAGCTATTCTAGACCCAGTAGAAAGGAGCCTCTTATGCCTAAGGCAAAATCTTTGTATGAACATTTTGTACCCTCTAGTACTATATTGCCTGAACCACTGCCTGAACCATTGCCTGAACCATTGCCTGATAAAGTTGCTAACCCCCCTCTCAAAAAGGGAACCTTCTCTATGTCTAAATATCGTGCTCAGATTCCTTTGCATTACCATGTTGAGAAACTCAAGGTCGTTAGAACCTCTGGGGTAACTAATAAGAAAGGACCCAGAAAGTGGGTACCTAAGGAAAAGATTATCTATGTTGCAGATATCCTTGATCGCTCCACTAAAACACCAATCATGGTATCTGGACAGTGGATGCTCGCGACACATGACGGGAGAAAGGCGTATGTTCCAAGACCTGAAACTTAAGCCTGGAGGCGAAGTTGGTTTTGGAGACAATGAGAAGGGTAAAATTGTTGGTTCTGGTACTATTGGTATTGATAATAGTCCATGCATTGATAAGCCATGGAGACAAGGAAGTGGGGGAATTGGGTGAATCCCATTCCTATTGCTTGTGAAGTCATGGTTAGGGAATTTTATGCGAATGCCTACTGTGATGATCAAGATGACAAACCGGATCCCCCTACCTTCTTGTCTTGGTTTAGAGGTGATGTCATTGATTATGGAGCGGAAAGGATTCATAGCTTCCTTGGCCTTCTCACGGAGCATGAGGAGAATGCCATTTTCCCATGGAAGAGTAGGAGTACCTTCCACTACTTGCTTTCAGATAGCTCTTCTGAGTTCTTGAGGGATTTGGAAGTGGTGGTGGTTAGGCCCAAACAACATTGGGAGAAGGATGACAAAGGGCATATCACCTACTTGCTGAGGAAAATCATGACACCGCTGGCTCGTGTGTGGGCTGAATTTCTACAGGACTCATTGTTTCCTAGCTCCCACAAATCGGAAGTGAGAGCGGTGGTCCTAATTGCAATCTATTGCATCATTAGGGGCCACCCAATGGACGTGGCAAGAAATATTTCTGAGAAGATTTACTCACACTACAATGTGGGTAAGGAGAAGCCGCGTCCCATCTTTCCTCACTTGATTACTGCTTTGATCCATGATGTCAGGGAGAAGGCTAGGAGACCCACATTTGTTGTGCAGCAGAGGTTGTTGGTTTCTCCCATTCTGAGCAAGGATCGGGTAAACCATCTCTTTCAAGAGTGGATGTCTAGGATGCCTCAAGAGGATGAGGAAGAAGAGGATCCTATGGAGCCAGCGGAAGAAGAGGAAGAAGAAGAGGAGGTAGATGAAGTTGTGAATGAGGTTGTTACTCCACCTCATGCTGACCCTTCACTGGCTTGGATGGAGGCCGCTTTCGGGCGGATGTTCATGAGACAAGATCGCCTTCACAGGGATCTTGATCTCCAATGGAGGGGAGGAAGCATCTCAGATCCCAGGTACCATGGCCCAATGGACTTCAACACATTGGAGCAAGGGATGATTTACTTGAGCATAATGCATGACTGTTGGTAAATCCGCAAGTGTACGAATCCACCCGGTTTTAAATATCGAACCACAGGGATTGTGAGTGACTAAATTCAGCTTAAGCCTTGAGTATGAAGGTTTGTTTTATTGAGATAGAGATATGTCGAAGTAGTAATAAGGAAAAAGGAAAATACAAAGACAATTCATAAAAGAAAATGCTTTGGGTTCTTGCTCAATTAATCAATTAAAGCACATCATTCTATGCACATGTTCTTATGAATCTCTCCTTGATGTTATAGCCTAAGCAACTACCTATCGATTCCTCGCATAGATAATTCTTTCAAATCAAAAGATAAGCCCAATTTCTTGTGTACTTAAACATTTGTATGAAGCATAAAGATTATAAAGTTCAGGCCAACAAACCCCAACCCTTCCTCTATTCCTAGTAGAAAGCATAGAAGGGGTAATCCCAAATCGGTTCCCTAATCTATAACAAACTTCCGTTCTGATTATAGAAAAGCATAAAGCAAGCATGCATACAAGCTTAGATTGATATTCAGAAAATGGGATTCAAGGAAAGAAGAAGATCATGTAGGAAAGAACTTAAGATTATAACTTAAACATGAAAAGTCTTACATAAAAACCAAAGCATAAGAAGAGAGATTAGCCAAGCATGGCAAGAACCTGAATTACAAGCTTGGAAGCCTTCTCTCACTCTCCTAGATGATCCTCTACCTCTGAATTTTACAAAGCATGAAAAGGTACAAGATAAAATGACTAGAATCCTATTTATAGGCAAAAATCACGAGTCTGGGTTGTTTCGGGCGCTCAGGCGCCAATTCAGAGCGCCTAGGCGCCAATTCCTGAAACTGGAACAGAGCAATTGGCGCCAATGGAGCACACCTAGGCGCTCTTAACTCGCTGGAAAGCCTTTTTATCTTCATTTTAACTCCTCTTTACTCCTCTTTAAGCCTCCATTCAATTCTCCAAGCCTCTAGACCTACCCTCTTCAGCTGATTCAACCTGAAACCTTGATGAACAAGCTTGGAAAATATCTTGAAACTTAAAGGTCAGTTTTGCACAAAGGCTCCAAAACAAGTGGAAATTGCCTAAGACTCCTAAACTCTAATAAAATGCAACTAAAGCCCTTATAAAACTACAAAATTACGAAACTAATGCAAATGCACAAATAAAAGTAAAAATGCATGAGAATGCATGAAACACTACATGAGACGCAAGAAAAAGACTCAAAAACTACAAGGAAAAACCCTAAAAACATCATATAAACCCGGGTCATCAATGACGTCGGTGTTCATCCGGATTATGGTGATGGAAGGGGTGATCATGACCCCATGGAGTGATTGTGATGAGGTACCTCTATCCTTAGTTTAGGTCATGCATCTTGAGCATATTTTCCATTTATAGATTTTGTTTTCTTTTTATCATGCATTGTTTAGTTTGTTTTTCATTTTTGTTCTTGGGTCTTGTACTTCCCTATACTCACATGTCTTTTGTGCCCGCAAGTTTTGCTCTTACTTGTGCCAGTTTTGAAAAATTATTTCTTTTTGGATACTCAAGTTGTTTTGGGGATGAGTGATTGTATGTTTGGGGAAGAGAGGAGGAGACTTTGGTCTTCCGAGTGTCTCTTTAGAAAAGGAGTTGGTATGAGTCCATTAAGGGTCTATCTTTGACCCTTCACCATAAAATTTCTCTGGAGGATCCTGACTCACTTGCGATTCTTGGTTCTGTGTTGATTTCACTCATAGAATGCTTAGTGATTCTTGCTTTATTCTTGAGACTTATAGGATTTCTTGAGATTCTGAACTTGTTGGTTGAACATTGTCCTTAGTTGCCCCATTTGAGCTTTATTGGAGAATTTGTTGTAGTCAAATGATTGGGGTGGATGTTTGGTTGGATTATTGGGGAGTGTTGGTCCTTAATTTGTTGTTATGGAGCTGAATAAGTTGCAAAAGAAAAAATTAGTCTCTTGCCCCAAGTAAAAAAATTGTTGAAAAAAAGAAAAAGAAAGAACTCCTAAACAAATGTTGGAGTTGGAAAAGAAAAGAAAAAATTGAAAAAAAGGGGGTCAAGAGACTTGTGCTGAAAAGTTTAATTGTTGAAAGCTCCGGGGGTACTAAGTCGAGACCACACTCATTGTGCTTTGAAGCCTAGATTTTCCTTAGGGACCACCCACCATCAAGGTTAACCAAGCCAACGTTTCAACCTTTTGAAAGTCTCTTTGAATTTTTACATGTTTGATCTTTGTTGCTATTTTGTGAATGACACCCAGAACCTATGAACTCGTTTGTGTGCTCAGTGCACTAGATTTATATCTCATCCTAGGGTTTTTCGTTCTATATGCTTTCCATGAATGGGCTCAATATTCTTCTCTTTTCGAAAAGTTGCATGAAGTAGGTTGTTGGATCTTTCCTCTTGGAACCAGCTATAGTTACTTTGTCCCCCCAGTTTTGTGTTGGGTATCCTTGGTTAGGCACTTGTTTAGGGAGCATTTCTTGCGCTTGAGGGCAAGCGAGTGTTTTCTACGCTCGAGGGCGAGCTGTCGTTGAGTATAGTGGTGTGATGACCCAATTTTAGTAGTGTTTTTAGGGTCATTTCTATGAGTGTTTTGAGTCTTTTTCTTTGTCTCATGTAGTGTTTCATGCATTCTCATGCATTTTTATGTTTATTTGAGTTTGAGTTTAGTTTTAGTAATTTTATGGTTTTATGAGGGTTCTTTTTGCATTTTTATAGAGTTTAGGACTTGCATGTGTTTTGTCATGGTTTTGTGAGGACTAAGGTGATTAAAAACCCTTTGAATTTCTTGATTTTACTACTTGTCTTGGTCCTTTAGTGCTGCAACAAGTTACTCTTGAAGAAAGAAGGCCAAAAGGGTGAAGAATTGATGAGAACATTCAAAGGGGGGGTTACAAAAAGCTGAAAAGTCCCCAAATCCGAGTGTCTCGCGCTCAAGCACCCTAGCCTGGCGCCTGAGCGCCAGCTTGCCAGAAGGGAAAGTGAAGCTTTTGCTTCATGGGCGCTCAAGCGCCCCAAGTCAGCGCTTGAGCGCTCTGGCTCGTCCAGAATGCCTATAAATAAGGCTTTAGGCCATTTTGTTCAAGACTTCTGATTTTTACTTAGATTTTTACCAAGTATAGAAGCTTAGGAAGTGCTTTTGGGGCTTGTGAGAGGCTTCCACCTTGTATTTTCCAGGTTTTCTTTACATTTCTTGTATGGATTCACTAGCCATGAGTGGCTAGTACTCTCTTTTGCTTTGGGTTCAATGTGATTTCCTGAATTTCTAGTCTTAAATCCTATCCCTATGCTCTTGTTCTTAAATCTACCTTGTTTTTTCAATTCTATAATGCATGATTAGCTTGGGTGCACCTTTGCTGAAGGCTAAATTACAATCATATCGGAAGATTGTTGTGGTTTAGGGACTTGGGTTGAAATTGATCTCTCTATGCTTGCAGATTGAACCAACAATTATCTGAGTTGGAATCTCAGAAAGTAAAGTGCCTTCTTTCTGTTAATGAAGAGCAATGGGTATGGCATAGACGGTTAGGGCATGCCAGTATGAGAAAGATTTCTCAGCTTAGTAAGCTTGACCTTGTTAGGGGCTTACTGTAACACCCCGATTTCGGTGGCGTCACTTTAGTAACAAAAGTAAACTTGATGCGGAAAAACGTGAATATATTTTTTTTCGATAATGATAATAACTAAGACAAGACTGAATTAAATAAAACCCAAATGCGAAAAGCAATAAAACTAATGTACAATATATATAACAGCCCCCGCTGTAAGTAGCAACCTCGTCACGAGTAACCTCCAGTGACGGAAAGAAGAAACATGTAACGCCCGTAGGCAATATGTACAAACCGAATATAAAGGTGAAGTGTCCGCAACACCATCCCTCAAAACTGAGAATAAGCTGGCCCAGATGGCCTAAAAACAAGACCTCCTAAGTCCAACCAACTCTCTGTGATTCCCGTAGAGAACCACACAAAAAGCTATCGGTGGGAAACTACTCTGTCCCAAAGGAAACAAATGACAGTCAGAGCTACGACTCTACTCCTACACTAATCCTAATCTCGAGGAGCTCACACCAGCACTAAACCTACGTGCTAGCATGATCGTCGTCTGAATCAGAATCCAGAACGACCAAGTCTAGGTACACTACCCGTCCTCCTCTCGCCACAGCGATACGCTCCGGTGCTGGACTCACGGGCTTAGGGCCCGATCCATGATCATCTATGACAGCAACGGTGGGTGAACTGGACTCTGCCGAAGGCACTCCCACTGGCTCCTCCTCTGAGGGATCCTCATCATCCGAAGATAACGGTGGTGGTGGTGGTCCTCCTGCTACTGGTCCGCAATGCACACCTGGTGGCAAGTTGAAACTGACAGTGCATCTCCGCAGCACTCCTGACGTCAAGACTCCTACCCTATCAACATGGTCCTCCATAATCCGCCCCGAGTACGTCGCTCGATGGCTAGCGGGGTCAACCACCCACGAACCGGGGTCATCCTGGTCGATCATCTCGTATCTAATCCCCCCGAAGGGTGGACCATTGTGAACCAGTCCGCAATGGACATCTGACAAAGGCGTTGTCCGCCAAAACACACACAGAAGACGCGAGGGTCAACTCCAAAGAACTATGTAGATAATAAACCCAATAGGTACAGATAAGAAATAGCCACTTAGGCTTATAGCTAGGGATAACATCCTAGGGTTGCATATTCCACAAAGCACATAACGACCATAATAACATTTAACATGCATCAGGTAAGATTAACAATTATCAATCACACTCATCAACTAAGTCAGTATGCATGTTGCATGACATGATATGACGGTTAACCCAGTTAACCACATGCATTCCGGAAAGGGATGGACATCAAACGGATCAGCCCTAACACCAGCCACGGTGGGACCATTTCGGCCCGCGTGCCTCTTACTCCAACAACAACGGTAGTCAGATCAGCCGTAACCCATAGGTCTGCCATTTCGGTCTGCTACAAGAGACGTCTACAAACGCTCTTACACGGCATTCCGGGTCTTATGACCATTTTGGAAACCGACGAGGTCCAGAGTACGTCCTATGTTAATACCTCATTAATGTTGCATGAATGCAGGATGATTAGTCAAACAACGTCTCCGAATCTCACTCGACACGTCGCCACGTGTTCTAGCTAAATTAAAGTCTCTATAAGCTTACCCTAAGGTAACAGTCGATTCTGCGACAAAAGACACATCTTCACAACAACACATAACTCATGATGATCTCCAAATCATCCGACTCATCTCAATCCGATGGTCAAAACTGCTCAATGAGCAAGAGTATCAACATACTCGGAAACTATCAATTTCCCTGACTTATCCCCAGGATAGCCCAACAACACAGCTGCTCCAACAGCACAAGAGCATCAACATACTCAATACTTCTCAACTTCCTCAACACTTGGATCCGACGACACTTCTCGTTTTCCAAAAACTAAGATTTGCATCCTAAACTTCCTTTCGAGTTTGTTATCATTATTTGAAGATTTAGAGGTTGTTTAATGTCTTATGAGTTTTCTTTTCAAAATAATATCCTTTTAGTCTTATCGCAAAATCTTATAAGTTCTCGGGATCTCCTAATCCCCAACTGACACCAGAGAATGTCTCGATCCATAAAACACCATAACAAGGCCCGAATCTCATTCGTCCTATCAAACTTTCTCAAAACTCTCAAAATAAAATCGGCATGACCTGCCCGCTATCCTCACTACTCAGAAACACAGATTTCATTGCAGAAGCATAATTAATTCAGCACAATCAACCAACATGTCATATATCAACATATTAAGCAATAACCACATAACACTTAGCATATAAGGCATGCATCACACATCCTAAATTACCCAATTAGCACTTAGCATGTAATTCACTCTCAAAAGCATTCAGTAGATGAATCATCTACATTGTCAGCCGAAGCCTCAGAAAACATTTTTCCAATCAAACACAAACAAGTGCATAAACAGTAAACAATGTCGAAAGCATCGACCCTAAGCATTAACTAGAGATTCAGTGAGTAGCCCTCACCTGTAGGTTCTCCAGAGTGATCTTCGAACTCTTCCTCACAAGCAAAGCGTTGCTCCTCAGGAAATTCCTCAAAAGCACCTTTAAAGTAAAATCACAGAATACTATCAGAATCTATCGGAAACTAAGCTATCAATACTTACTAAGGTTACACGAAGTAGTATATACTCCGAGGTACGATAATCTAGCGCGAAAGGACAAGTTTTCGGAAAAGGAAATTTTCCTCCTTCCCCCTTAAAGGGCTCGGCCACTTTTGGTAATTGTGGGGCTCGATTTTCTTCGATCAAACTTGGTTCTTAGGTTATCATTAGTCATAACTAAGGGTATTCTAAACTCGGAAAAATTATCAGATCAAAAATTGTCGCAGGGGTATTTTGGTCATGATTTTTAACTTAGAATTTCAAAACTGAATTCCCAAAAAGCAAATTTGACAGGGACGTCACTAATGACGTTTATGACAACTAATCCTACTAGCACTAAGCTAAGGCGATAGTTTTCAGCCCAAAAGACGAAGCTTTACTCCAAAAATGGGTATTTGAGGCATAAATTGATTCCGGCGGAATTTCGGCGACATAACGAAAAAACTAATCCGGCAGAAGTGATCTTGGGCACGTAAGGAAGATGTTTAGAATCAAAAATGAAATATTCAGGATAGTTTTGCAAAAACCTCAAAACTATCAGCTCAGAAAAGTCTACAGAAAAGCTATGGAAAAAGCGATCAGAGGTAAGGATTAGCGACTATACCTCGAAACCTTGAAGTAGCAACTGATTAATCGACGATCAAGCAAGGATCGAACAAAAGCTCTTCTTCCTTCCTCTTCAATGGAGCTCGCGGATTTGGGAGAGAAATGGAGTAGTTTTTGTGATTTTTCTCACCTTTCTTGCTATATATAGAGGTTGGCAAAACGCGGTAAAATGAAAGTTTCGCGAATCTGATTTTTCCGGCGTCATTCTCCGTGAATTCTAAGATAGGTTTTGGCGAAAGAATTCCAAAACTAAAATGAGGTCTCCTTGTATTTTTGGCAACTAATGCAAAGTCGGTGTAAAACTATTTTACCCGATAAGTTGCTTTTTGCATCGAATGTCGGAATAGAAAACTTCCTTCTGAAGAAAGATTGAGATCATCAAGAGAAATAGGTTGTCAGAACGTCTGGATCTTCAGAACTTCAAGTGAGCTGAGTCCTTATCAGAGTTAGGTTGACTTCAGATCTTCTGAAGCTTTTCTACTGTTCAGATTGAACATAAAGATTGCGAAAGCGTTGCTTGGGTCACTCTTTGAACACAGTGCTTCTGATTTGTGTGAGATTGTGTTAAGGTTAGAACCTGTTAAGAGCACACTCAGAAAACACGTTAGAGTACCACAATTGTTCATACTAAAATGTTAACTTGTAATCACCAAAACATAGAGTTGTACTACTCGATCAAAACTTGATCTTACACAGATATCTTTACAAAGCCCTTAGCAGAGGATAGATTTAATTTTATACTGAAAAATCTGAATATGGACTTTTGTCCAGTATGAAGATGGATTAGAACCTTTAACTATGATGCTTCCTTATCAGAAGATGTCTAGTTCAGAAGGTAACCTTGTCAGATGTTGTGTACCCATTAGTACCCACTCTGAGACAAGACAGCAAACGTGTGTCAGTTTATTCTGATGTCTCGTTCCTTGTGCCTCTTGGGATAATCTGTTGTAATGATTTTGATCTGCTTATTCTCCACCGTGTGTTATGTGCATTTACAGTTTAACTTTATATCATTAATTTCTAGCCGTTGATTTTACAACCGCCAACGGTTACCTTTAAACTCACTTATGCACACACGTTCTCCACTTCACTTTCTTCATTTCTCTCTCTTATTTCAAAAGCTCTAAGTCTTTCTTCAAAACCCTCTCTTCTCTCTCCTGTTCATCTTCCTTCTACCGAAACCCTCTTCTGCCATGGAAAGATCCGAGAAAGCTGATTCTGCAGATGGCAAAGTGTTTCCTAAGATGGTTGTGGGACTTGCAACTAGTCAATCTGGTTCAATTCTTCGTTCAAGATCAAATGAACCAACTCAGGCTGAGACTCAAGAGTCAGAGAAAGTCTTTCCAATTGCTCAAAGAGGTTGTGCAGTTACTTGCAATTTCTCTCCAAAAGATCTTCAGGTCCTTTGCGAATTGCGAGTTGATTTCAAGAATGTAGCAGAAAATGGGTTGGATCTTCGTCCTGCAGTTAAGTTTCAAGGCTGGGAAGGATATTTCAACAGGCTTACTGGACCCATCTACGACAAGTTGGTGAAAGAATTCTGGAAACATGCTGATTGTGACGATCTTCAAGTGGTTTCCTATGTGCTAGGCAAGAAGATCATCATTATTGAAAGATCAATTGCTCTGCTTCTGGGTCCAGACACCATCAAGGGTTACAAATTTCAAGCCAATGATTCAAAGTTGAGGGCAGTTAAAGATAAGATCAATTCGGTGTTGTATGCAAATTGGCACCCTGGGAAATCTGATTACAAGACTAGAGAGCTTCATCCTGATTTAAGGATCTGGCACAAGATTATGCTGAATTGCTTCAATCCCAGACCCATTGGAAGCTCTCCTGACTACATCAACTTTAATCAGAAGGTGATGCTATACTTCATCAAGACTGGGCAGAAGATATGTCTTCCTTACTTCTTATTCACTTTTCTGGAGGATTGCATAAGGAGATCAAGAACGAACTGCTGTTGTGACCAAGAACACAATCAGATATATTTTGTTTGGAAGGTTGTTATCTGATCTGTTTGTTGAGAGAAACCTGGTCAAGGACTTGATCACTGCAGGATACACTAAAGACCTATCCACTATGGCTGGAGATGCCTTTACTTCTACAACGATGAAGAGGATGTGCCTGATAGAAAAGAAGATTGAGGCTGACTCTGTCATCACACCAGAAGAGGTTAAGGGAAGAAGAATCCCTCTCAATGATTATCCCCTCTGGTCTAAGGCTGATGATCCAGAGGCTATCATGTACTATCTTGAGGATCTGAAGAGTCTTGGATTTGAGATTGATGTAGATGAGTTCTTCAGAGCTCTTCCAGAAGCTCCTGATTATGAATCCCCCAAGAAGAAGAAGACAAAGAGGAAGAAAGAGGATACTACGGTTGCAAAGACTCTGAGGATGGTGATGATGATGAGAAACCACCTCAGAAGAGGAAGAAGGTCAGAATTGTTACAAGGGTTATCCGGCAGGAAACTCCTCAAACACCAAGAGCCACCAAAGTTACAAGATCTTCTGTCAGGAACTCAAGTAAGTTTGTAGTTCTTACTGATGATGATGAATCTGATGCTCTTTTAGCTGTTTCTAACCCCATTCCTACCCTAGCTTTACCTTCTCCTCCTACCCAACAAACCTCTGTCATACAACCAACCACCACAATCACCACTACCTGTTCATCACCACCAAAGACTTCATTAATTCAACCTTCCATTGATGATGAGCCTCTTTGGCAAAGAATCCAAACTCCTCAACCCTCTGAACAGACTTCACCTATTCTACTTCCATACCCTTCACAAGCCTCTGAACCACAACAAGCCTTTGAACAGCAAGCACTTGAAAAACAAGACTCTGGACCACAACCCTCTGACCATTCTGAACAAGAAACTCCTTCTCCCACTCCATCAATACCTTTTGTTACCAATATTACTGTTTCCTCCCCTTCCAACAACTCTGAATTTGGTCGCAAATTCTTTCAAGCTGCGAGTGATAGAATCTCAGAGCTTCCTGAGAATATCATTAGAGCTCCAAGTCCAAACCGTTATCCAGGACCAAGACCAGAACCTCTTGCTCCTACACCACTTGATGTGGTCCCTCTGAACTTGGCCTTTCCTCCTCCAAAGGGAAGAAAATATTCTAAAGTGTCCCTCTCCAACTACTCATCAGTCAACTCTGAAGACTTTGAGTTCCCAAACAGTGAAGCTGGAACTTCTAATCCAACTCCAGACCCAAAGACCTCTGATCTCATGGCTCTGGAAGTTGCCTCTCCTCAAGTAGCTTGTGAAACCCAAGCTACCTCTAAAGCTACAAGCTGCAATCTTCCTCTTCCACCTGAAGCCAACCTTCCTATCATTCCCTAAACCTATCCTGAACCAAACACACTGCTGGAATGCATTTATTTGTTCAGTGATCAAGCATCAACTCGGGTACGCAACCTATATGGTCGCACTGACCATAGTGAGAAACCATGCATAGTTGCTGAAGATTGGGGACGTCTATGCAACTGGATGCATGACAAGATTGATACGATGTTGGAATTCTATACTAAAGAAAGAGAGGAAAGAATTGAAGCTGCCAGACAAAGGCTAGAAGCCAGAAACAGAAGGAGAGAAGCTCTACATGAAATGCGCCTAAGGGAAAAGCTCTGGAATGCTATGGAAGAAGCAAGAAGGAAGCAAGAGAAAGAAGAAGCTGCTAGAATTGAAGCTGCTCTACGTGAGTCTGCTCGCTTAAATGCTCTTGAACAGGCTGCTAAGTTAGAAGCTGAGGCTGCTGCTCTAAAGGCTCAAGCGCTTATGGTTGTTCCTGTTACTGATATCGCCTCAACCTCTGCTCAAGCTCCTCAGTCTACACTAGGCTCTAATATACCGTCCTCTGATCAAGCTGTGTCGTCTGCTCCAGATCAATCTGATCCGACTCAGGCCAGACTTGACTCCATTGAGAGGCGACTTGATTCTCACTCCACACTCATTCAAGATCTTTCAGAGATGTGTGCTGAAATCCTCAGAAGGCTACCTAAACCTTAGTTTTAGGAACTCCGTTCTCTTTCTCCTTCACTCTTTTCATTATGTCTTTAATGTTTAACCTTGTTTTTAATACAATTAACTTGATGATTTTCTTTTTCTATGCTTAATTTATTATACTATTTAGCATATGCATTAACAAACAAACAAACAATATTTGCTAAAACTCCTCATTTATTTAATCATTCATGGCATTACATCTAAAATGGAGGATTTTTCCTCAATGATCTAAACTGCCTACGCTTCTCTGCCTTCTCAAGCTCCAGACGATGCTGTTTGTATTCCAAGTTGACAAGGCTCTGGCGAACCTCCTGCTTCTCCTCTTGAGGACTCACAGCCATGGCCTCAAGCGATGCCTATACAACACGGATCTCGTAGGAGATTTCCAACTCCCTCTGGAAGAGTTGCTCCAGTTCCTCTACAAACTCAGAATCAAGCTGTGACTTGGATTCAGGACTAGCAAAATAAACCATACATCTCAGGATAAGTTTACCTCTGATACCCTAAACTCTGAGTGTATTCAATTTATTGTTTAATAATTGTTCATCAAAATACTTGGTTTTGTCATCATCAAAAAGGGGGAGATTGTAAGACCAATATTTGGTCATGTAGTACAACTCCATGTTTTGATGATTACATGTTAAGTATTGTGTATGAACAATTATGGTACTCTAACATTGTTTTCTGAGTGTTTAAATGACAGGCTCTGACTCTGGTCAATACTCGCAATTATCAGAAGCATTTAGCCCAAAGAGTAACCAACGCAACGCTTTCGCACTCACTATGTTCTGATTGAACAGTAGTATATGCTTCAGAGGTACTGAAGATGATAAGCTCTGATGTGGATTCAGATCACTTAAAGTTCTGAAGACCAGAAGCTCTGAAGGTCCAGAGGCTCTGAAGGTCCAGAAGCTCGGAAGGTCCAGAAGTTCTGAAGGTCTAGAAGCTAAGAAGTAAAGATTCTGAAGTCCAAGAGTAAGCTGGCTCTGAAGACCAAGTACTTTCAACTCTGATGTTCAGAAGCAGAAGATACGAAGGTCAGAGGATCCAAGCTTCCCTCTGACTCTGATCACCAAGCTTCACAAGTTCCAACATGAAGCATCGTTTGATCAGAAGTCAACTAGGATAAGGCTCACGTCGCTATCCAAGTACAAAAGCAATTGTACTATCCTGACAACCTTACTTAAGATGTTCAGCCACAGCAGAATCTGGAAGTTCCGGATTTGCCCTCCAACAGTAGCATTTCAAACAACGAATACAACCCTAATCCTTGGAGTATAAATAGAGGCTGAAGTTGGAAGAAGATGCCAAGAAACTTTGTACAAGCTTAAGCAACCATTCAATATTCTCTTAGCAATCTTTCTTCAATCGTTCTTATTGTGTTTATCTTAGCTTTCTTAGAAGCATTCATTGTAAACCCAAAACCTTCAAACAGTTAGTTTGATTTCCTTAAGGGGCCAAGTTTGGTCAGCTCCTTGAGAAGACTAAGAGAGTGAATCTTAGTTGATGACCCTATTTTAGTGGTGTTTTTAGGGTCATTTCTTTGTTTGTTTTGAGTCTTTTTGTTGAGTCTCATGTAGTGTTTCATGCATTCTCATGCATTTTTATCTTTCTTTGTGTCTTTACTTTGTTTTGTTAGTTTTGTAGTTTTGTAGGGACTTTTCTTGCATTTTAAGTAAGTTTAGGACTTGCATGTTTTTCCTATGTTATTTGGGGGTCCTCTTTGCTAATAGGCTCTTGGAGCTTCTGGATATTTCCTTGGCTTGGTGGTTAAGTTTTCAGGTTTGAAACTGAAGGAGAAGGAAGGTCAAGAAGCTTGTAATTGAAAGAAGGCTTAAAGAGGCTTGACGAGGAGTTAAGAGGAAGATAAAAGGGCTTTCCAGCGAGCTTAGAGCGCCTAGGCGTGCTCCATTGGCGCCTAGGCGCCAATTGCATTTTCCAGGATTTCTTGAATTGGCGCCTAGGCATGCTCAATTGGCGCCTAGGCGCCAATTGCCTTCCAGAGGCATGTTCTGGGCATGGAATTGGCGCTCAGGCGCTCTGAATTGGCGCTGAGCGCCCAGACTCGTGTGTTTTCTTTAAAACACTTAGTCATTTTACTCAATTTGGATCAAGTTTAGAAGCTGAGGAGAACCTTGGGTCTTGTGAGAGGCTTCCATCTTGTTATTTTTCTTAGGTTCTTTAAATTTCTTGTATGGAATCACTAGCCATGAGTGGCTAGTTTACTTTTTGCTTTGGGTTTAAGTGATTCTAAGAAACTCTAGTTATAATTCCTATCTCTATGCCTTTGCTCTTGATTCTACCTTGAATTTCAATTCCATTTGCATGCTATGCTTGAATGTACAACTTGCTATAGACTAGACTATAATCATATCAGAAGATTGTTGTAGTTTGGGGACATGAATTGAGATTAACCCTTCTGTCCTTGCTACTAGGAATAGAGGAAGGGTAGGGTTTTGTTGGCCTGAACATAAAGAACTTAGAGCCTCAAATGCATGATTAGGTACACAAGGAATTGGGCCTAACTTTTAGTTTGATGGAATTGCTTGTATGAGGCATCAACAAGTAGTTAACTAGGCTAGAACAACCAGGAACGAATCAAGGTTTCGCATGCATAAGATAGGTAGACTTGAGTGGATTAGATGATCAATAACCCAAGGCATTTTCATCAATTGTTATTTTCAACATTTTCAATATTGCTCTTTTGCAAATCTTTTGTCACAACAACCAAACAAAACAATTGAATCTTTTATTGCTTTCGAAACTTACAAACTTTGCGCTTAAACCCACGACTCTCACTCACAATCCCTGTGGATTCGATATTAAAATCCGGAGATATCTGTACACTTGCAGATTGACCAACATTAGTGTTTGCTAGTTCATTGTATTGTTAGTCACTGAGCAGGTTGCTAGTGTAGTTGTACCAAACATTGAATAGTGGATTGCCTTCATTCTAAGAAGGAAGAAATCACCTTAACGGGTGAACCAGGATAAAATACTTGTGTGTTTCTCTTCATCTCTTATCTTTGCACCTTGTGTTGTTTGTTCAAGATATTTGTCTAAATCTCAAGAGGGAAAAGTTTTTAGTTGAAAACGCTATTCAAACCCCCTTTTCTATCTTTTTTCATACCTTGACTCCGGTATTCAGATCTCCATGGTCTTCAATCACATCCTCCATCACTCTCCCTCTATACGTCGCTCGGTGGTTGGCGGGGTCCAATTCCCAAGCGGCAGGGTCAACTATGTCAATCATCTCGTACTTGATTCCCCCAGACGGGCGAACCAATGTGAACCACTGCCCCAGCGACATCTGGCAGTTTGTCGACCGCCCAAACACAACAATATAAACAAGGCAAGGCTCGAGGGTCAACTCACATAATAGGGTAGATGATAAAGAGAACAAGTAAATGTTATCATGACATATATTATCATATCCTCAACTACTACATCAGCATGCATAAATCATCGATTTAGAAAAACACATAACGATGTTTATCAACATCAAATATTCACATGAATGGTATTAAAAGCAATGTGACGCGAAAAATTATGCTTCGGACAGGCTAGACACGTGTGTATGAGTCAGTCTTTTCACCGGCCTTTGTGTTAACCATAAGACTCGGTGTCTCTTACAACCTAATTGGTAGACTCATGGTGATCTACGTGGAAACCCGATCTTTTGATCCGACTGGCTCCACCGAGGTCCGACATTCCGTCGTGTATCCTCAAACATGAATGAATGATGCAATATTGTTAGCCAAACATCGAATCGTCCTCACAAACGTAAGTGTCTAGCTAAGAATATTGTCTCTAAGATTCCCTAAGGTAATTGTCGAACTATCGACCTCGAATTCCCATAATGAAGAGTGCAAACACCCTTGATGATTTCTCGAATCATCTGACTCATCACTCGGATGGTCGAACTGCTCTTAGAGCAAAAGGAGTACATCATACTTAGAAACTTATTGGATTCCCATATTTATCCCTTAGGTAGCCTAAAGTTAACTGCCGATTGGCAAAAGGTGCAGAAGCACTCACGGTTTCCCCTAAACTAGGATCATCGACACTTCTCATATTCCCGAATTTTTATTCAAGCTCTAAGTCTTCTTCACTAAGTTATCAATACTTTAAAGTGTTAGAATGTTGTTTCGCGTATTATGATTTTTATTTATGAAATGATTTATAATTCTATAAGTTCTAAGGTTTCCTTAAACCCGTGTAATTCCCCGAGAAGGTCTTTATCTCCTAAAATAGCAAAGGTTCAGACCTTGGTCCGACCTAATGACCATTCTCTTAATAGTTTCTGTCACTAGCATGGCATAAGCTCTCGTTACCCACACTCCGACGATATTACAATATACGAATAAATAATTGCACAATCAGTTAGTACAATCCAATAACGCATATTCAAACATATCATCATATTCTAGAATTAGCCACTTAGCACATAAAGCATGTGATTCTGTCAACATCAATCATATAACAATTAAAGCTTATATACACATGTCGGCCGAAGCCCCAGAAATGGGAGACACAAGTCTCAAGTTTTACAATGGCCTAAGCCTCAAAAAACATTTTCCAATTCAGATCAACCAATATCAAACAATCAAATAAACAAGTCGAAGTTATCGACGCCTAAATCATTATCTAGTAGAGTAATTTGCCCTAACCTTTAACTCTTCTAGCTTCACAATCCACGAGCTCCTCAAGCGATTCCTCAGCAGCTCCAGAAGTTCCCAAACTCAAACCTTTGAGTCAGTCAAAATCAATCACAACAACTTAAACAATATCAACTAACGTCCGACGAAACTTTAAAAATTTCAGAGTATGAGAATCTAGGACAAAAGACAAGTTTTTTACAAAAAATAAAATCTCCCCCAACACCCAAATAGGCTCTCGGCCACTCCCCCATATTTAGCATTTCGACGCTTTTTCTTCGATCTAATTTAATTCCTAGGTAATCTAGGGTTATAACTAGGGTAAATTAATGCTCGGAAAATTTTAGAAATTGATATGCAACTAGGGGCTTTTGGGTCCAAACTTTAAGCTCAAAAACTCAAAGTTGAAATTTTTGAAAACAAATTTGATAAGGTCGAAGATAACAACGTTTATAGAAACTCATTCTAAAGGCACTAGGTTAAGTCGTGAATTTTTGGTTCAAAAAGTGGAACTTTGGTGAATATGGGTATTTCCACAGTTTTTCAGATCGACGGCGACTAAGAGAATATCCGAGCGCACCGGCGTTGAATATGGAACGCAGGAAGGGTATAGAAGATGATTGAAAGAAAAAATCTAATTAAAAAGATATTTTTGGGAAATGCTCAAAACTTTGAGCACAGAAAGACATGGTTTAAAGCTACAGAAAGTAGAAACAAAGTTATGGAATAGCAAGAATACCTCGCTGTAGATCCACAGAAACTGAAATCGGGTCGATCGGACAAGAATCGGCGAAGAACTCACTGTCTCTCTCTCTCTCTCTCTCTACCTGCGGCCTCTCTCTCTATGTTGGTGGGAAATGAGATATTTTCTCATTTCCCGCCTTTTATAACGGACGTCGAAAAACTAAACTTCGAGGTTTTTCGGATCAGGTCGTTCTGGTACTTTCGTCTGACGATAAGAAATGAATATTTGGTGACAGAATGCCAAAACTCAAAATGTAGTTCTCAGAATTGAAGAAAACGATATAAACGCAGTATTGGCCAAAATACGCCGAAAAACTACATTTTTGCAGTCGACGTCAGATGAAGAAACTTCCTTCTGAAGAAAGATCGCAATTGCTGAAAGAATTGTGACTACGTGGATAGAAACTTCGTTAAAAGCTTCGAATAGAAAAACGCTTCATTAAGGATCTTAATTAAAGTCCCCGAGAATGTAACGCCTAGCTTCGACGGACTTCCGGGAAGCCAAACCTATCGTGTGAACAGTGCAGAGTTCCTTAGCGAAACACTGATCATGAGAAAAATACTCGGAGGTTCTTATTCTTCTAACGATTTTGAATTTCGCGTAAACAGTGCTCTAGAAGCGGAAATAGCCTTTTTCGGACACTCTCGACATAAGCCGGGTGTTGAAATGGCTCGAACTATAACTTAAACGGTCTATGGCAATGTTCTGAAAACCGGACCGATCATTGAACCGGCTAGAGCACTGGTTTGAGGTTTAATGGTTCGATCGGGGTTGAACCGAGGTTGAACCGGTAGTAGTTAATTAATTAATATTTTTAAAAGTGATATAATATCTTATTATTTATTTATGAATTATATTTGTAATGATATGTTTTTTTTATTGAATGTAATGATATGTTTTTATTTGGTCATAGTATCCTTTTACTTTTTTACTATTTAAGAGGCCCAATGACATACTTGCTACAAGTATTTTTTATTATCCAAAGTTCCAAAGTCTACGAGGTTTGTTTTGGCTACCAGATCAGAGTTGTTTTAGTTATCAGACCAAATTGCATGAAAGGCTTCCCATGATATAACAATTCAAGGCCCACGAAAAACACAAGCCTTTTTACCCACTTCCCACTTAGGGTTTCTAGTGTTTTATTGTTTGTTTCATGCAGCCTCCCTCCTTCTCATGCATGATAGCATTCTCTTTTTCTTCTATTCACGCAGTATTCCTTCTCCATAATCACCAAAAGTTATTAGATTGGGGTCTGTTACAGTCATTCTCGTTCTGCTTCTTTTCCCTCTTTCAATTTTTGTTTTTTTTTCAAAACAACCACACTATGTCGTGCTGCAGGGTTGGGGAATTTCAGGAAAAAAACGGCATGGTTTTACCCTGTTCAACAGACCCGGAGAAAACCAGGTAACCCGTGGTTTTGACCGGTTTGGCCGGTTCAACGTCGGGTTTACCGGTTCAACTCCGGTTCCCTATCTAGCCGGTTTTTACAGTGTTCCGGACCGGGGATGTGTCCGGTTCCCAGTCTAACCGGTTGAACCGTTCGGTCCGGTTTTCAGAACTAGGGTCTATGGTATCATCCTTAGTCATTTCCTGAACTTTCTTCGTCATAAAGTCATCCAATTCGGTATACACTTGTTCAAGTTTCATTCACGTTAAAATGAAACCTAAACGTGAATAGGAAATTAATTATTGGGTTAAATATTCTTTTTGTCCCTGAATGTAAGACCCAAGTTTTTAAGTTTAGAATAAGTGAATCAAATTCCTATTCACGATTAGGTTGATGTATCGTGAAAGGAAACCTGAACAAGAGTTTATTGAATGGAATAAATTTATGAAGGAGAAAGTTCAAGAAAAGGCTAAGGATTGTATCAAAGTCGATAAAAGTTATAGCACGATTAGTATACGCTTAAAGCTAGGGCAAGAGCGCTAGTAAATAGCTAATTTGCACTTAAAGACACGATGGAAACTAATTCCAAAAATCTTCAGAGAAATGTTAGAACTTCTCTTAATCCTTCCATGACAAGCGTTTTGATGCGAAACCCTGAGATATACGAACGTCCGATTCCAATCCTCGAAGGTTTGCCGAAACTAAAACCCTGATATTTCAAGAAACCTAAAATGAACGGTCGATGAAGACTTTTTCTATTCGGAGCTTCAAACGAAGATTCCACACGCGTACACCCATTTCTCTTGATGTTTCCAATCTTTCTTCAAAAGGAAGTTTTCTCTTCCGACATCCACTGCAAAAAGTAGTTTTTCGGGTAAAATATATTTACACCGACTTGGGATTGTTTACCTTAATTCCAAGAAACCTCTTTTGAGTTTTGGAATTCTGTCGCCAAAACCTATCTTAGAATTCACGGAGAATGAAGCCGGAAAAATCGGAATCGCGAAATTTTCATTTTCCCGCATTTTTCCATCCCCTATAAATAGGAGAAAAAAACCAAAACCCTTCACCATTTGCAACCCAAACCCGCGAGCTCAAGGAGGAGGAAGGAGGAGAATATTTTCGCCATTTCTTGCTTGATCGTTGCTCTGACAATTGCTGCTTGAAGGTATCGAGGTATAGATGCTAATCCTTACTTCTGATCGTCAACTCCGTCGTTTTTCACTATGTCTTTCTGTGCTCTAAGTTTTGAGGTTTTTGTAAAACTGTCCAAATAACTTCATCTTTCTATCTAAACCTCTTCCCTACGTGCCCAAGAGCATGTTTAGCGGATTACATTTTGCTGATTCTCGCCGAATTGCCGCCGAGTTTCAATTCTGCTCCAAATACCCATTTTTAGACAAAGTTTCATCCTTTATACTGAAAACTCTCGACTTAGCTTAGTGCTAGTAGGATTAGTTGTCATAAACGTCGTTGGTGACGTCTCCATCCAATTTGTTTTTCGAAATTCCAATTTTGAAATTCTGAGCTAAAAATATTGACCAAAATACCCCTGCGACAGTTTTCGATCCGATAATTTTTCCGAGTTTAGATTCGCCTAGTGGTGATAACAGTTACGATAGTAGTTAAACCTCAGAAGGTTGGAGGATCGGATGACGAAATGACTAGTTAAGTCCCTTGAGGTATAGTTATGATTTGATCTTCTAGAGGATAAATCTCGATTGATGCGAAGCGTTAGGGATTTCAGCAAGTGTAAACTGGTTGGAGTGAGGAAGGTTTTGAGGACAAAGACGACAATAATGGATTGTTGGATATCAAGAGGATGATTAGCTTATGAGGGGTTGATGAATTTATGATTAAGGAGAATGAGTCTTGTCATGCACAAGGTAGTAAGACTCAAGTTGAGCATTAAATCCGGAACATAGAGATGTACCGAGTTCCTAATCAGTATTTTGGACGAACAAGGGCAGAGGAGCAAGTGGTTAAGGTTGTGCGATTGCACGAATGCCAACAAATATTATTTCCAACGGAGAACCGATTCAAGTGGTCGAACTGGACAACAGAGAGTTAGAGGACGATATGTTTTTTGAGACGCCGTCGGTCAGCATTGGGACTAGAAGAGTGAAAAAATCGAGGGGAAAGCAGAGTGCTTTAGTGCAAGTTATTTGGAACAAAGACACAGAAGGTGCTATATGGGAGTTAGAGGAAAAGACCAAGGGACAATATTCAGAATTTTTTTTTTTACTAACCCTTAAGTTTCGAGGACGAAACTTTCTTTTTGGAGGGTAGTAATGTAAGGCCCAAGTTTTTCAGTTTATACCAAGTGAATAAATTCTTATTCACCAGTAGGTTTGATGCATGGCGAAGGGAAACCTGAACAAGAGTTTAGTAAATGAAATAAATGTATGAAGGAGAAAGTTCAGGAAAAGTCTAAGGATTGTATCGAAGTCGATTTAAGTTATAGCACGATCGTTATACGCTTAAACCTAGGTCAGAAACCCTAGTATATAGCTGATTTTCACTTTTAGGCACGACGGAAGTTAATTCCAAAAATCTTCAGAGAAATGTTAGAACTTCTCTTTTTCCATATATCACAATCGTTTCGAGGCGAAACTCTAGGATCTACGAACGTCCGATTCCAATCATCGGAAGTTTGCCGAAACCGAATCCCTGGTATTTCAAAACCCTATAATTTCTCGACAATGAAGACTTTATATATTCAGAGCTTCAAATGGATATTCTACACGCGTACACCCATTTCTCTTGATGATTTCAATCTTTCTTCAGAAGGAAGTTTTCCATTCCGACATTCGATGCAAAAAGCAACTTATCGGGTAAAATAGTTTTACACCGACTTTGCACCGACTTTGCATTAGTTGCCAAAAATACAAGGAGACATCTTCTTAGCTTAGGAATTCCTTTGCCAAAACCTATCTTAGAATTCATGGAGAATGATGCCGGAAAAATCAGATTCGCGAAACTTTCATTTTCCCGCGAATTACCATTTTCTATATATAGCAAGCAAGTGAGAAGAAATCACAAAACTCCACCATTTCTTCCCAAGGAGGCCGCGAGTTTGCATAGGAGAGGAGGAGGAGAGATTTTCTTCATTTCTTGCTTGATCGTTGATTAATCAGTTGCTGCTTCAAGGTTTCGAGGTATAGTCGCTAATCCTTACCTCTGATCGCTTTTTCCATAGCTTTTTTGTAGAGTTTTCTGAGTGGATAGTTTATGGGTTTTTGCAAAACTATCCTGAATCTTTCATTTCTGATTCTAAACCTCTTCTATATGTGCCCAAGATCACTTCTGCCGGATTAGATTTTCCGTTATGTCGCCGGAATTCCGCCGGAATCGATTTTAGCCTAAAATACCCATTTTGGAGTTTTTGGAGTAAAGCTTCAACCTTTAGGCTGAAAACTATCGCCTTAGCTTAGTGCTAGTAGGATTAGTTGTCATAAACGTCGTTGGTGACGTCCCTGCAAAATTTTATTTTTGGGATTTCAGTTTTGAAAATCCTAAGTTAAAAATCATGACCAAAATACCCCTGCGACAGTTTTCGATCCGATAATTTTTCCGAGTTCAGAATACCCTTAGTTACGGCTTATGAAAGCATAGGAACCAAGTTTGATCGAAGAAAAATCGAGCCCCATAATTAGCCAAAGTGGACGAGCCCTATTAAGGGGGAGGAAGAAATTTCCTTTTTCCGAAAACTTGTCTTTCGCGCTAGATTATCGTACCTTAGAGTTTAGATTACTTCGAGTAACCTTAGTAAGTATCGATAGCTTAGTTTCCGATAGATTCTGATAGTATTTCTGTGATTTTGTTTTAAAGGAACTTTTGAGGAATTTCCTGAGGAACAACACTTTGAGTGCGAGGAAGCACTAGTTGATTATTCTGGAGAACCTACAGGTGAGGGCTTCTCACTGAATCTCTAGTTAATGCTTAGGGTCGATATTTCGACATTGTTTACTGTTTATGCACTGAGATTGTGTGTGATTGAAAATGTTTTCTGAGGCTTCGGCTGACAATGTAGATGATTCATCTACTGAATGTTTTTGAAGATTGACTTACATGCTATGTGCTATGTGGGTAATCTAGGATGTGTGGTGCATGCTTTATATGCTAAGTGCTAAGTGTTAATGTTGAGATTTCTTGATATATGACATGTTGTTGATTGTGATGATTTAAATATGCTTTACACTGGAAATCTGAGATTCTGAACGGTGAGAATAGCGGGCAGGTCATGCCGATTTTATTTTGAGAGTTTTGAGAAAGTTTGATAGGACGAACGAGGTTCGGGCCTTGTATAGGGTTTATGGATCGAGACATTCTCTGGAGTCATTTGGGGATTCGAAGATCCCGAGAACTTATAGGAATTGCGATAAGACTAAAAAGGATATTATTTTGAAAAGAAAATTCATAAGACATTAAACAACCTCTAAATCTTTAAGTATGGGTAATAATCTCGAAAGGAGGCTTTGGATGAAAATCATAGTTTTGGAAAACGAGAAGTGTCGTCAGATCCAAGTGTTGAGTATGTCGTTGTTGTGCTGTTGGAGCAGCGTTTGATGTCGGGCTGTTGGAGCAGCGTTTGTTGTTGTGCTGTGGGAGCAGCTATGTTGTTGGGCTATCCTGGGGATAAGTCCGGGGAATTGATAGTTCCCGAGTATTTGATACTCTTGTGCTGTTGGAGCAGCTATGTGTTGTTATGAAGTGCCAAGCAGAGTACTTCGGTATAGCAGGAAGTAACGATCAGCCATGCAGAGTTGGATCGGTCCTGACTATACCTGGCACAACAGGAGGTAACGATCATCCATGTAGAGTTGTATCGTGCCTGTTGATGTTCGGCATAGCAAGCAGAAATGGTCAGACCATGTAGAGTTTGTACCGTCTTGACTATAGCAGAAATGGTTAAACACGAGGCTAGTGTTACGAGCGTCTCGAGGTGCCCAGCCTATAAGTGGCAATACCTTTGGTTTGTCCCGTCGCCAAGCAGAGTGACGTTGTGGTTTTGTCCCGTCGCCAAGCAGAGTGACGTTGTGGTTTTGTTCCGTCGCCAAGCAGAGTGACGTTGTGGTTTTGTTCCGTCGCCAAGCAGAGTGACGTTGTCGGTTTGTTCCGTCGCCAAGCAGAGTGACGTTATTCGGGTTTTATGCTGATCTGACTACATGATGAGTGTGTTTGATACTTGTAGTTCTACTTGATGCATGTTAACTGTGATTTACAGTCGTTATATTCTTTGTGGAAGTATGCAACCCTAGGATGTTATCCCTAGTTATAAGCCTAAGTGGCTATTATCTCATTTATATTTATTGGTGCTATTATTTACATAATTCTTTGGAGTTGACCCTCGCGTCTTCTGTGTGTGCTTTGGCGAACAAACGCCCTTTGTCAGATGTCTTTGGCGGGCTGATCCATGATGGTTCATCCTTCGGGAGGAACTAGGGTTGAGATGCAGAAACTGGAGCGTATCGCGGTAGTGAGAGGAGGACGGATGGTGTACTTAGACTAGGTCGTTCTGAATTCAGATTTGGGCGACGACCACGCTAGCATGTAGGTCTTAGTGCTGGTGTGAGCTCCTCGAGATGGGATTAGTGTAGGAGTAGAGTCTTAGCTCTGAACATCATTTGTTTCTTTTGGGACAGGGTAGTTTCCCACCTATAGCTTTCGTGTGGTTCTTTACGAGAATCACATAGAGTTGGTTGGACTTAGGAGGTCTTGTTTCAGGCCGATGGGCCAGCTTATTCTCAGTTTTGAGGGATAGTGTTGCGGACACTTAACCTTTTCTTTTGGTTTGTACTTTTGCCTACGGGCGCTACTCTTCTATTACCCGTCACTGGAGGTTCACTCGTGACGAGGTTGCTACTTACAGCGGGGGGCTGTTATATATTTTGTATATTAGTTTTATTGCTTTTCGCATTTGGGTTTTATCTATTTCAGTCTTGTCTTAGTTATTATCGAAAAAAAATATTCACGTTTTTCCGCATTAAGTTTACTTTTGGTTACTAAAGTGACGCCACCGAAATCGGGGTGTTATATTGTGGTATCAGAGCACGGTCGAGTCTTTCGGGAGTTGTTGGGGAATAGGTCTTCTGTGCTAGGTTGTGTGACTCTGCAAAGAGTGAAAATTTGATTGTCTGCAAGCGATTTTTTCGCTTAAAAAAATTGATTGAAGTTATTGCTTAATCATATTGTATAGTTATGGAAATGCTATCTTATGATGAGTACTAACTGTTTGTCTACCTAAACAGAGAACATGGTGAACATGAATCAACTCGCTGGGGCAATGACTGCTGTGGCCCAGGCAATGACAAATCAAACAGTGGAGAACGCTCAGTGGCGTGCTGACAAGGCTGAACGTGAACGACATAAGCGTGAGAGGGAGTTAGCCCTAGACCAGAACAGGGGACTGAATGATTTTAGAAGGCAGGATCCACCCAAGTTCTCTGGTGGTACTGACCCAGACAAAGCGGATCTCTGGATTCAGGAAATCGAGAAGATATTCGGCGTACTACAAACTGCTGAGGGTGCCAAAGTGGGCATGGCGACTTATCTGCTACTCGGGGATGCCGAGTACTGGTGGAAGGGCACCAGAGGAATTATGGAAGACAATCACGAGGAGATTAGCTGGAACTCATTCCGGATCGCATTCTTGGAAAAGTACTTTCCAACAAGTGCTCGGGATGAGCGGGAGTCACAATTTCTGACACTCCGTCAGGGAGGTATGTCAGTACCGGAATTTGCTTCGAAGCTGGAATCTTTGGCGAAGCATTTCCAATTCTTTCATGATCACGTGAACGAGCGCTATATGTGCAAGCGTTTTGTCAATGGACTGAGGGCGGATATTGAGGACTCAGTGAGGCCGCTGGGAATCATGCGATTCCAGTCGTTGGTTGAGAAAGCCACGGAGGTGGAGCTGATGAAAAATAGAAGGATGAATAGAGTAGGAATTGGGGGACCGATGAGGTCGAGCTCCCAAGACAACAAGGGAAAAGGAAAGTTACAGATGAAGAAGCCTTATCAGCGTCCTACGGGGGAAGGGTTTACCCCAGGACCGTTCAGGCCTACGATTGCTGCTGCGGGAGGAGCAGGAAGCCAAGCTGGGAGCCGTGAGATGACATGTTTTAAATGCGGGGAGGTTGGGCACTACTCCACGAAATGCCCGAAGGGGAAGCCGAGGTGTTTCAAGTGTGATCTACCAGGACATCTGGCCAACAACTGCAAGACACCCAAGGTTGAGCCATTTGTCAACACCATAAGGGGAAAGCGCCCTGCTGCTAGAGGAAGAGTTTATATCATGGATGGTGAAGGAGCTGAGGAGTTAACCAGAGGAGAGCGCAAGAACGATGGTAACCTTCTAACTATTCTTTCTCATTCTAGTATAATACGCTTCATTACTCTCGTAGAACGTGCAACACACCTAACTTGCCCTTACTGTCGAGCTTTGACCTTATAGTTATTACGCCTAATAATACTTTATTTGACCGTTGCTCGTGTTTAAACTATAGAAGTTACACGAGGTTTAAGATAACACGTTAAGCCTAGAAAGTAGTCTTGTACCGATGCGTTTGACCAGAAGCTTGAAGCTAAAGAATGAATCATAGAGAGATTTCGTATGGATAGTATACGTATGATGTCGAGAGTGTGTAGTTCCGTAGCGACATTATTGAGGATTTAATATCAAGATATTTGTGACTATTGGATGATAGGAACTCATTGACTGTTCCAGTGGGTTTTTCTAAATTTCACCTTCGATGTGTTAGGCTTGATCAACTTAATATTGAGGGGGTGATATTCGGAATCAGATCTGGCTATGGACTTTGATAGAAGGATTGGTAAGATTGACTTGAGTTGATCGAGGATTAGTCGAGCTGGTAGGAAAAAGTTCGCATTAAGTATAAGTTCTCTTGCGAAGGAGATATAGTTTGAAGAAATGGATATTCATTTAGGAAGCATTGAAGAATTAACGGACATTAGAGGTCCAAACTTGGGGAAGGTTCAGGTTTTAAGTCTATGAACTGTTGTCTTAAGTTTCTAGGACTCGAAGTTGGTTAGAATTTGATAGAGAGATGAAGAAGTTTATCGACAAGATGGTAATCAAGTTGCAAGAAGGAAAGTGTTAGTATTAAGATGAATACTTGAAGTTATCAGAGTTGGACAAGCTACTCAGAGTCTAATGGTGAATGGAACTTTGTTATGGATTTCGGTGATGTATGCTAGAGTTAGCAAGTGAATTTTGATAAGTTGAAGGAGAATCCTATGATTAAGATTGACTTGGGGAGTTGGAAATCGTGTGTGAGTAAGGGATGTAGTGGTGATAACAGTTACGATAGTAGTTAAACCTCAGAAGGTTGGAGGATCGGATGACGAAATTGTAAGATCAAGTTTTGATCTAGTAGTACAACTCTATGTTTTGATGATTACAAGTTAACCTTTTGATATGAACAATTGTGGTACTCTAACGTGTTTTTCTGAGTGTGCTATTTACAGGCTCTGACCTCAACTCAATCTCACACAAATCAGAAGCACTGTGCATAAAGGGTAACCCAAGCAACGCTTTCGCATTCACCATGTTCAGTATGAACAGTGGAAAAGCTTCAGAAGTTCTGAAGCTATACAAACTCTGATGTGGACTCAGTCGCTAGAAGCTCTGAAGATCCAGAAGTTCTGATAACCAAGAAACACTGAAGGTTCAGATGTTCTGATGGTGTAGAAGACTCTGAAGATCCAGAAGCTGAATAGTGGAAACTCTGAAGTCCAGAAGCAAGAAACTCTGAAGGCCATGTTCTTCCCTCTGAGTTCAGAATCAGAAGATACAATGGTCAGAGGATCTGTGCTTTCCCTCTGACTCTGATCAACCGGCTTCACAAGTTCCAATATGAAGTATTCCCCTGATCAGAAGTCTCCTAGGTTAAAAGGTCAAGTCGCTATCCAAGTACAAAAGCAAGTGTACCTTCCTGACGACCTACCTAACGTTCTCAGCCACAGCAGAAGCTGGATTTTCCAGAACTGCCCTCCAACGGTAGCATTTCCCATGCAACGCTCAACCCTAATCCTTGGAGTATATATAGAGGCTGAAGATTGAAAGAAGCGGCTAGAAGCAATACACACGCGCAAGATATTCAAAATATTCTAAGCTTTCTTTCATCTGAAATTCATTGTGTTTACTATTAGCTTTTTAGAAGCAAATCACTTGTAAACATTTCCTTGATAAACAGTTTGTTTAGTTCCTTTAGGAGATCAAGTTTGATCGGATCCTAGAGAAGACTAAGAGAGTGAATCTTAGTGGTGATTCCTTTAGGAGATCAAGGTTGATCGGATCCTAGAGAAGACTAAGAGAGTGAATCTTAGTGTGAGCTAAGTCAGTGTAATTGTTAGTCACTTGTAGGTTTCAAGTGCAGTTGTAACTCTTACCTGATTAGTGGATTGCCTTCATTCTAAGAAGGAAGAAATCACCTTAACGGGTGGACTGGATTAGCTTGAGGGATTTATCAAGTGAACCAGGATAAAATACTTGTGTGCTTTTCTATCTCTTATCTTTAGCACTTAAGTTCTCGAAAGATTTGTCAAAATCTTTAAGGTGGAAGTTTTGTTCTGAAAACGTTATTCAAACCCCCCCTTTCTACCGTTTTTCATACCTTCAATTGGTATCAGAGCGCAAGTTCTGATTACCACACCTAACAGTGTTCAGTGATCCGGGCCGGTGTGAAAAACAATGGCTGCCACCACCAGTGAAACTCAAAGAGATGGTTACAATGCAAAGCCTCCTATGTTCGACGGTCAAAGGTTCGAATATTGGAAAGATAGACTGGAAAGTTTCTTTCTGGGTTTCGATGCAGATCTCTGGGATATTATTGTGGATGGCTATGAGCGTCCAGTTGATGCAGATGGCAAGAAGATCCCAAGGTCAGAGATGACTGCAGATCAAAAGAAGCTGTACTCACAACATCACAAAGCAAGAGCAATTCTTCTAAGTGCTATTTCCTATGAGGAGTACCAGAAGATTACAGATCGTGAGTTTGCTAAAGACATTTTTGATTCTCTGAAGATGTCTCATGAAGGAAACAAGAAAGTCAAAGAATCAAAGGCATTGTCTTTGATCCAAAAGTATGAATCCTTCATCATGGAGCCAAATGAGTCCATTGAAGAAATGTTCTCCAGATTTCAATTGCTTGTAGCTGGCATACGACCTCTCAACAAGAGCTACACAACAAAAGATCATGTCATAAGGGTCATCAGGTGTCTTCCTGAAAGTTGGATGCCTTTGGTGACTTCAATAGAGCTCACGAGAGACGTTGAGAATATGAGTTTAGAAGAACTCATCAGCATTTTGAAATGCCATGAGCTGAAGCGCTCAGAGATGCAAGATCTGAGGAAAAAGTCCATAGCCTTGAAATCCAAATCTGAAAAGGCTAAGGTTGAGAAGTCAAAGGCTCTTCAAGCTGAAGAAGAAGAATCTGAAGAAGCATCAGAAGACTCTGATGAAGATGAGCTGACTCTGATCTCCAAGAGACTCAACCGCATCTGGAAGCACAGGCAGAGCAAGTTCAAAGGCTCTGGAAAGGCAAAAGGAAAGTATGAGTCCTCAGGCCAGAAGAAGTCTTCAATCAAGGAAGTCACATGTTTTGAGTGCAAAGAATCTGGGCACTACAAAAGTGATTGTCCAAAGTTGAAGAAAGACAAGAAGCCAAAGAAGCACTTCAAGACCAAGAAGAGTCTGATGGTGACATTCGATGAATCAGAGTCAGAGGATGTTGACTCTGATGGTGAAGTCCAAGGACTCATGGCCATTGTCAAAGACAAAGGATCGGAGTCAAAGGAAGCTGTTGACTCTGACTCAGAATCAGAAGGAGATCCTGACTCAGACGATGAAAATGAGGTATTTGCTTCTTTCTCTACCTCTGAACTGAAACATGCTTTGTCTGATATCATGGATAAGTATAACTCTTTATTGTCTAAGCATAAAAAGTTGAAAAAGAACTTATCTGCTGTCTCCAAGACTCCTTCTGAACATGAGAAAATTATTTCAGATTTGAAAAATGAAAATCATGCTTTGGTAAATTCTAACTCTGTGCTTAAGAACCAAATTGCTAAGTTAGAAGAAATTGTTGCCTGTGATGCCTCTGATTGTAGAAATGAATCTAAGTATGAAAAGTCTTTTCAAAGATTCCTAGCTAAAAGCGTGGATAGAAGTTTAATGGCTTCAATGATCTATGGCGTAAGTAGAAATGGAATGCATGGCATTGGCTATTCTAAACCAATTAGAAATGAGCCTTCTGTGTCTAAAGCTAAATCCTTGTATGAATGCTTTGTTCCCTCTGGTACCATATTGCCTGATCCTGTACCTGCTAAAGTTGCTAAACATCCTCTTAAAAAGGGATCTTTCTCTATGACTAAATATCATGCAAACATTCCTTTAAAATATTATGTTGAGACACCCAAGGTGATCAGAACCTCTGGGGTAACTAACAAAAGAGGACCCAGAAAGTGGGTACCTAAGGACAAAATTATCTATGTTGCAGATATCCTTGATAGCTCCACTGAAACACCAATCATGGTATCTGGACAGTGGATGCTCGCGTCACATGACGGGAGAAAAGCGTATGTTCCGAGAGCTGAAACTTAAGCCTGGAGGCGAAGTTGGCTTCGGAGGAAATGAAAAGGGTAAAATTATTGGTACTGGTACTATTTGTGTAGATAGTAGTCCATGCATTGATAATGTTTTATTGGTAGACGGCTTAACACATAACTTATTGTCTATAAGTCAATTAGCTGACAAGGGTTATGATGTTATATTCAATCAAAAGTCCTGCCGGGCTGTAAGTCAGATCGATGGCTCTGTTCTATTTAACAGCAAGAGGAAGAACAACATCTATAAGATCAGATTATCTGAGTTGGAGGCTCAGAATGTGAAGTGCCTTCTGTCTGTTAATGAAGAGCAGTGGGTATGGCATAGACGGTTAGGGCATGCCAGTATGAGAAAGATTTCTCAGCTGAGCAA
This sequence comes from Lotus japonicus, assembly GCF_012489685.1. Taxonomy (NCBI): domain Eukaryota; kingdom Viridiplantae; phylum Streptophyta; class Magnoliopsida; order Fabales; family Fabaceae; genus Lotus; species Lotus japonicus. The sequence goes on along the minus strand of NC_080045.1, from coordinate 38,648,657 downwards.
GCTAAATCTTGTCAGGGGCTTACCCAATCTGAAGTTCGCTTCAGACGCTCTTTGTGAAGCATGTCAGAAAGGCAAATTCACAAAAGTCCCTTTCAAGGCAAAGAATGTTGTCTCAACCTCAAGGCCGTTGGAACTTCTGCATATCGACCTTTTTGGACCAGTGAAAACTGAGTCTATAGGTGGCAAGAGATATGGGATGGTTATCGTTGATGACTATAGCCGCTGGACATGGGTAAAGTTTCTAACTCGCAAGGATGAGTCTCATGCTGTGTTCTCTACCTTCATTGCTCAAGTGCAAAACGAGAAGGCTTGTAGGATTGTGCGTGTCAGAAGTGACCATGGTGGAGAGTTTGAGAATGACAAGTTTGAGAGTCTGTTTGATTCCTATGGAATTGCACATGATTTCTCTTGTCCCAGAACTCCTCAACAAAATGGTGTTGTTGAGAGGAAGAACAGAACTCTTCAGGAGATGGCTAGAACCATGCTCCAAGAAACTGGCATGGCTAAGCACTTTTGGGCAGAGGCAGTAAATACAGCATGTTACATTCAGAACAGAATCTCTGTGAGACCAATTCTGAATAAGACTCCTTATGAATTATGGAAGAACATAAAACCCAACATTTCTTATTTTCATCCTTTTGGCTGTGTTTGTTATGTTCTCAATACTAAGGATAGATTGCATAAATTTGATGCTAAGTCTTCTAAGTGTCTATTACTTGGTTATTCTGATAGATCTAAAGGTTTTAGATTTTATAATACTGATGCTAAGACTATTGAAGAATCTATTCATGTTAGATTTGATGATAAGCTTGACTCTGACCAGTCAAAGCTAGTTGAAAAGTTTGCAGATTTAAGCATTAATGTTTCTGACAAAGGCAAAGCTCCAGAGGAAGTTGAGCCAGAGGAAGATGAACCAGAGGAAGAAGCTGGTCCCTCTAACTCACAAACTCTGAAGAAGAGCAGAATCACTGCAGCTCACCCTAAGGAATTGATTCTGGGCAACAAAGATGAACCAGTCAGAACCAGATCTGCCTTCAGACCCTCTGAAGAGACCTTGCTGAGTCTGAAAGGATTGGTGTCCTTAATTGAACCCAAGTCCATAGATGAAGCTCTTCAGGACAAGGATTGGATTCTGGCCATGGAAGAAGAACTGAATCAATTTTCCAAGAACGATGTTTGGAGCTTAGTGAAGAAGCCTGAGAGTGTCCATGTTATTGGAACAAAATGGGTATTCAGAAACAAGCTAAATGAGAAAGGAGAAGTAGTCAGAAACAAGGCAAGGCTAGTTGCTCAAGGCTACAGCCAGCAGGAAGGAATAGACTACACTGAAACATTTGCTGCAGTAGCAAGACTGGAAGCAATCAGACTGTTGATCTCTTTCTCAGTAAATCACAACATAGTTCTACATCAGATGGACGTAAAGAGTGCCTTCCTAAATGGTTATATCTCAGAGGAAGTCTATGTTCATCAACCCCCAGGTTTTGAAGATGAAAAGAAACCAGACCACGTGTTCAAATTGAAGAAATCACTCTACGGTCTGAAGCAAGCTCCCAGAGCATGGTATGAGAGACTTAGCTCATTCCTTCTGGAGAATGAGTTTGTAAGGGGTAAAGTAGATACAACTCTTTTTTGCAAGACTTATAAAGATGATATCTTAATTGTGCAAATTTATGTTGATGATATTATATTTGGTTCTGCTAATCAATCTCTATGCAAAGAATTTTCTGAGATGATGCAGGCTGAATTTGAGATGAGTATGATGGGAGAATTAAAGTATTTTTTGGGAATACAAGTTGATCAAACACCAGAAGGAACATATATCCATCAGAGCAAGTACACTAAAGAACTTCTGAAGAAGTTCAATATGCTGGAATCTACAGTGGCCAAGACTCCAATGCATCCTACATGCATTTTGGAGAAAGAAGATAAAAGTGGTAAAGTATGTCAGAAGCTCTATCGTGGAATGATAGGTTCACTTCTATACTTAACTGCATCTAGGCCAGACATATTATTTAGTGTTCACTTATGTGCTCGTTTCCAATCAGATCCAAGGGAAACCCACTTAACTGCTGTTAAGAGGATCCTAAGGTATCTGAAAGGCACCACTAACCTTGGCTTGATGTATAAGAAAACATCAGAGTATAAGCTTTCAGGTTATTGTGATGCTGATTATGCTGGAGATAGAACAGAGAGAAAAAGTACTTCCGGAAATTGTCAATTTCTGGGAAGCAATCTAGTCTCATGGGCAAGCAAGAGGCAATCAACCATTGCACTATCAACTGCAGAGGCAGAATATATCTCAGCAGCAATATGCAGCACTCAGATGCTCTGGATGAAACATCAGCTGGAGGATTATCAGATCCTTGAGAGCAATATCCCAATTTATTGTGATAACACTGCTGCAATCTCGTTGAGCAAGAATCCTATCTTGCATTCAAGGGCAAAGCACATTGAGGTAAAGTATCACTTCATTAGAGATTATGTGCAGAAGGGCGTACTTCTTCTGAAGTTTGTTGATACTGACCATCAATGGGCAGATATCTTTACAAAGCCCTTAGCTGAAGATAGATTTAATTTTATTCTGAAAAATCTAAACATGGACTTTTGTCCAAAGTGAAGATGGATCAGAACCTCTGACTATGATACTTCTTGATCAGAAGATGTCTAGTCCAGAAGGTAACTCAATCAGAGTGTGTGTGCCCACTGGTACTGACTCTGAAGCTGAGACAACAACACGTGTGTCAGAATTTCTGGTGCATAATTCCTTGTGCCCGTGTGACAGTCTGTTATGATTGCGTGTAGATATGCTTATCTCCTGTGTGTGATTGTGTATTTTACTATCTATCTTTAATTTTCAACCGTTGATCTTAAAGTGCTTTTTGAATCAACAACGGTTATTTGATAAAACCCACTATACACACACGTTCTCGTTCACTTCCGGTTTTCACTCTCGCACTCTCTGCTTTTCAAAACCGCCTCTTTCTTGATTTCTCTCTCGATTTCTCTTCATCCTTCAAACTTCATCCTCTACCTTAAACCTTCAACCTCCTCAAAATGGTGAGACAAACCAGAAGATCTGCTGCAGATGCACCTCAATTCCCTCACATGGTAGTCGGTTTGGCAACGGGTCAAAAGGGCTCTGAGAACCCGGCACAAGAACAAGTTCAAGCTCAAGAGCAGATTGTTCCTATTGCAGAACGGGGCTGTGCCGTTCACTGCGTATTTCCTCCTGAGGAACTCCAAGTCCTGGCAGAATGGAGATTCAACCTCGATAACTTGGCTGCAAATGGGTTTGATCTTCGTCCTGAAGTCCAAGCTCAAGGTTGGGGAAACTACTTCAATCGACTTCGAGGACCGGTATATGAGAAATTGGTAAAGGAATTCTGGAAGCACGCAGACTGCGATGACACTCAGGTGGTCTCTCACATTCTTGGCAGGAAGATCATTATCACTGAGAAGTCATTCGTGAATCTGCTAGGAGCAGAAACTGCTTATGGGTATCGGTTCCAACTGACGGAATCGAAGCTGAAACCCAGCACCAAGGACATAGTCAACAAGGCCCTGTACACCACTTTCAAACCGGGCAAGACAAGTTACAAGGTGATGGACCTTCACCCCAAACTCAGGATCTGGCACAAGATCCTGCTCAACTGCATCAATCAGAGACCGAAGGGTAGTTCTCCAGACTACATCAACTTCAACCAGAAGGCGATGTTGTTCTTCATCCAAGATCAGGAGAAGATCTGCCTTCCCTACTTCTTGTTCTCCTACCTGAAGGAATGCATCAGGAAGTCTCGCACCACCGCCTCCATCAAGTCTGCAATCAAATATATCCCTTTTGGGAGGCTGCTCTCAGACTTTCTCATTGAAAGCAACTTGGTGCAAGATTTGATCGATGCTGGTTGCACAGAGGATTTGAGCACAATTGTCAGTGATGTCTTCACTGCAAACTCCTTAAAGAAGATGGGCTTAATCCAGAAGAAGATTGCTCCTGCTCATGAAGACACATCGTTTGAAATCAGAGGAAGAAGAATGCCTCTGAATGACTACCCTCTGTGGACACAAGCAGACCATCCTGAAGCCATCAGATGCTATGTTGAAGACCTCAGGGCTCAAGGATTCGAGATTGACCTTGATGATTTCGTCAGCAGACTACCACCAGCTCCAGAGTTTCCTTCTCCTCCCAAGAAGAAAACCAAGAGGAAGATGGTTCTGGAAGAATCCTCAGAGGAATCTGATGTCCCTCTGGTCAAGAAGACGAAGAGCAAGCCTGATGATGGTGATGATGATGATAGTGAGGCTGGTCCTCCAAAGAAGAAGCAGAAGAAGGTCAGAATCGTGGTGAAGCCTACTCGGGTGGAACCAGCTGCTGCAGTGGTCAGAAGGACTGAACCTCCTGCCAGAGTGACTCGATCATCAGCACATTCAAGTAAGCCTGCACTTGCTTCTGATGATGATTTGAATTTATTTGATGCACTTCCTATTTCTGCCTTGCTCCAACACTCCTCAAATCCCCTCACTCCTATTCCTGAATCCCAGCCAGCCGCACAAACCACCTCTCCACCACATTCCCCAAGATCCTCCTTCTTTCAACCTTCTCCTACTGAAGCACCACTCTGGAATTTGCTTCAGAGTCAACCCTCTAGGTCAGAAGAACCAACATCTCTCCTTACCATTCCATACGACCCATTATCTTCTGAACCAATCGTCCAAGACCAACCTGAGCCCAACCAACCAGAACCACAACCCAGAACGTCTGATCACTCTGCTCCCAGAGCATCAGAACGTCCTGCTGTCAGAACCACGGATACAGACTCATCAACCGCCTTCACACCTGTATCCTTCCCAATCAATGTTATTGACTCTCCTCCCTCCAATACCTCTGAATCAATTAGAAAATTCATGGAGGTTAGAAAAGAAAAGGTATCTGCCTTGGAAGAGTATTACCTTACCTGTCCAAGCCCTAGGAGATATCCTGGCCCTAGACCTGAACGTCTAGTTGACCCAGATGAACCTATCTTGGCTAATCCTATCCAAGAGGCAGACCCCTTAGTTCAACAAGCTCACCCTGTCCCTGACCAACATGAGCCTATTCAACCAGACCCTGAACCCGAACAATCAGTGTCTAACCAATCCTCGGTTAGATCACCTCACCCTCTGGTTGAAACTTCAGACCCTCACCTTGGAACCTCTGAACCCAATGCTCCCATGATTAACATTGGTTCTCCACAAGGTGCCTCTGAAGCCCATAGCAGCAATCACCCAGCCTCTCCTGAACCCAACCTCTCCATCATTCCCTATACTCACCTTCAACCCACATCTCTCTCTGAGTGCATCAATATCTTCTATCATGAAGCCTCTTTGAGGCTCCGCAATGTGCACGGTCAGACTGATCTTAGTGAGAATGCTGAAAATGTGGCTGATGAGTGGAACAATCTGAGCACTTGGCTAGTGGCTCAAGTTCCGATTATGATGCAGCTCCTGCATGCAGAGGGCAGTCAGAGGATTGAGGCAGCAAAGCAAAGGCTTGCTAGAAGGGTGGCTCTTCATGAACTAGAACAGAGAAATAAGCTTCTTGAAGCTATTGAAGAAGCCAAGAGAAAGAAAGAACAGGCAGAAGAAGCTGCACGTCTAGCAGCAGCTCAGGCTGAACAAGCCAGACTTGAGGCAGAGCGTCTTGAAGCTGAGGCTGAGGCAGAGCGACTTGCACCAGTTATATTTACTCCTGCTGCTTCTGCTTCCATTCCAGATCCTCAAGCGGCTCAGAATGTTCCTTCCAGCTCTACTCAGACAAGCTCATCCAGACTCGACATCATGGAACAACGTCTTGACACTCATGAATCCATGCTGATTGAGATAAAGCAAATGATGATGGAACTTCTGCGACGCACTGACAAACCTTAGTTTAGGATCTCTTTTTTTTTCCTTCTTTTTATTTAACGTTATTTTATTCAAACTCTGTTTCTTTTTTTTTTTTTTTTTACTTATGCTAATTTATTCGTTTGTGATTATATATGCATATCCTTATATATATTTGTGTCACATATGTTTGCAAAAATCTCGTTTTATTCATAATTCTATGTTTACATCATATTTCTTTACATCATATACATCTAGAATGGAGGATCCCTCCTCATTCTTCTGCACTCCTGGCGCTGCTCTGACCTATCCTTCTCCAGACGCTCCAGTACATGCTGGATGTTGTTGAGTCTGACCTTTAGCTCATCCTTCTCCAGAATCTCTTCTGAAGTCCTGAGCTTCTCTTCCAAACTCTCTTTCTCTTCCAGCAGCTTGAGTTCAAACCGGCTGAGTTCTTGCACCTCCTCCACGAAGGCAAGAAATTCCTTCAGGTCTCTCTCCAACTCTGGACGCAGGTCCTCTTCCAGCAGTGTCCGTGTCAGCTCCGCGATGGTAGTTGCACCCTCTGGATGCCTGATGTTCAGGAATAAGTCCTCTTCAAAGGCCTTCTTCCTCAGCTCTTCTAGTGCTACGTTGTATGATGCCATTTTTCTTACTGAAAAGTATTCGAGGTGTGAAGCTTACTTTTCTCTCCAACGCTTTTTATAGGCTTCACTTTCTCTCTGAAAGTTAATGCTATTACAGTTTCTCGAGGTTAAGTTCTTGGTAACTGACCCTTCTATTTACTCCCTTGACCAGTGGTAAACGTTCATCCCTTGCATTAACTCTTCTATTTATTTTCGCCTGACTCTGATTCTTACGTCGTTTTCATTTTCTTTAAACTTAGACCTTCTCTAAGGGGGAGTACCTTGTACTTCAAGCTAAGTTTTTCACACCCCAGGTTTTTTGCTTATGACAAAAAGGGGGAGTAAACCCAGTTTTTGATGTGTAAGATGTGTTAGTGTGATTTATTTTTCTTTTGGAGATTTTAAGAGTTCCACCTTCATGACCATAGATGTGTCACTGGGCAAATACAAGGAATACATTTCACTTCTTCTGAAGTGATTCTAAGTTGACTCTGATACCCAAGACTCTGATACCTTGTCCATGACTCTGATTACTTATGCGCTCTGATTATTCGTTTTTCATCTATGTCATAAGTGTTTCACTCTGAACTCTTATATTTTTTTGCTCAGAATCTAGACTTTACTAACGTTTTCATCAAGTATTAGATTTAGGGGGAGCTAAGCTCAGAATCAAGCAGTGACTTGAATTCAGAATGAGCAAGATAAACTATTCACATCAGGATAAGTCTTATTCTATATCTCTAAACTCTGAGTGAATTCAGTTTAATGTTTAAGAATTGTTCATCAAAAATCTTAGTTTTGTCATCATCAAAAAGGGGGAGATTGTAAGATCAAGTTTTGATCTAGTAGTACAACTCTATGTTTTGATGATTACAAGTTAACCTTTTGATATGAACAATTGTGGTACTCTAACGTGTTTTTCTGAGTGTGCTATTTACAGGCTCTGACCTCAACTCAATCTCACACAAATCAGAAGCACTGTGCATAAAGGGTAACCCAAGCAACGCTTTCGCATTCACCATGTTCAGTATGAACAGTGGAAAAGCTTCAGAAGTTCTGAAGCTATACAAACTCTGATGTGGACTCAGTCGCTAGAAGCTCTGAAGATCCAGAAGTTCTGATAACCAAGAAACACTGAAGGTTCAGATGTTCTGATGGTGTAGAAGACTCTGAAGATCCAGAAGCTGAATAGTGGAAACTCTGAAGTCCAGAAGCAAGAAACTCTGAAGGCCATGTTCTTCCCTCTGAGTTCAGAATCAGAAGATACAATGGTCAGAGGATCTGTGCTTTCCCTCTGACTCTGATCAACCGGCTTCACAAGTTCCAATATGAAGTATTCCCCTGATCAGAAGTCTCCTAGGTTAAAAGGTCAAGTCGCTATCCAAGTACAAAAGCAAGTGTACCTTCCTGACGACCTACCTAACGTTCTCAGCCACAGCAGAAGCTGGATTTTCCAGAACTGCCCTCCAACGGTAGCATTTCCCATGCAACGCTCAACCCTAATCCTTGGAGTATATATAGAGGCTGAAGATTGAAAGAAGCGGCTAGAAGCAATACACACGCGCAAGATATTCAAAATATTCTAAGCTTTCTTTCATCTGAAATTCATTGTGTTTACTATTAGCTTTTTAGAAGCAAATCTCTTGTAAACATTTCCTTGATAAACAGTTTGTTTAGTTCCTTTAGGAGATCAAGTTTGATCGGATCCTAGAGAAGACTAAGAGAGTGAATCTTAGTGGTGATTCCTTTAGGAGATCAAGGTTGATCGGATCCTAGAGAAGACTAAGAGAGTGAATCTTAGTGTGAGCTAAGTCAGTGTAATTGTTAGTCACTTGTAGGTTTCAAGTGCAGTTGTAACTCTTACCTGATTAGTGGATTGCCTTCATTCTAAGAAGGAAGAAATCACCTTAACGGGTGGACTGGATTAGCTTGAGGGATTTATCAAGTGAACCAGGATAAAATACTTGTGTGCTTTTCTATCTCTTATCTTTAGCACTTAAGTTCTCGAAAGATTTGTCAAAATCTTTAAGGTGGAAGTTTTGTTCTGAAAACGTTATTCAAACCCCCCCTTTCTACCGTTTTTCATACCTTCAGAAATGACTAGTTAAGTCCCTTGAGGTATAGTTATGATTTGATCTTCTAGAGGATAAATCTCGATTGATGCGAAGCGTTAGGGATTTCAGCAAGTGTAAACTGGTTGGAGTGAGGAAGGTTTTGAGGACAAAGACGACAATAATGGATTGTTGGATATCAAGAGGATGATTAGCTTATGAGGGGTTGATGAATTTATGATTAAGGAGAATGAGTCTTGTCATGCACAAGGTAGTAAGACTCAAGTTGAGCATTAAATCCGGAACATAGAGATGTACCGAGTTCCTAATCAGTATTTTGGACGAACAAGGGCAGAGGAGCAAGTGGTTAAGGTTGTGCGATTGCACGAATGCCAACAAATATTATTTCCAACGGAGAACCGATTCAAGTGGTCGAACTGGACAACAGAGAGTTAGAGGACGATATGTTTTTTGAGACGCCGTCGGTCAGCATTGGGACTAGAAGAGTGAAAAAATCGAGGGGAAAGCAGAGTGCTTTAGTGCAAGTTATTTGGAACAAAGACACAGAAGGTGCTATATGGGAGTTAGAGGAAAAGACCAAGGGACAATATTCAGAATTTTTTTTTTTTACTAACCCTTAAGTTTCGAGGACGAAACTTTCTTTTTGGAGGGTAGTAATGTAAGGCCCAAGTTTTTCAGTTTATACCAAGTGAATAAATTCTTATTCACCAGTAGGTTTGATGCATGGCGAAGGGAAACCTGAACAAGAGTTTAGTAAATGAAATAAATGTATGAAGGAGAAAGTTCAGGAAAAGTCTAAGGATTGTATCGAAGTCGATTTAAGTTATAGCACGATCGTTATACGCTTAAACCTAGGTCAGAAACCCTAGTATATAGCTGATTTTCACTTTTAGGCACGACGGAAGTTAATTCCAAAAATCTTCAGAGAAATGTTAGAACTTCTCTTTTTCCATATATCACAATCGTTTCGAGGCGAAACTCTAGGATCTACGAACGTCCGATTCCAATCATCGGAAGTTTGCCGAAACCGAATCCCTGGTATTTCAAAACCCTAGAATTTCTCGACAATGAAGACTTTATCTATTCAGAGCTTCAAATGGATATTCTACACGCGTACACCCATTTCTCTTGATGATTTCAATCTTTCTTCAGAAGGAAGTTTTCCATTCCGACATTCGATGCAAAAAGCAACTTATCGGGTAAAATAGTTTTACACCGACTTTGCACCGACTTTGCATTAGTTGCCAAAAATACAAGGAGACATCTTCTTAGCTTAGGAATTCCTTTGCCAAAACCTATCTTAGAATTCATGGAGAATGATGCCGGAAAAATCAGATTCGCGAAACTTTCATTTTCCCGCGAATTACCATTTTCTATATATAGCAAGCAAGTGAGAAGAAATCACAAAACTCCACCATTTCTTCCCAAGGAGGCCGCGAGTTTGCATAGGAGAGGAGGAGGAGAGATTTTCTTCATTTCTTGCTTGATCGTTGATTAATCAGTTGCTGCTTCAAGGTTTCGAGGTATAGTCGCTAATCCTTACCTCTGATCGCTTTTTCCATAGCTTTTCTGTAGAGTTTTCTGAGTGGATAGTTTATGGGTTTTTGCAAAACTATCCTGAATCTTTCATTTCTGATTCTAAACCTCTTCTATATGTGCCCAAGATCACTTCTGCCGGATTAGATTTTCCGTTATGTCGCCGGAATTCCGCCGGAATCGATTTTAGCCTAAAATACCCATTTTGGAGTTTTTGGAGTAAAGCTTCAACCTTTAGGCTGAAAACTATCGCCTTAGCTTAGTGCTAGTAGGATTAGTTGTCATAAACGTCGTTGGTGACGTCCCTGCAAAATTTTATTTTTGGGATTTCAGTTTTGAAAATCCTAAGTTAAAAATCATGACCAAAATACCCCTGCGACAGTTTTCGATCCGATAATTTTTCCGAGTTCAGAATACCCTTAGTTACGGCTTATGAAAGCATAGGAACCAAGTTTGATCGAAGAAAAATCGAGCCCCATAATTAGCCAAAGTGGCCGAGCCCTATTAAGGGGGAGGAAGAAATTTCCTTTTTCCGAAAACTTGTCTTTCGCGCTAGATTATCGTACCTTAGAGTATAGATTACTTCGAGTAACCTTAGTAAGTATCGATAGCTTAGTTTCCGATAGATTCTGATAGTATTTATGTGATTTTGTTTTAAAGGAACTTTTGAGGAATTTCCTGAGGAACAACACTTTGAGTGCGAGGAAGCACTAGTTGATTATTCTGGAGAACCTACAGGTGAGGGCTTCTCACTGAATCTCTAGTTAATGCTTAGGGTCGATATTTCGACATTGTTTACTGTTTATGCACTGAGATTGTGTGTGATTGAAAATGTTTTCTGAGGCTTCGGCTGACAATGTAGATGATTCATCTACTGAATGTTTTTGAAGATTGACTTACATGCTATGTGCTATGTGGGTAATCTAGGATGTGTGGTGCATGCTTTATATGCTAAGTGCTAAGTGTTAATGTTGAGATTTCTTGATATATGACATGTTGTTGATTGTGATGATTTAAATATGCTTTACACTGGAAATCTGAGATTCTGAACGGTGAGAATAGCGGGCAGGTCATGCCGATTTTATTTTGAGAGTTTTGAGAAAGTTTGATAGGACGAACGAGGTTCGGGCCTTGTATAGGGTTTATGGATCGAGACATTCTCTGGAGTCATTTGGGGATTCGAAGATCCCGAGAACTTATAGGAATTGCGATAAGACTAAAAAGGATATTATTTTGAAAAGAAAATTCATAAGACATTAAACAACCTCTAAATCTTTAAGTAAGGGTAATAATCTCGAAAGGAGGCTTTGGATGAAAATCATAGTTTTGGAAAACGAGAAGTGTCGTCAGATCCAAGTGTTGAGTATGTCGTTGTTGTGTTGTTGGAGCAGCGTTTGATGTCGGGCTGTTGGACCAGCGTTTGTTGTTGTGCTGTGGGAGCAGCTATGTTGTTGGGCTATCCTGGGGATAAGTCCGGGGAATTGATAGTTCCCGAGTATTTGATACTCTTGTGCTGTTGGAGCAGCTATGTGTTGTTATGAAGTGCCAAGCAGAGTACTTCGGTATAGCAGGAAGTAACGATCAGCCATGCAGAGTTGGATCGGTCCTGACTATACCTGGCACAACAGGAGGTAACGATCATCCATGTAGAGTTGTATCGTGCCTGTTGATGTTCGGCATAGCAAGCAGAAATGGTCAGACCATGTAGAGTTTGTACCGTCTTGACTATAGCAGAAATGGTTAAACACGAGGCTAGTGTTACGAGCGTCTCGAGGTGCCCAGCCTATAAGTGGCAATACCTTTGGTTTGTCCCGTCGCCAAGCAGAGTGACGTTGTGGTTTTGTCCCGTCGCCAAGCAGAGTGACGTTGTGGTTTTGTTCCGTCGCCAAGCAGAGTGACGTTGTGGTTTTGTTCCGTCGCCAAGCAGAGTGACGTTGTCGGTTTGTTCCGTCGCCAAGCAGAGTGACGTTATTCGGGTTTTATGCTGATCTGACTACATGATGAGTGTGTTTGATACTTGTAGTTCTACTTGATGCATGTTAACTGTGATTTACAGTCGTTATATTCTTTGTGGAAGTATGCAACCCTAGGATGTTATCCCTAGTTATAAGCCTAAGTGGCTATTATCTCATTTATATTTATTGGTGCTATTATTTACATAATTCTTTGGAGTTGACCCTCGCGTCTTCTGTGTGTGCTTTGGCGAACAAACGCCCTTTGTCAGATGTCTTTGGCGGGCTGATCCATGATGGTTCATCCTTCGGGAGGAACTAGGGTTGAGATGCAGAAACTGGAGCGTATCGCGGTAGTGAGAGGAGGACGGATGGTGTACTTAGACTAGGTCGTTCTGAATTCAGATTTGGGCGACGACCACGCTACCATGTAGGTCTTAGTGCTGGTGTGAGCTCCTCGAGATGGGATTAGTGTAGGAGTTGAGTCTTAGCTCTGAACATCATTTGTTTCTTTTGGGACAGGGTAGTTTCCCACCTATAGCTTTCGTGTGGTTCTTTACGAGAATCACAGAGAGTTGGTTGGACTTAGGAGGTCTTGTTTCAGGCCGATGGGCCAGCTTATTCTCAGTTTTGAGGGATAGTGTTGCGGACACTTAACCTTTTCTTTTGGTTTGTACTTTTGCCTACGGGCGCTACTCTTCTATTACCCGTCACTGGAGGTTCACTCGTGACGAGGTTGCTACTTACAGCGGGGGGCTGTTATATATTTTGTATATTAGTTTTATTGCTTTTCGCATTTGGGTTTTATCTATTTCAGTCTTGTCTTAGTTATTATCGAAAAAAAATATTCACGTTTTTCCGCATTAAGTTTACTTTTGGTTACTAAAGTGACGCCACCGAAATCGGGGTGTTATATCTAGGATGTGTGATATCTGCCCTATATGCTAAGTGCTACATGGTTAATCTAAGATGTGTTGATATATGTGCCATGACTGTTGGATTGTGCTAATTTGACTATGTTATTACACATATATCTGTTATGCTTCAGAGTGAGGATAACGGGCAGGTTATGCCAATTTATTATGAGATTTTGGGAAGTTTGACGGGACGAACGGAGATTCGGGCCTTGTTATTGTTTTAGTGGATCGAGACATTCTCTGGGAGTTATATGGGATTATGGGATCTTGGAAACTCATAAGATTTGCGATAAAACTAAATGAAAACTATTTCACAAGGAAAATTCATAAGACAATAAACAACCTCTAAATCTTTAAAATAATGATAACAATCTCGAAGGAAAGCTTAGGATTCAAATCTTAGTTTTGGAAAATGAGAAGTGTCGTCGAGTCCAAGTGTTGAGGAAACTATTAAGTTCTGAGTATGTTGATACTCTTTTGCTCGAGGAGCAGTTTTGTTGTTGGGCTATCTGAAAGATAAGTCGGGAAACGGATAGTTTCCGAGTATGTTGATACTCTTTGCTCGCTGAGCAGTTTTGACCATCGGATGGAGATGAGTCGGATGATTCGAGGAATCATCATGAGATAATGTGTTTTGTAATTAATGGTCTTTTGTCGCAGAATCGACTTTTGCCTTAGGGTATGCTTTTAGAGACAATAAGTTAGCTAGAACACGTGGCGACGTGTCGAGTGAGGTCGGAGACATTGTTTGGCTAATCACTTGCATTCATGCACACATTAATGAGGTTAATACACGGGACGAACTCCGGACCTCGGTGGATTCCAAAATGGTCATAAGACCCGGATTTCCGCGTAAGAACACTGCTAGGTGATTCTTAGTAGCAGACCGAAATGGCAGACCTTCGGGTTTACTGCTGATCTGACTACCGTTGTTGTTGGTGTAAGAGGCACGCGGGCTGAAATGGTCCCACCGTGGCTGGTGTTAGGGCTGATCCGTTGATGCCCATCCCTCCGGAATGCATCTTGTCAACCGGCATCTCATTCATGCAACATGCATACTGACTTAGTTGCCGAGTGTGATTGATACTTGTTAATCTATTTGATGCATGTTAATTGTTATTATTGTCGTTATATTCATTGTGAAATATACAACCCTAGGATGCTATCCATAACTTATAAGCCTAAGTGGCTACTTCTTAAACTGTATCTATTGGAGTTATTACTTACTTAATTCTTTGGAGTTGACCCTCGCGTCTTCTGTGTGTGTTTTGGCGGACTACGCCCATTGTCAGATGTCTTTGGCGGACTGGTTCACGATGGTCCACCCTTCGGGGGGGGGGACTAGGTACGAGATGTTAGATCAGGATGACCCCGGTTCGTGGGTGGTCGACCCCGCTGGCCACCGAGCGACTTACTCGGGGAGGATTATGGAGGACCGTGTCGACCGTCTGGGACACTTGACGGAAGGAATGCTGAGGAGATACATTGTGAGCTTCAACTTGCCACCCGGCGTACACTGCGGACCCGGTGTAGGAGCACTACCACCACCATCATCTTCAGATGATGAAGACCCCTCAGAGGAGGAGCCTGTGGGAGGGACTTCTGCGGAGTCTAGCTCACCCATTGTTGCTGTCATTGATGACCATGGCTCGGGCCCTAAGCCCGTGAGGCCAGAACAGGAGCGTGTCACGGTAGCGAGAGGAGGGAGGATGGTGTACATTGACTTAGTCGTTCTGGATTCCGATTCGGACGATGATCACGCTAGCATGTAGTTTTGAGTGCTGGTGTGAGCTCCTCTAGACAGGATTAGTGTAGGAGTAGAGTCATAGCTCTGGATGTCATTGTTTCATTTGGGGACAGGGTAGTTTCCTGACCGATAGCTTTTTGTGTGGTTTCTCTACGTAAATCACAGAGAGTTGGTTGGACTAGAGGGTCTTGTTTTAGGCCGTTTGGGCTGACTTATTCTCATTTTTGAGGGATTGTGTTGCGAACACTTGACCTATCCTTTTGGATTGTACATATTGCCTACGGGCGTTACTTTTTGTTACTTCCCGTCACTGGAGGTTACTCGTGACGTGGTTCGCTACTTACAGCGGGGGCTGTAATTATATATTGTACATTAGTCATGCTGTCTCTTATCTTTGAGTTTTATTTAATTAAGTTCGTAGTTTTATCAGTAAAACAAATCAAAAAAATATATTCACGCTTTTTCCGCTTTAATTTCTTTTTGGTTACTAAAGTGACGCCACCGAAGTCGGGGTGTTACACTGAACTATAGCGAAATTTTGGTTTCCGTCCCTCAATTAAAATTTTGATGGTTTCTGTCCCTTTACTTAGTAAACCGTTTGTTTTCCGTCCTTTGACCATTTTGACCATTGATGTGGCATGCCAGCTTGTAGGTGACTGTTGATGTGTCAGTTATTTACCTGGTTTTGAATTATTTTAATAACAAGTGGAATATGCAGAGGGACTAAAACCAAAAAACAGTTAAAATTTTATTTTAACCTATCATCTCCATCCCCAATCATCTTCTCTCCACCATGTTGATCATCTTCCCCTAATTCTTCAAAAATCCATAAAAATGTGAACCACCCACAACTTCATCTTAACAAAATAAAAAGTAAAGCCTAAAACAGCGTCCAGAGCTTCATCTTCAACCATTTATTGAAAAATCCCCCTAATTGTAAAAATCAAACCTCAAGAATAACTACAAAAACTCATTCAAATCAAACCTATAAACAACATGTAAAACAAAACCCAGGAAATCAAACTTATGTAAGATCAAGTTTTGATCTAGTAGTACAACTCTATGTTTTGATGATTACAAGTTAACCTTTTGATATGAACAATTGTGGTACTCTAACGTGTTTTTCTGAGTGTGCTATTTACAGGCTCTGACCTCTATTCAATCCCACACAAATCAGAAGCACTGTGCATAAAGAGTGACCCAAGCAACGCTTTCGCATTGACCATGTTCAATATGAACAGTGAAAAAGCTTCAGAAGTTCTGAAGCTACACAAACTCTGATGTGGACTCAGTCACTAGAAGCTCAGAAGATCCAGAAGTTCTGATAACCAAGAAACACTGAAAGCTCAGATGTTCTGATGGTGTAGAAGACTCTGAAGATACATAAGCTGAATAGTGGAATCTCTGATGTCCAGAAGCAAGAAACTCTGAAGACCTTGTACTTCCCTCTGAGTTCAGAATCAGAAGATACAACGGTCAGAGGATATGTGCCTTCCCTCTGACTTTGATCAACCGGCTTCACAAGTTCCAACATGAAGCTTTCCCCTGATCAGAAGTCTCCTAGGTTTAAAGGTCAAGTCACTATCCAAGTACAAAAGCAACTGTACCATCCTGACGACCTACCTAACGTTCTCAGCCACAGTAGAAGCTGGAATTTCCAGAACTGCCCTCCAACGGTAGCATTCCCATGCAGCGTTCAAACCCTAATCCTTGGAGTATAAATAGAGGCTGAAGATTGAAAGATGCGGTTGGAAGAATTTACATAAGCACAAGCTATATTCAAAAACCTTCAAGCATTCTTTCATCTAAAATTCATTGTGTTTACTATTAGCTTTTTAGAAGCAAATCTCTTGTAAACATTCTTTGAGTAAACAGTTTGTTTAGTTCCTTTAGGAGATCAAGGTTGATCGGATCCTAGAGAAGACTAAGAGAGTGAATCTTAGTGTGAGCTAAGTCAGTGTAATTGTTAGTCACTTGTAGGTTTCAAGTGCAGTTGTAACTCTTACCTGATTAGTGGATTGCCTTCATTCTAAGAAGGAAGAAATCACCTTAACGGGTGGACTGGATTAGCTTGAGTGATTTATCAAGTGAACTAGGATAAAATCCTTGTGTGCTTTTCTATCTCTTATCTTTAGCACTTAAGGTCTCGAAAGATTTGTCAAAATCTTTAAGGTGGAAGCTTTATTTTGAAAACGTTATTCAAACCCCCACTTTCTACCGTTTTTCATACCTTCAACTTATTCAAATATTTTTCTTCTTTTTCTTCCAAAACATTGCTGCCACCTCTTACTCTATATTCCCATTTGGATCTCATTACTCCAAAGAAGCTCAACCTTGATTTCATCCTAAAAAGAAGATCTGATGGTGTTGTACAGATCTGATGGTTCAGATTACCAACAAACCACAAAATATTCATAATTTATTTTCTTCATTCAAAAGTTCATCTCCTCCTTCGTCTCTCTCATTTTGCAATCCATGGCCCAGAACCAACAACAACTTTAAAAATCAAACAAATCCAGAAACCAATCTAAGCCTCCACCACCGCATGTGATCCTTGGCCAAACCCACCACCGTGAAATGTAACTCGGCCACCATAAACTCAGAACTCAGCGTGGTGAACCAAATCGTCATCGTCCTAGCCCTTGCAACCAGACCTCTAGCTGCCGTGAATCTCCTCGCCGTCGACGACGACGGAAAAGCCGCGACCACCATTGTGTTTCTTAATGGCCATCGGCGAACAAGATCTCGTCACAACCAACATTTCTCTAACAGTTCAGATCTAAGGAGAATAAGAAGAATATAGTGAGTTAAGAAGGGAGTGGTGGTGATGCAGGTTTGAGAGGAGAAGCCTAAAGAAAGTAAATAAGAAGGGATTTCCCTACACAGTGGATCCAATTGCGGTAGCTTCATTAAATCTCCAAACCAGTGGGAATCTTCAATAAATGGGAGAAGATGAAGTTCTGGGTGGTTTTATGAGTTTTGTTAAAGTTTTTTGGTTTTGGTTTTTTTTTTGTAGTTGATGAACTTTTGGATTTACCGAAGAACAATGTGAATTTCTAGTTTGGATTTGGGTAATGTTTCTGGGTTTGAGGTCACATTTTACTGAGATTTTGAAGAACGTGGTGGAGGGAAGGTGATTGGGGATGAAGATGATGGGTTAAAATGCAATTTTAACAAGAGCTACACAACAAAAGATCATGTCATAAGGGTTCTCAGGAGTCTTCCTGAAAGCTGGATGCCTTTAGTGACTTCAATAGAGCTCACGAGAGATGTCGAGAATATGAGCTTAGAAGAACTCATCAGCATTTTGAAATGCCATGAGCTGAAGCGCTCTGAGATGCAAGATCTGAGGAAAAAGTCCATAGCCTTGAAATCCAAATCTGAGAAGGGTAAGGCTGAAAAGTCAAAGGCTCTCCAAGCTGAAGCAGAAGAATCTGAAGAAGCATCAGAAGATTCTGATGAAGATGAGCTGACTCTGATCTCCAAGAGACTCAACCGCATCTGGAAGCACAGGCAGAGCAAGTACAAAGGCTCTGGAAAGGAAAAAGGAAAGTCTGAATCCTCAGGCCAGAAGAAGTTATCACTTAAGGAAGTCACATGCTTTGAGTGGAAAGAATCTGGGCACTACAAAAGTGACTGTCCAAAATTGAAGAAGGACAAGAAGCCAAAGAAGCACTTCAAGACGAAGAAGAGTCTGATGGTGACATTTGATGAGTTAGAGTCAGAGGATGTTGACTCTGATGGTGAAGTCCAAGGACTCATGGCTATTGTCAAAGACAAAGGAGCAGAGTCAAGGGAAGCTGTTGACTCTGACTCAGAATCAGAAGGAGATCCTAACTCAGACGATGAAAATGAGGTATTCGCTTCTTTTTCTACCTCTGAACTGAAACATGCTTTGTCTGATATCATGGATAAGTATAACTCTTTATTGTCTAAGCATAAGAAGCTGAAAAAGAACTTATCTGCTGTTTCTAAAACTCCTTCTGAACATGAGAAAATTATTTCTGAGTTGAAAAATGATAATCATGCTTTGATCAATTCTAACTCTGTGCTTAAGAACCAGATCGCTAAGTTAGAAGAAATAGTTGCTTGTGATGCCTCTGATTGTAGAAATGAATCTAAGTATGAAAAGTCTTTTCAAAGATTCCTGGCTAAAAGCGTAGATAGGAGCTTAATGGCTTCAATGATCTATGGCGTAAGCAGAAATGGAATGCATGGCATTGGCTATTCTAAACTAATTAGAAATGAGCCCTCTGTGTCTAAAGCTAAATCTTTGTATGAATGCTTTGTTCCCTCTGGTACCATATTGCCTGATCCTTTACCTGCTAAAGTTGTTAAAACCCCTCTTAAAAAGGGATCTCTCTCCATGTTTAAATATCATGCAAAAATTCCTTTACATTATCATGTTGAGAAACCCAAGGTGATCAGAACCTCTGGGATAACTAACAAGAGAGGACCCAGAAAGTGGGTACCTAAGGACAAGATTATCTATGTTGCAGATATCCTTGATAGCTCCACTGAAACACCAATCATGGTATCTGGACAGTGGATGCTCGCGTCACATGACGGGAGAAAGGCGTATGTTCCAAGAGCTAAAACTTAAGCCTGGAGGCGAAGTTGGCTTTGGAGGAAATGAAAAGGGTAAAATTGTTGGTACTGGTACTATTTGTGTAGATAGTAGTCCATGCATTGATAATGTGTTATTGGTAGACGACTTAACACATAACTTATTGTCTATAAGTCAATTAGCTGACAAGGGTTATGATGCTATATTCAATCAAAAGTCCTGCCGGGCTGTAAGTCTGATCGATGGCTCTGTTCTGTTTAACAGCAAGAGGAAGAACAACATTTATAAGATCAGATTATCTGAGTTGGAGGCTCTGAATGTGAAGTGCCTTCTGTCTGTTAATGAAGAGCAGTGGGCATGGCATAGACGGTTAGGGCATGCAAGTATGAGAAAGATTTCTCAGCTGAGCAAGCTAAACCTTGTCAGGGGCTTACCTAATCTGAAGTTTGCTTCAGACGCTCTTTGTGAAGCATGTCAGAAAGGCAAATTCACTAAAGTCCCTTTCAAGGCAAAGAATGTTGTCTCAACCTCAAGGTCGTTGGAACTTCTGCATATTGACCTTTTTGGACCAGTGAAAACTGAGTCTATAGGTGGCAAGAGATATGGGATGGTCATCGTTGACGACTATAGCCGCTGGACATGGGTAAAGTTTCTAACCCGCAAGGATGAGTCTCATGCTGTGTTCTCTACCTTCATAGCCCAAGTGCAAAACGAGAAGGCTTGTAGGATTGTGCGTGTCACAAGCGACCATGGTGGAGAGTTTGAGAATGACAAGTTTGAGAGTCTGTTTGATTCCTATGGAATTGCACATGATTTCTCTTGTCCCATAACTCCTCAACAAAATGGTGTTGTTGAGAGGAAGAACAGAACTCTTCAGGAGATGGCTAGAACCATGCTCCAAGAAACTGGCATGGCCAAGCACTTTTGGGCAGAGGCAGTAAATACAACATGTTACATTCAGAACAGAATCTCTGTGAGACCAATTCTGAATAAGACTCCCTATGAATTGTGGAAGAACATAAAACCCAACATTTCTTATTTTCATCCTTTTGGTTGTGTTTGTTATGTTCTTAATACTAAGGATAGATTGCATAAATTTGATGCTAAGTCTTCTAAATGTCTATTACTTGGTTATTCTCAAAGATCTAAAGGTTTTAGATTTTATAATACTGATGCTAAGACTATTGAAGAGTCTATTCATGTTAGATTTGACGATAAGCTTGACTCTGACCAGTCAAAGCTAGTTGAGAAGTTTGCAGATATGAGCATAAATGTTTCTGACAAAGGCAAAGCTCCAGAGGAAGCTGAGCCAGAGGAAGATGAACCAGAAGAAGAAGCTGGTCCCTCTAATTCACAAACTCTGAAGAAGAGCAGAGTCACTGCAGCTCATCCTAAGGAATTGATTCTGGGCAACAAAGACGAACCAATCAGAACCAGATCAGCCTTCAGACCCTCTGAAGAGACCTTGCTTAGTCTGAAAGGATTGGTGTCCTTAATTGAACCTAAGTCCATAGATGAAGCTCTTCAGGACAAGGATTGGATTCTGGCCATGGAAGAAGAATTGAATCAATTCTCCAAGAACGATGTTTGGAGCTTAGTGAAGAAGCCTGAGAGTGTCCATGTAATTGGAACAAAATGGGTGTTAAGAAACAAGTTGAATGAGAAAGGAGATGTAGTCAGAAACAAGGCGAGGCTAGTTGCTCAAGGCTACAGCCAGCAGGAAGGAATAGACTACACTGAAACATTTGCTCCAGTAGCAAGACTAGAAGCAATCAGACTGTTGATCTCTTTCTCAGTAAATCACAACATAGTTCTACATCAGATGGACGTGAAGAGTGCCTTCCTAAATGGTTATATTTCAGAGGAAGTCTATGTTCATCAATCCCCCAGGTTTTGAAGATGAAAAGAAACCAGACCATGTGTTCAAATTGAAGAAATCACTCTATGGTCTGAAGCAAGCTCCCAGAGCATGGTATGAGAGACTCAGCTCATTCCTCCTGGAGAATGAGTTTGTAAGGGGTAAAGTAGATACAAATCTCTTTTGCAAAATTTATAAAGATGATATCTTAATTGTGCAAATTTATGTTGATGATATTATATTTGGTTCTGCTAATCAATCTCTATGCAAAGAATTTTCTAAGATGATGCAGGCTGAATTTGAGATGAGTATGATGGGAGAACTCAAGTACTTTCTGGGAATACAAGTTGATCAAACACCAGAAGGAACATATATCCATCAGAGCAAGTACACTAAAGAACTTCTGAAGAAAGAAGATGTGAGTGGTAAAGTATGTCAGAAGCTCTATCGTGGTATGATAGGTTCACTCCTTTACTTAACTGCATCTAGGCCAGATATATTGTTTAGTGTTCACTTATGTGCTCGTTTCCAATCAGATCCAAGGGAAACCCACTTAACTGCTGTTAAGAGGATCCTAAGGTATCTGAAAGGCACCACTAACCTTGGCTTGATGTATTAGAAAACATCAGAGTATAAGCTTTCAGGTTATTGTGATGCTGATTATGCTGGAGATAGAACAGAGAGAAAAAGCACTTCTGGAAATTGTCAATTTCTGGGAAGCAATTTAGTCTCATGGGCAAGCAAGAGGCAATCAACCATTGCACTATCCACTGCAGAGGCAGAATATATCTCAGCAGCAATATGCAGCACCCAGATGCTCTGGATGAAACATCAGCTGGAGGATTATCAGATCCTTGAGAGCAATATCCCAATCTATTGTGATAACACTGCTGCAATATCTTTGAGTAAGAATCCTATCTTACATTCAAGGGCAAAGCACATTGAGGTAAAGTATCACTTTATTAGAGATTATGTACAAAAGGGCGTACTTCTTCTGAAGTTTGTTGATACTGACCATCAATGGGCAGATATCTTTACAAAGCCCTTAGCAGAGGATAGATTTAATTTTATTCTGAAAAATCTGAACATGGACTTTTGTCCAGAGTGAAGATGGATCAGAACCTCTGACTATGATACTTCTTGATCAGAAGATGTCTAGTCCAGATGGTAACTCCATCAGAGTGTATGTACCCATTGTTGCTGACTCTGAAGCTGAGACAGTAACACGTGTGTCAGTATCTCTGATGCATAGTTCCTTGTGCCCCGTGACAGTCTGTCATAATATGTGTAGATGTGCTTCTCTCCTGCGTGTGATACGTGTATTTACTGTTACTATCATATCTTTAATTTCTAACCGTTGATCTTAAAATGCTTTTTGAATCAACAACGGTTATTTGACAAAACCCACTATACACACACGATCTCCTACACTTTCGATTTTTACTCTCTCTCTTCTGTTTTTTCAAAACCGCTTACCCACGATCTCTCTCTCGCTCTCTATTCATCTTCAACCTTCATCTTCTACCCAAAACCTTCAACCGCTTTCAACAATGGTGAGACAAACCAGAAACGAAGCTGCCGAAGCAACGATGTTCCCTCACATGGTAGTTAGTCAAGCTACAGGCCAAATGGGTCCTGAAGCTCCTAGTCAAGGTCAAGCTCAAGAGCAAGTTATTCCGATTGCAGAACGGAGCTGTGTCGTTCATTGTGTGTATGCTCCTGAGGAACTTCAAGTACTAGCAGAGTGGAGATTCAACCTCGACAATCTTGCTACAAATGGGTATGATCTTCGTCCTGAAGTTCGTGTTCAAGGCTGGGAAAATTACTTCAACAGGCTTCGAGGACCGGTGTATGACAAATTGATCAAGGAATTCTGGAAGCACGCTGACTGCGATGACACTCAGGTGGTATCCTACATTCTTGGAAGGAGGATCATAATCACGGAGAAGTCATTTGTGAATCTGCTGGGTGCAGAAACTGCAAATGGGTATCGATTTCAACTGACAGAATCGAAGCTGAAACCCAACACCAAGGATACAATCAACAAAGCCCTGTACACCACATACAAACCGGGCAAAACTGATTACAAGGTGGTGGATCTTCATCCCAAGCTCAGAATCTGGCACAAGATTTTGCTGCACTGTATCAACCAGAGGCCAAAGGGCAGTTCCCCAGATTACATCAACTTCTGCCAGAAGGCCATGTTATTCTTCATCCAAGATAAGAAGAAGATCTGCCTCCCCTACTTCCTGTTCTCTTACTTGAAGGAGTGTATCAAGAAGTCCAGAACTACTGCCTCCATCAAGTCAGCAATCAAGTATATCCCTTTTGGGAGGTTGCTATCAGATCTCTTCATTGAGAGCAACCTGGTGCAAGATCTGATCAATGCTGGATGTGTAGAGGACTTGACCACCATTGTCAGTGATGTCTTCACTGCAAATTTTCTGAAGAAGATGGGGTTAGTCCAGAAGAAAATAGCCCCTGCTCATGAAGACACATCTTCTGAAATCAGACGGAGAAGGGTGCCTCTGAATGACTACCCTCTGTGGACCCAGGCAGACAATCCTGAAGCTATTAAGTGCTATGTTGAAGACCTAAGGGCTCAAGGCTTTGAAATTGATGTAGATGAATTCTTCAGAAGACTGCCGCCAGCTCCAGAGTTTGACTCTCCTCGCAAGAGGAAAGTTCAGAGGAAGATGGTCTTAGAAGAATCCTCTGAGGAATCTGATGGCCCTCAGAAGAAGAAGAAGAAGGCTGACCAGCCAAAGAGGAAACATGATGAAACCAGTAAGCCAGATGATGGTAATGATGGTGATAATGATGGTGGTCCTTCTCCTCTCAAGAAGAAGAAGGGTTGTGGTAATAATGATGAAACCAGTAAGTCAGACTTGTGGTAAATCCTACAAGGGTGGAACCTGCTGCTCAAGTGATCAGAAGGGTTGAGACTCCTGTCAGAGTGACTCGGTCTTCAGCACGATCATCAAGTAAGTCTGCTATTGCTTCTGATGATGATTTAGATACATTTGATGCACTCCCTATCTCTGCTATGCTGAAACATACCTCCAACCCACTCACTCCTATCCCAGATCCCAACCAGCCACACAAACCACTTCACCACCCAATTCACCAAGGTCTTCATTTTTCCAACCTTCACCAAATGAAGCACCTCTCTGGAATATGCTTCAGAACCAACCTACAGGACCCTCTGATCCAACCTCACCTATTACAATCCAATACAACCCATTAACTTCTGAACCCATCATCCCTGATCAACCAGAACTTAACCAACCAGAACCTGAATCCAGAACTTCTGATCACTCTGTCCCCGGAGCTTCAGAACGTCTGGCTGCCAGAACCACTGATACAGATTCTTCAAGTGTCTTTACTCCTGTATCATTCCCAATCAATGTTGCTGACTCCTCTCCTTCCAACAACTCTGAATCCGTTCGTAAATTTATGGAAGTTAGGAAAGAAAAGGTGTCTACCTTAGAAGAATATTACCTCACTTGTCCAAGCCCTAGGAGATATCCTGGCCCTAGACCTGAACGTCTAGTTGACCCAGATGAACCTATCTTGGCCAATCCCTTACATGAGGCAGACCCTTTGGCTCAACAGGCTCAACCTGACCCTATCCAACAAGAGCCAATTCAACCAGAACCAGAGCAATCTGTGTCTAACCACTCCTCGGTTAGGTCACCACATCCTCTGGTTGAAACCTCTGAACCTCACCTTGGAGCCTCTGAACCTCATGACCAAACCTGTGACATTGGCTCTCCCCAAGGTGTCTCTGAAGCTCACAGCAGCAATCACCCAACCTCCCCAGACCAATACCTCTCCATAGTTCCCAACAGTCACCTCAGACCCACCTCTCTCTCCGAGTGCATCAATGTGTTTAATCAAGAAGCTTCTTTGATGCTACGCAACGTGCAAGGTCACACTGACCTGAGTGAGAATCCTGACTCTATTGCTGAGGAATGGGATAATCTGAGTACTTGGTTAGTTGCTCAAGTTCCTGCTATGATGAGTCTTCTCATTGCTGAAAGGGATCAGAGGATCCAGGCTGCAAAGCAAAGGTTTGCAAGAAGAGTGGCTCTTCATGAACAACAACAGAGACATCAGCTTCTCGAAGCTATTGAAGAGGCCAGACGAAAGAAAGAGCAAGCAGAAGAAGCTGCACGTCAAACGGCAGCTCAAGCTGAACAAGCTAGTTTAGAGGCAGAACGACTTGAAGCTGAGGCTGAAGCCCTTATATGCCAAGCACTTGCACCAGTAGTTCCGATCTTGAATTCCGGGTCTTTCCCTTGCATTACTAAGTTCCTCTTCTCTAGCAGAAACGCATCTTGCAATTGTTGCTCTCTAATCTCTTCCATCAGTCCACTGGCGATTCTAATCATTCCGAATTTCAACTTCCCCTCAGACGGTGTCACACCTAAACTCATATCTCGAAATTGTTCCAGTAACTCCAGTTCTTTAACCATCATTGACGAGACATGCATCTTCCTACTCAAGGCATCAGCAACTACATTGGCCTTCCCAGGGTGATATTGCAACGTAAACTCGTAGTCTTTGATAAACTCCATCCATCTTCGTTGCCTCATGTTCAGCTCCTTCTGATCAAACAAGTATTTAAGACTCTTGTGATCACTAAATATCGTGAAAGTACAACCATAGAGATAATGCCTCCAGATTTTCAGCGAAAACACAATGGCAGCTAACTCCAAATCGTGAGTCGGGTAATTCCTCTCGTGAGTCTTCAACTGTCTCGAAGCATAAGCCACCACTTTTCGATGTTGCATCAGCACACATCCCAAGCCTTGATACGAAGCGTCACAATAGACCTCATAAGGTTCCTCCGGTTGTGGCCAAATAAGCACAGGTGACGTCGTTAAACGTTCCTTCAAAGTCTGAAAACTTGATTCAGACGCCTCAGTCCATGCAAAAGGTTGATCCTTCCTCGTCAATTGAGTCAAAGGTCCAACAATCTTGGCAAATCCCTCAATGAAGCGTCTATAGTATCCAGCCAAACCCACAAAACTTCTGTTCTCTGTCACTGTCTTCGGTTGCTCCCATGCCAAAACAGTCTCTACTTTCGCTGGGTCCACAGCTATGCCTTCCTTTGATATCACATGGCCTAAGAAATTGACTTCCTCCAGCCAGAATTCACACTTGGAAGGGTTTGCATACAGCTTTTTCTCTCTCAATGTAAGGCCCGAGTTTTTAAGTTTATGATAAGTGAATAAACTTCTTATTCACGATTAGGGTTGATGTATTGTGAAGGGAAACCTGAACGAAAGTTTATTAAATGAAATATATTTATGAAGGAGAAAGTTCAGGAAAAGTCAAAGGATTGTATCGAAGTCGATTTAAGTTATAGCACGACTAATATTCGCATTTAAAACCTAGGACAAGAACCTTAGGAAACAAAACTATGTTCCAGCTTTGGAACACTATAGGAATATAATTTCCAACAAACTTCCAGCTTTGGAACACTGTAGGAATTTAGTCCAAAAATCTTTAGAGAAATATTAGAACTTCTCTTTTTCCATATATCACAATCATTTCGAGGCGAAACTCTAGGATCTACGAACGTCCGATTCCAATCATCGGAAGTTTGCCGAAACCGAATCCCTGGTTTTTCAAGACCCTAGAATCAACCGTCAATGAAGACTTTTTCTATTCAGAGCTTCAAATGAAGATTCTACACGCGTACACCCATTTCTCTTGATGATTTCAATCTTTCTTCAGAAGGAAGTTTTCCATTCCGACATTCGATGCAAAAAGTAACTTATCGGGTAAAATAGTTTTACACCGACTTTGCATTAGTCACCTAAAATATAAGGAGACCTCATTTTAGTTTTGGAATTCTTTCGCCAAAACCTATCTTAGAATTCATGGAGAATGAAGCCGGAAAAATCAGATTCGCGAAACTTTCATTTTACCGCGTTTTGCCAACCTCTATATATAGCCAAGAAATGAGAAAATATCACAAATTTCCACCATTTCTCTCCAAAACCTGCGAATTTGCTAAGAGGAAGAAGGAAGAAGAGCTTTTGTTCATTTCTTGCTTGATCGTCGATCAATCAGTTGCTACTTCAAGGCTTCGAGGTATAGTCGCTAATCCTTACCTCTGATCGCTTTTTCCATAGCTTTTCTGTAGAGTTTTCTGAGCGGATAGTTTATGGGTTTTTGCAAAACTATCCTGAATCTTTCATTTCTGATTCTAAACCTCTTCCTTATGCGCCCAAGATCACTTCTGCCGGGTTAGATTTTTCGTTATGTCGCCGGAATTCCGCCGGAATCAATTTGAATCTAAAATACCCATTTTTGGAGTTTTTGGTGACGTCCCTGCAAAATTTTATTTTTGGGATTTCAGTTTTGAAAAATCCTAAGTTAAAAATCATGACCAAAATACCCCTGCGACAGTTTTTGATCCGATAATTTTTCCGAGTTCAGAATACCCTTAGTTACGGCTTATGAAAGCATAGGAACCAAGTTTGATCGAAGAAAAATCGAGCCCCACAATTACCAAAAGTGGCCGAGCCCTATTAGGGGGGGAGGAGGAAAATTTCCTTTTCCGAAAACTTGTCTTTCGCGCTAGTTTATCGTACCTTAGGGTATAGATTACTTCGAGTAACCTTAGTAATTATCGATAGCTTAGTTTCCAATAGATTCTGATAGTATTCTGTGATTTTATTGTAAAGGTGCTTTTGAGGATTTCCCCGAGGACCAACACTTTGAGAGCGAGGAAGCACTAGTTGATCATTCTGGAGAACTTTCAGGTGAGGGCTTCTCACTGAATCTCTAGTTAATGCTTAGGGTCGATGTTTCGACATTGTTTACTGTTTATGCACTGGAATTGTGTGTGATTGGAAAATGTTTTCTGAGGCTTCGGCTGACAATGTAGATGATTCATCTACTGAATGTTTTTGAGATTGTCTTACATGCTACGTGCTATGTGGGTAATCTAGGATGTGTGGTGCATGCTTTATATGCTAAGTGCTAAGTGTTTATGATGCGATTTATTGATATATGACATGTTGTTGATTATGATGATTTAAATGTGCTATGTACTGGAATCTGAGATTCTGAATGGTGAGAATAGCGGGCAGGTCATGCCGATTTTATTTTGAGAGTTTTGAGAAAGTTTGATAGGACGAACGAGGTTCGGGCCTTAATTTTGTTTAGTGGATCGAGACATCCTCTGGAAGCGACTTGGGATTGGGAGATCCTGAAAATGCATAAGACTTGCGATAAGACAAAATGGAATCTATTTTATAAAGAAAATTCATAAGACCTTAAATAACCTCAAAATCTTTAAGTAATGATAACAACCTCGAAGGAAGGCATTGGAAGTCAAATCATAGTTTTGGAAAAACGAGGAGTGTCGTCGGATCCAAGTGTTGAGTTTGTTGTTGTGCTGTTGGAGCAGCGTTTGTTGTTGTGCTGTTGGAGCAGCGTTTATTGTTGTGCTGTTGGAGCAGCGTTTGTTATTGTGTTGTTGGAGCAGCGTTTGTTGTGGTGCTGTTGGAGCAGCTATGTGTCGTTATGAAGTGTGTCTTTTGGTCGCAGAATCGACTTTACCTTAGGGTAAGCTTTTAGAGACTTTAACTTCCCTAGAACACGTGGCGACGTGTCGAGTGAGGACGGAGACGTTGTTTGACTAATCATTTTGCATACAAGCAACATTAATGAGGTATTAACACAGGACGTACTCTGGACCTCGTCGGTTTCCAAAATGGTCATAAGACCCGGAATGCCGTGAAAGAGCGTTTGTAGACGTCTCTTGTAGCAGACCGAAATGGCAGACCTACGGGTTTACTGCTGATCTGACTATCCCTGTTGGAGTAAGTGGCACGCGGGCCGAAATGGCTCCACCGTGGCTGGTGTTAGGGCTGATCCGTTTGATGTCCATCCCTTTCCGGAATGCATGTGGTTGACTGGGTTAACCTGCATACATATCATGCAACATGCATACTAATTTAGTTGTTGAGTGTGATTGGTAATTGTTAAACCTATTTGGAACATGCTATCTGCTATTATTGTGTTTATGTTATTGTGGAACATGCAACCCTAGGAATGACATCTTTAGCTATAAGCCTAAGTGGCTATCTATTATTTGTACCTATTGGGTTTATTGTCTACATAGTTCTTTAGAGTTGACCCTCGCGTCTTCTGTGTGTGTTTTGGCGGACAACGCCTTTTGTCAGATGAGTATTGCGGACTGGTTCACCATGGTCCACCCTTCGGGGGGGATTAGGTATGAGATGATCGATCAGGACGACCCCGGGTCGTGGGTGGTTGACCCCGCGAGCCATCGAGCGACGTATTCGGGGCGCATCATGGAGGACCACGTGGACAGTGGAGGACTCTTGAGGTCAGGAGTGTTGAGGCGATGCTCTATCAGCTTCAACTTGCCACCGGGCGTTCACTGCGGACCAGGATTCGGAGGAGCACCGCCGCCACCGTCATCTTCTGAGGAGGAGGATCCCTCAGAGGAGATTCCAGTGGGAGTGCCTTCGGCAGGGTCTAGTGCACCCTCTGTTGCGATCATTGATGATCAGGGTTCGGGCCCTAAGCCCGTGAGTCCAGCATCGGAGCGCACTGCGGTTGCGAGGGGAGGACGGATAGGGCTGGTAGACTTGGTCGTTCTGGATTCTGATTCAGACGACGATCATGCTAGCACATAGTTTTGAGTGTTGGTATGAGCTCCTCGAGTTAGGATTAGTGTAGGAGTAGAGTTTTAGCTCTGACAGTCTTGCTTCATTTGTTACTTAGGGGACAGGGTAGATCCGCCTATAGCTTTTTGTGTGGTTTCCTTACGGGAATCACAGAGAGTTGGTTGGACTTAGGAGGTCTTATTTTCAGGCCATTGGGTCAGCTGATTCTCAGTTTTGAGGGATGGTGTTGCGGGCACTTCACCCTTTTCATTTGGTTTGTATATATTGCCTACGGGCGTTGCACTTTTCTTTCCGTCACTGGAGGTTACTCGTGACGAGGTTGTTACTTACAGCGGGGGCTGTTTATATATTGTATATTAGTTCTATTGCTTTTCGCTTTTGGGTTTTATTTAATTCAGTCTTGTCTTAGTTATTATCGAAAAAAAATATTTCACGTTTTTCCGCATTAAGTTTACTTTTGGTTACTAAAGTGACGCCACCGAAATCGGGGTGTTACATTGTGGTATCAGAGCACGGTCGAGTCTTTCGGGAGTTGTTGGGGAATAGGTCTTCTGTGCTAGGTTGTGTGACTCTGCAAAGAGTGAAAATTGATTGTCTGCAAGCGATTTTTCGCTTAAAAACTGATTGAAGTTATTGCTTACTCATATTGTATAGTGATGCTAGATGCTATCTTATGATGAGTACTGACTGTTTGCTTCCTTTAACAGAATATGGTGAATACCAACCAGCTAGCTGAGATGATGGCCACTATGGCCCAAGCCGTTACCGCACAGGCGAATGATAACGCCATGAGGCGTGCTGCTGAAGAAGCACGTGAACAACATCAGCGCCAGAGGGAAATAACTCTGGACCAGAACAAAGGCCTCAATGACTTCAGGAGGCAAAACCCACCAAAGTTCTCTGGTGGTACTGATCCAGACGCAGCGGATCTCTGGATCCAGGAAATCGAGAAGATTTTCGGTGTTCTGCAAACTGTTGAGGGTGCCAAGGTGGGCATGGCGACTTATCTTCTGCTAGGAGATGCTGAATACTGGTGGAAGGGCACCAGGGGAATCATGGAAGCCAACCATGAAGAGATCAACTGGAACTCGTTCCGGACCGCGTTCTTGGAAAAGTATTTTCCGACAAGTGCCCGGGATGAGAGGGAGGCGCAGTTTTTGACACTCCGTCAGGGAGGTATGTCTGTACCGGAATTTGCTTCGAAGCTGGAGTCTTTGGCAAAGCATTTCCAATTCTTTAATGATCATGTTGACGAGCGCTACATGTGCAAGCGCTTCGTGAATGGACTGAGACCCGATATTGAGGACTCAGTGAGGCCGCTGGGAATCATGCGATTCCAATCATTGGTGGAGAAAGCCACGGAAGTGGAGCTGATGAAGAACCGGAGGTTGAACCGGGCTGGAACTGGAGGGCCGATGAGGTCGGGCTCTCAGAATATTCAGAACAGGGGAAGGTTTCAAAATAGGAGGCCGTATCAGCGTCCTGCTGGTAGAGGGTTTGCATCAGGATCTTACAAGCCCATGGTGGGTGCTGCTGGTGGTTCTGGGGGTCAGACTCAGAACAGGGAACTGACGTGCTTCAAGTGTGGGAAGACGGGGCACTTTGCTCGTGCTTGTCCCGACACGAGGCCTCAATGCTTCAATTGCAACAAGTTGGGGCATACTGCTGCTCAGTGCAGGGCACCAAAGGCGAGAGTCTACACCATGGATGGTGAAGATGCTGAGGGGGTAGATGGACTGATTAGAGGCGACTGCGAGATTGACGGTAACCTTCTATCCGTACTTTTTGATTCCGGAGCAACGCATTCATTTATCTCTAGAGATTGTGCAATCAGATTAAGACTTCCTATTACTGCTTTGAGCTTCGATCTGATAGTTGCTACTCCTGCCAAGACTCTACTTGCTAATTCAGCATGCATGTATTGTCCGATAACATACAACAATAGGATCTACCATGCTAACCTAGTATGCCTAACTCTTAAGAACCTAGATGTTATCCTAGGAATGGATTGGTTGTCCCGTTATCATTGTCTTTTGGACTGCAACCGAAAGAGAGTGGTATTTCCTGATTCGGATCTTTCCGAGTATCTATCTGCCAATCACATCAGCGTCGCTTTGAACGAGGGATCTCAGGAGTATTCTGTCTTGCTAAGCTTGGAGAGCAAAGGGAACCCAGAAGTTGGCAGTATTCCAGTGGTGAAAGAATTCACGGATGTTTTTCCTGGCGATGTACCTGGATTGCCGCCTGTACGCGACATTGAGTTTGCTATAGACATCGTACCGGGAATGTAAGACCCAAGATTTTAAGCTTAGGATCAGTGGAAGAGATTTCCATTTACGATTAGGGTTGATGTATGGTGAAGGGAAACCTGAACTAGAGTTTACCAAATGAAATAAATTTATGAAGGAGAAAGTTCAGGAAAAGTCAAAGGATTACATCATGATCGATAAAAGTTATAGTACGATCGTTATACGCTTAACCTAGGTCAGAAACCCTAGTATATAGCTAATTTTCACTTTTAGGCACGACGGAAGTTAATTCCAAAAATCTTCAGAGAAATGTTAGAACTTCTCTTTTTCCATATATCACAATCGTTTCGAGGCGAAACTCTAGGATCTACGAACGTCCGATTCCAATCATCGGAAGTTTGCCGAAACCGAATCCCTGGTATTTCAAAACCCTAGAATTTCTCGACAATGAAGACTTTATCTATTCAGAGCTTCAAATGAATATTCTACACGCGTACACCCATTTCTCTTGATGATTTCAATCTTTCTTCCGAAGGAAGTTTTCTATTCCGACATTCGATGCAAAAAGCAACTTATCGGGTAAAATAGTTTTATACCGACTATGCTTTAGTTGCCAAAAATACAAAGAGACCTCATTTTAGTTTTGGAATTCTTTCGCCAAAACCTATCTTAGAATTCACGGAGAATGACGCCGGAAAAATCAGATTCGCGAAACTTTCATTTTACCGCGTTTTGCCAACCTCTATATATAGCCAAGAAATGAGAAAAAAACAAATATCTTACCCATTTCATCCAAGGAGGCCGCGAGTTTGAGAGGAGAGGAGGAGAAGAAGATTTTGTTCAATCCTTGCTTGATCGTTGATTAATCAGTTGCTGCTTCAAGGTTTCGAGGTATAGTCGCTAATCCTTACCTCCGATCGCTTTTTCCATAGCTTTTCTGTATAGTTTTCTGAGCGGATAGTTTATGGGTTTTTGCAAAACTATCCTGAATCTTTCATTTCTGATTCTAAACCTCTTCTATATGTGCCCAAGATCACTTCTGCCGGATTAGATTTTCCGTTATGTCGCCGGAATTCCGCCGGAATCAATTTTAGCCTTAAATACCCATTTTTGGAGTTTTTGAGGTAAAGCTTCAACCTTTAGGCTAAAAACTATCGCCTTAGCTTAGTGTTAGTAGGATTAGTTGTCATAAACGTCGTTAGTAACGTCCCTGCAAAATTTGGTTTTTGGGATTTCAGTTTTGAAATTTCTAAGTTAAAAATCATGACCAAAATACCCCTGCGATAGTTTTCGATCCGATAATTTTTCCGAGTTCAGAATACCCTTAGTTACGGCTAATGATAGCATAGGAACCAAGTTTGATCGAAGAAAAATCGAGCCCCATAATTACCTAAAGTGGCCGAGCCCTATTTAGGGGGAGGAGGAAAATTTCCTTTTCCGAAAACTTGTCTTTCGCGCTAGATTATCGTACCTTAGAGTATAGATTACTTCGTGTAACCTTAGTAAGTATCGATAGCTTAGTTTTCGATAGATTCTGATAGTATTTCTGTGACTTTGCTTTAAAGGAACTTTTGAGGAATTTCCTGAGGAGCAACGCTTTGCTTGTGAGGAAGAGTTAGAAGATAATCCTGGAGAATCTGCAGCTGAGGGCTTCTCACTGAATCTCTAGTTAATGCTTAGGGTCGATATTTCGACATTGTTTACTGTTTATGCACTGGAATTGTGTGTGATTGGAAAATGTTTTCTGAGGCTTCGGCTGACAATGTAGATGATTCATCTACTGAATGTTTTTGAGATTGTCTTACATGCTATGTGCTATGTGGGTAATCTAGGATGTGTGGTGCATGCTTTATATGCTAAGTGCTAAGTGTTCATGATGCGATTTATTGATATATGACATGTTGTTGATTGTGATGATTTAAATATGCTCTGTACTGGAATCTGAGATTCTGAATGGTGAGAATAGCGGGCAGGTCATGCCGATTTTATTTTGAGAGTTTTGTGAAAGTTTGATAGGACGAACGAGGTTCGGGCCTTAATTTTGTTTAGTGGATCGAGACATCCTCTGGAAGCGACTTGGGATTGGGAGATCCTGCAAATGTATAAGACTTGCGATAAGACGAAATGGAATCTATTTTATAAAGAAAATTCATAAGACCTTAAATAACCTCAAAATCTTTAAGTAATGATAACAACCTCGAAGGAAGGCATTGGAAGTCAAGTCATAGTTTTGGAAAAACGAGGAGTGTCGTCGGATCCAAGTGTTGAGGAGTTTGGTAAGTTCTGAGTATGTTGGTACTCTTTCGCTCGTTGAGCAGTTTGTTAGCCATCCAAGGGATGAGCCGAGAAGCTTCACTGAGGCGTGAGACCTTGTGAATGCGTGATACTCCACTGAGGCGTGAGACCTTGTGGAAAGCATGGACCTTCACTGAGGCGTGAGACCTCGTGAACGGCATGAAGCTTCACTGAGGCGTGAGACCTTGTGAATGCGGGATACTCCACTGAGGCGTGAGACCTTGTGGAAAGCATGGAACTCCACTGAGGCGTGAGACCTTGTGAGAGCATGAAACTTCACTGAAGCGTGAGACTTCGTGAGAGCATTGATGACCCGAAGAGTCATCGTGAGTGGTTGCACTCATTTTATGATTATTGTATTTTGTCGCAGAATCGACTTTACCTTAGGGTAAGCTTTTAGAAACTTTAATTTACCTAGAACACGTGGCGACGTGTCGAGTGAGATCGGAGACGTTGGTTGACTAATCATCCTGCATTCATGCAACATTAATGGAGTATTAACACAGGACGTACTCTAGACCTCGTCGGATTCCAAAATGGTCATAAGACCCGGATTTCCGTGAAAGAGCGTTTGTAAACGTCTCTTGTAGCAGACCGAAATGGCAGACCTACGGGTTACGGCTGATCTGACTACCTTTGTGTGGTGTAAGAGGCACGCGGGCCGAAATGGCACCACCGTGGCTGGTGAAGGGCTGATCCGTTGATGTCCATCCGTTCCGGATTGCATATTGGTTGACTGGGTTAACCTGCATATCATTTCATGCAACATGCATACTGACATAGTTGATGAGTGTGTTTGATACTTGTTAGTTCTACTTGATGCACGTTAACTGTGATTTACAGTCGTTATATTCTTTGTGGAAATATGCAACCCTAGGATGTTATCCCTAGTTATAAGTCTAAGTGGCTATTATCTTATTTATATTTATTTGGTGCTATTATTTACATAATTCTTTGGAGTTGACCCTCGCGTCTTCTGTGTGTGCTTTGGCGAACAAACGCCCTTTGTCAGATGTCTTTGGCGGGCTGATTCATGATGGTTCATCCTTCGGGAGGAACTAGGGTTGAGATGCGGGAACTTTAGCGTATCGCGGTAGCGAGAGGAGGACGGATGGTGTACATAGACTAGGTCGTTCTGGATTCAGATTCGGGCGACGATCATGCTAGCATGTAGGTTTTAGTGCTGGTGTGAGCTCCTCGAGATGGGATTAGTGTAGGAGTAGAGTCTTAGCTCTGAACATCATTTGTTTTCTTTGGGGACAGGGTAGTTTCCCACCTATAGCTTTTTGTGTGGTTCTTTTACGAGAATCACAGAGAGTTGGTTGGACTTAGGAGGTCTTGCTTCAGGCCGATGGGCCAGCTTATTCTCAGTTTTGAGGGATGGTGTTGCGGACACTTGACCTTTCTTGTGGATTGTACCTTTTGCCTTCGGGCGTTACACCTTTTCTTTCCGTCACTGGAGGTTTACTCGTGACGAGGTTACTACTACAGCGGGGCTGTTTATATATTGTATATTAGTTCTGATTATTGTTATTGTTGGGTTTTATTTAATTCAGTCTTGTATTAGTTATTATCGAAAAAAAAAATATTTCACGTTTTTCCGCATTAAGTTTACTTTTGGTTACTAAAGTGACTCCACCGAAATCGGGGTATTACAGGGAACAGGGCCGATTTCGATTGCACCATATCGTATGGCACCTGCGGAGCTAGTGGAACTGAAGTCCCAACTCGAAGATCTTCTGTCGAAGGGATTCATACGACCAAGCGTTTCACCTTGGGGAGCGCCAGTCTTATTGGTGAAGAAAAAGGACGGGAAGTCGAGATTATGTGTCGACTACTGTAACACCCCGATTTCGGTGGCGTCACTTTAGTAACCAAAATAAACTTAATGCGGAAAAACGTGAATATTTTTTTTTTGATAATAACTAAGACAAGACTGAATTAAATAAAACCCAACAATAACAATAATCAGAACTAATATACAATATATAAACAGCCCCCGCTGTAGTAGTAACCTCGTCACGAGTAAACCTCCAGTGACGGAAAGAAAAGTGTAACGCCCGAAGGCAATATATACAAACCAAATGAAAGGGTGAAGTGCCCGCAACACCATCCCTCAAAACTGAGAATCAGCTGACCCAATGGCCCTGAAAATAAGACCTCCTAAGTCCAACAACTCTCTGTGATTCCCGTAAGGAAACCACACAAAAAGCTATAGGCGGATCTACCCTGTCCCCTAAGTAACGAATGAAGCAAGACTGTCAGAGCTAAAACTCTACTCCTACACTAATCCTAACTCGAGGAGCTCATACCAACACTCAAAACTATGTGCTAGCATGATCGTCGTCTGAATCAGAATCCAGAACGACCAAGTCTATCAACCCTATCCGTCCTCCCCTCGCTCCTGCAACGCTCTCGGATGCTGGACTCACGGGCTTAGGGCCCGAACCCTGATCATCAATGATCGCAACGGAGGGTGCACTAGACCCTGCCGAAGGCACTCCCACTGGAATCTCCTCTGAGGGATCCTCCTCCTCTGAAGATGACGGTGGCGGCGGTGCTCCTCCAAGACCTGGTCCACAGTGAACGCCGGTGGCAAGTTGAAGCTGATAGAGCATCGCCTCAACACTCCTGACCTCAAGAGTCCTCCACTGTCCACGTGGTCCTCCATGACACGCCCCGAATAGGTCGCTCGGTGGCTCGCGGGGTCAACCACCCACGACCCGGGGTCGTCCTGGTCGATCATCTCGTACCTAATCCCCCCGAAGGGTGGACCATTGCGAACCAATCCGCAATGTTCATCTGACAAAAGGCGTTGTCCGCCAAAACACACACAGAAGACGCGAGGGTCAACTCTAAAGAACTATGTAGATAATAAACCCAATAGGTACAAATAATAGATAGCCACTTAGGCTTATAGCTAAAGATATCATTCCTAGGGTTGCATGTTCCACAATATCATGAACGCAATAATAACACTTAGCATGTTACAAGTAAGATAATCAAATAGCAATCACACTCAACAACTAAATTAGTATGCATGTTGCATGATATGTATGCAGGTTAACCCAGTCAACCAATATGCAATCCGGAACGGATGGACATCAACGGATCAGCCCTTCACCAGCCACGGTGGTGCCATTTCGGCCCGCGTGCCTCTTACTCCAACAACAACGGTAGTCAGATCAGCCGTAACCCGTAGGTCTGCCATTTCGGTCTGCTACAAGAGACGTCTACAGACGCTCTATCACGGAAATCCGGGTCTTATGACCATTTTGGAATCCGACGAGGTCCAGAGTACGTCCTGTGTTAATACCTCATTAATGTTGCATGTATGCAAAATGATTAGTCAAACAACGTCTCCGTCCTCACTCGACACGTCGCCACGTGTTCTAGGGAAGTTAAAGTCTCTAAAAGCTTACCCTAAGGTAAAGTCGATTCTGCGACAAAAGACACACTTCACAACACACATCGCTGCTCCAACAGCAAAGAGTATCACATACTCGGGAACTAACGGTTCCCCGGACTTATCCCCAGGATAGCCCAACAACATCGCTGCTCCAACAGCACAACAACCAACGCTGCTCCAACAGCACAACACCAACGCTGCTCAACAGCACAACAACAACAGACTCAACACTTGGATCCAACGACACTTCTCGTTTTCCATACTATGATTTTCATCCAAAGCCTCCTTTCGAGATTATTACCCTTACTTAAAGATTTAGAGGTTGTTTAATGTCTTA